>NC_090650.1:316938437-317246354 GCF_040937935.1 Hyperolius riggenbachi | reverse complement strand
GTTAGACATTTATACATTTTAGTCATCATGTTAAATCAAATTGTAATCAGCAGTACTGTATCTTGTATCAGTGTTCATATTTGATGTATATCATTGTCTGTATCATTATGTATCCTTTGTTTGTTTTCTTACATTGTACAGCGCCACGGAATATGTTGGCGCTTTATAAATAAATAATAATAATAATAACTCACAAATGTAAACGAGAAACTACCTATAGTTATGGATTATTGGGGCCAATCAAATGAGTGCAGAGATATTTTAACCGTTTTTGGCCCATTCTATTAAGTGACCCCATTTTAAAAACAATCTCTCCCAAATAAAACAAATTTTGTTTTCTGTCATGGAAAGACTATTAGAAGCCACATTGCCCCAGCAAATTAAAAACCCTGACCCATACTTCAAACTCCACTAAAATACCTTACACCAAACATGGGTGCCATGCGTGCAAATCTAGCTGCTTTCTGTACTGCAATATGATAGGCGTCGGAACTCTCAACTTCACCACCTCGTTCACAGAATAACCCATAAAATGTATGTCGATTGTCAGAGTACATATGTAATTTATCTATTATCCTGTTCCTGCAATCTAGCTTATGTGGGATGCACATCACAGAAATGGCATGTCTCACAACAGGAATTTTAACCTTCTAAAGGCAATGATTATAGTTCAAATCTCACATGTCAATAAGCACCACCTTCATACTCAGAGATTTCAATATTCCCATCGATGAAGCCCAGAACTCAGTTGTGACCTGGCTACTCACCATTGCCAACTCACTTGGCCTACCTCTTCACGGAAGGCACCTCCAACCTATCCGCCCACCCACCTGGTCGATGGCAGCGAGACCTACGCAAGATCAACCCTAGTGTCCTTGCTGACCCCCTCCATGCCCTCTCCTCCACTCTCCCCACCCTAACCTGTCCTAATCTTGCTGCAGATCAGTATCGCCAAACTCTCTCATCAGCCCTAGAGAAAGCTGCTCCACCAATATTCCGCCGCAACTGACCCCCTAACCCCCAGCCCTGGCACACTGCCCATACTCGCAACCTCCAGAGGAAAACATGTGCCACTGAACGGAAATGGAGGAAAACTAGACTTAACCAGAATTTCCTACAGTACAAGACTAACCTGCTGCAGTTCTACACTGCCCTTCCTCATGCGAAGCAGGAATACTTTACCAAGCTCATTGGAGCACAAGCTTCCAACCCTGCATCTTTTTCCACCTTCAACTCCCTGCTTAACCTCCCCCCCCCCCACTCTCCATTTCCTCCCTCTCTGAGACAGATTTAGCCACCCACTTCACCAACAAAATTGTTTCCATCCGTCAGGAAATATCCAATCTTTAATCTTCACCTCCCACCCCCTCGCAACCAGATCCTCCTCCACCCTATCCTCCCCTCACCTCCTTCACTCCTACTACCACGAGGAAGTCAACCACCTACTGCAGACTTCCCATACCACTACTTCCCCCCTTGACCCCATCCCTTCTGATCTACACCAGACTCACTTCATGGAATTGGCCCCAGTCCTCACTACCCTGTTTAACCTCTCCCTATCCACAGGCACCGTCGCCTCAGACTTCAAGCAGGCCACTGTACTACCCCTGCTCAAGAAACCCTCCCTCGACCCCTCGCTACCCTCCAACTACTGCCATATCTCCCTCCTCCCCTTTGCCTCAAAACTCCTTGAGCGTCTGGTTCATAAATGCCTGACCCAGTACCTCAATGCCAACTCACTGCTAGACCCACTGCAATCTGGATTTCAGCCTGCCCACACAACCGAAAATGCTCTCACCAAAGTGGTCAATGACCTTGTCTTAGCTAAAGCTGAAGGTAAATACTCCATTCTCCTCCTCCTTGACCTTTCAGCAGTTTTTGACACAGTAGATCATCCCCTACTCCTCCAGTCCCTCCAGTCCATGGGCATTCACGATCTCACCCTGACCTGGCTTTCATCCTACCTCTCCAACTGCTCCTTCATGACCGCCTTCATTGAGTCCTCGTCCACCCCCAACCACCTCTCGGTGGGAGTCCCCCAAGGCTTGGTCCTTGGCCCCCTACTGTTCACCCTATACACATCCTCCATTGGCAAGGTTATCTCCTCCATGGGTTTTAACTATCATCTGTATGCAGATGACACCCGGATCTACCTCCACACCCCTGACATATACATCACTACCATGGACAAGGTCTGCTCCTGGATGTCTCCGCTAGGTTCCTGAAACTAAATCTAGACGAAACGGAATTTATGATCTTCCCACCCCGGCCATCCATGAACCTCCCAGATGTGCATGTCACTGTTAACCACACTACCATTCGCCCTACCTCTCAAGCCCGCTGTCTGGGTGTCACACTGAACTCCGCACTCTCCTTCACTCCCCACATTCAAAACCTTACAAAGTCCTGCAACTTCCACCTTCGTAACATCTGTAAGATTCGCCCTTTCCTCACTTCTGCCACCACCAAACTCCTCATCCATGCCCTCATAATTTCCCGCCTTGACTACTTCAATGCTCTTCTGTCAGGTCTCCCTATGACACAAATAGCCCCACTGCAGTCCATCATGAATGCGGCAGCAAGAATTATCCACTGCTCCCATCGTTCCACCACGGCGGATCCCCTTCTTGAATCCCTCCACTGGCTTCCTATCCAGTCCAAAATCAGATTCAAGATACTGTGTCTGACCTACAAATCTGTCCACAAAACCTGCCCAACCTACATTTCCGCATCACCCAGTCCCATGCATTCCTCCAGGACTTCTCAAGAGCTGCTCCAACACTATGGAACTCCCTACCTCCACATCTTCAAGAAGGCCTTCAAAACTCCCCTTTTCACTCTGGCCTACTACCCCTAACAAGTGCTCTAAACCCACAGCTGAACTCTGGTCCCCTACCTTCTGTGTCCCTACCTCTCCCTCTAGATTGTAAGCCTTTGGGCAGAGTCCTCCTCCTTTTGTGTCCTACCTGATCATGCACCTCCATTACTGTGAACCTAACTCCATTCTGAGTGAACCTAACTTGCCTAATCTCCATGCTCCCATCCAGTGACTGACTAGCATTACCTTGTACTCATAGTGTGTTGCGTGATCTGGTCTTTCTTGTATTCCTGTATTGTCATTTTGCTGTATGTCACCCCTAAATATTGTCTGTAACCTAAACTAATGTCCAGCGCTGCGTAATATGTTGTCGCTTTATAAATACAATAAATAAATATATAAGCATGAGTTTCCAATCCTGTGTAGTAGAGAGCCTTTTTGGATTCTTAAACTGGGAACACTTGAACCGAAAGGCTCTAGAAGTATATGAATTGTTTCTATGAAGTGTAATATACTACACTTTTATATATTTATTTATTGTATTTATAAAGCGCCAACATATTACACAGCGCTGGACATTAGTTTAGGTTACAGACAATATTTAGAGGGACATAAAGCAATACGACAATACAGGAAAACAAGAAAAACCAGATCACGCAGCACAGAGTACAAGGTAATGCTTAGTCAGTCACTGGATGGGAGCATGGAGATTAGGCAAGTTAGGTTCACTCAAATGCATAGCATGGGTGCACAGTAATGGAGGTGCATGATCAGGTAGGACACAAAAGGAGGAGGACCCTGCCCGAAGGCTTAAAATCTAGAGGGAGAAGGTAGGAACAAGAGTTCAGAGCACGTGTGAGGGGTGGTAGGCCAGAGTAAAAAGGTGAGTTTTGAGGGCCTTCTTGAAGATGTTGAAGGAGGGGGCTGCCCTAATGGGTGGAGGTAGGAAGTTTCATAGTGTTCCATATATATATATATATATATATATATATATATATATATATATATATATATATATATATATATATATATATATATATATATACAGTATATTTTGTTTCTACTGACATTACCCTGCTGAGGCGTGTAGCCCCAAATTATGATTTTATATCTCTGTAAGCCAATCGTTATATAGGTCGTCCCTCAATCACTCCACCCTTATAATAGTGACATCACCTATTTTATATAATCTATGAGGTGAAGATTATGAGCAGTGGATGTTTTCATTACCTTTGTTTGTCATTGCAACAATATTTTTTATTCATTTTTATTGCATTTCCTTTCCCCATAGTCCGCCAAAATTGTTTCACATAACCCACCCACTTGCAATGTCACATCATTGCCTTTAATGCACATTCATACATTTCTCCCCTCCCCCTCCCCCCCCCCTTCCCCGATCTTCTAGCCCATAGTTCTGCATTACATCATTTTAATTGCATATTCACACAATCCACTACTTTCCTCTCCCTCCCCCTCGATTCCTCAGCCCATAGTTCTGTATTACATCATCCTAATTCACCCTCCCACTCAATGCCGATTTGTCCAATTTAAATTAATTGCTGTTGTGCAAATGTATGTGATATACCGCCATATTGTTTTCTTATATGACCTGAAGAAATGGAGGACATACCTCCATGAAACGCATTGTCTTTAAGCCCAGTAAATACCCTTATACCACCCATGTAATTTGCCACCTTTCTACAGCCACAGCGGTGCTGCCTAGCAACCGTCTGATGCTGTTTCCCTGCACACGTCGGGCGGGGGCGCCTTGGCACGCGGACTCCACTCTCGTGTTGCTGCCCTGGCTGGGGAGAGCTAGCAGTTCTGCTATGGAGAAAGTGCTGCTATCGCCAATCCACCATCTAGGATGTGAGGATGCCACCCGGACATCAATACTGGCCGCACATCCCAAAGGCACTCACCATGCGGACATCCCTAGAGCCTGGTCCCTGGCTTTTAAAGGGACACAAGTGCACACAGGCTGTATCTCACTGACAGCCGTTTGAATCCAGGTGAGACCTGTCCTTGACAGGGCAGTAATCTATTGCACATATTGGTCTTAGAGCGCTCTTCTTTTTTCTATATTTTTTTAAAGTGGATTCCAAGAGCTGCCTAATGAGGTTGCCTGATCGCACCACCAGGGTATCCATCCAGATTCCTATCCACAGACTTTTTGATTTTAATATTTTGCAGCCAAAATTTATTTGAAAGAGTTGTGCAAAGTGTACTAAAAACCTGGACAGTGGCATGGTGGAGGGGGTTCAATAGCGCAAGGTTATTAAAAAAATATGTATTTTACGCAGATGCATTTTTTCATGCGTAATTGCCAGGTCTTTAGAATGGATACCCTGTGCGTCTGCTTAAAAATTGTTATGTGCAGCCAGTGTCTGAGATGCCTGAAAAATGTAGCATTTTTCTGCCTAAACAATTATTAAACGTCCTATTTACACTACTTTGTGCACAAATAGGATGTACATAACTGTCCATTTTGCATCAAGAGGTTACTTTTTTTGTGGTGAAACATGGGCCCATATGCAATTCACTTTTTCTCCTGAGTTATCTCCTTGGTGATATTTTTAAACTTGTCAATAAAATGCATTTTAAGCCACCAGCAAGCAAGAAAGTACTAAAAATGATTTTGATAGTACTTTTTCACCTACTTTTTAATACTTTTTAGATTACAAAATGCTGAAAATCTGTTTTAAAAAGATGTTGAAAAATTATCTCCTAGGAGAAAACTCAGATGAAAAAGTGAATTGCATATGGGCCATGGGGCCATATGCAATGCGAGGAGATAAGAAGCTGAAAACATGCGAGCTTCTTATCTCCTCACATCGCTCAGAATTTACCGGCAAATTCAATTGCCAGTTTCACCTGAGCGATGTCCTTGCGTAAAGGAGCATAACTCAGGCGAATACTAGGTATTCGCTGAGCGATGCTCCTGTGTGGCCAGCGATGTGGAGCGAGGCATTAGTGCTGGGGAGCTGTCCTTCAGCACCACACCACTGCAGCCTCGCTCCCCGGGATATGCGCGCATCGTCGCAAGGCTCTTACCCGCCGCCCGTCGCCTCCTGCCGCTCGTCGCTGCTGGGAAATTCTGAAAAAACATACCTCCATCGATCCGGCTCGCCGCATGTCCCACGCCACTCCTCCGCTCATCTCTGTCTCTGTGAGTATTCTTGCCGGGCGCAAAGCATCTTTGAGTCTCCCGCCGGGGCTCCCCATTCATCCACTAGGTGGCCCAATGAGAATCATCCTGATTCTCATTGGTCCAATTAGAATCAGGATGATTCTCATTAGGCCACCTAGTGGATGAATGGGGAGCCCCAGCGGGAGACTCAAAGATGCTTTGCGCCTGGCAAGAATACTCACAGAGACAGAGATGAGCGGAGGAGCGGCGTGGGACATGCGGCGAGACGGGAACGATGGAGGTATGTTTTTTTGTTACATTTTAAATAGGTAAGGAGTCAAAACTGACTCCTTTACCTTTTTAAATCCCTGGCATCTGGGGTTTCCTTAGTAAAGGAGGCTCCCAGATGCCAAAAACAGCCCGCAGACACCAGCGATAGGGCTTTCCGCCTGCTCAGAGCAGGTGAAAAGTTAGCACCTATGTTTGGCGGGAAGCATCGCTTCCCGGAGGGTGCAAAATGCAATTGCATAGGGGGAAAGGAACTTGTTGGGCCATTATATCGCCCAGGCGAGTTCTTTTCCGCCCTGGGGGTTGTTAAATACAATTGCATTAGGCGACTTTGCTGACGCCTAATTTAAGAACTCGCCAGCACTTAGCGCTGGCGAGTTTGGTAATTGCATAGGGCCCATGGTGTTTTAAACTCAGTGCAATGTTGGATTGCAGCAGATTCAGTCTCAAAAGTTTTCCCATACTTATATCTATGAAAAAAAGATATTCCAGAATTAACTGATGAAACTCTTAAAATTAAATTAAAAGTGACAGTACTCACAGTACAATGTACACTGGGTTAGCCTTACCACACACACCAAATTGGTGTCAATATCACAAAATAATGGCTTTGCAATCAACCATAAAAATCGGCCCCAGAGAATTCAGTAAAAATTGTGAACTTTGGCTGCAATTTTACAAAAGTTTTGCTATGCTCATTTTTGCGTGTATATATGTATATACATATATATATATATATATATATATATATATATATATATATATATATATATGTGTGTATGTATATATACAGTATATATATTTATGTATTTCTTTACTGTATTTATAAAGTGCCAACATATTACACAGCATATATAGTGCTGTGTAATATGTTGGCACTTTATAAATACAGTAAAGAAATACATGAATAAATATATATACTGTATATATACCATAAGTAAATATGGATTCTAGTCAGGTAAGTCCAATAAGGTAAGGACAGCAGCTAGCTGCAGAAATGTATTTCCTTGATTATAGCTCACATATTTTTAGTGTGTATTTTTTGATCTCATACATAAAGGCATTTTGTGTGGCGGATCAATAGATGAGTGCAATAAAATATAACCTCTAAATCTGAGAACCGTTTGAGTGAAGAAATAGTGATGGAAACTGTTCTGAAAAAGTGTGGACAGTTTTAAGTATACCCATAGCCTTGTGAAGGACATAATGACTTGCTCAAACTGCCTTTTTATGCCTAAACTAAAATAAACACAATTTATACAGCACAGACAGGATATTTCAACCTTCTGACCACTTTCATTGAGCCACCCTAATCTCATACTAATTAGGCAGGGACAAACATTGCGATTTCACATTCACGAGCGTGTTTTCTTGTACAGTGAAAATTCACAAGTCCAAAATTCATGGTGAGTCTCATTGATTTTAATAACTCACCCCTCCTCTGGAATGCCCTTCCACAACACATCCGCCACTCTCCCACCTTTGAAATCTTTAAACGCTCCCTCAAAACCCACCTTTTCCGACAAGCATATTCTCTAGCTTAGGCCATGCACCCACTAAATAACCTAATTACACACTGCCTGTACATATACTGTATACTTCCCCACCTCTTGTTTCCACCCCATTCCTTTAGATTGTAAGCTCGCAAGGGCAGGGCTCTCACCCTTTTGTGTCATGGAATGTTATTAATTTAATTGCTTGCACACTGTTAGACATTTATACATTTTAGTCATCATGTTAAATCAAATTGTAATCAGCAGTGCTGTATCTTGTATCAGTGTTCATATTTGATGTATATCATTGTCTGTATCACTATGTATCCTTTGTTTGTTTTCTTACATTGTACAGCGCCACGGAATATGTTGGCACTTTATAAACAAATAATAATAATAATAATAACTCACAAATGTAAACGAGAAACTACCTATAGTTATGGATTATTGGGGCCAATCAAATGAGTGCAGAGATATTTTAATCGTTTTTGGCCCATTCTATTAAGTGACCCCATTTTAAAAACAATCTCTCCCAAATAAACCAAATTTTGTTTTCTGTCATGGAAAGACTATTAGAGGCCACATTGCCCCAGCAAATTAAAAACCCTGACCCATACTTCAAACTCCACTAAAATACGTGCAAATCTAGCTGCTGTCTGTACTGCAATATGATAGGCGTCGGAACTCTCAACTTCACCACCTCGTTCACAGAATAACCCATAAAATGTATGTCAATTGTCAGAGTACATATGTAATATATCTATTATCCTGTTCCTGCAATCTAGCTTATGTGGGATGCACATCACAGAAATGTCATGTCTCACAACAGGAATTTTAACCTTCTAAAGGCAATGATTATAGTACAAATCTCACATGTCAATAAGCACCACCTTCATCCTCAGAGATTTCAATATTCCCATTGATGAAGCCCAGAACTCCGTTGTGACCTGGCTACTCACCATTGCCATCTCACTTGGCCTACCTCTTCACGGAAGGCACCTCCAACCTATCCGCCCACCCACCTGGTCGATGGCAGCGAGAGCTACGCAAGCTCAACCCTAGTGTCTTTGCTGACCCCCTCCATGCCCTCTCCTCCACTTTCCCCACCTTAACCTGTCCCAATCTTGCTGCAGATCAGTATCGTCAAACTCTCTCATCAGCCCTAGAGAAAGCTGCTCCACCAATATTCTGCCTCAACTGACCCCCTAACCCCCAGCCCTGGCACACTGCCCATACTCGCAACCTCCATAGGAAAACATGCGCCACTGAACGGAAATGGAGGAAAACTAGACTTAACCAGGATTTCCTACAGTACAAGGCTGCAGTTCCACACTGCCCTTCCTCATGCGAAGCAGGAATACTTTACCAAGCTCATTGGAGCACAAGCTTCCAACCCTGCGTCATTTTCCACTTTCAACTCCCTGCTTAAACCCAGCCCCCCCACTCTCCATTTCCTCCCTCTCTGAGACAGATTTAGCCACCCACTTCACCAACAAAATTGTTTCCATCCATCAGGAAATATCCAATCTTTAATCTTCACCTCCCACCCCCTCCCAACCAGATCCTCCTCCACCCTATCCTCCCCTCACCTCCTTCACTCCTACTACCACGAGGAAGTCAACCACCTACTGCAGACTTCCCATACCACTACTTCCCCCCTTGACCCCATCCCTTCTGATCTACTCCAGCCTCACTTCACGGAATTGGCCCCAGTCCTCACTACCCTGTTTAACCTCTCCCTATCCACAGGCACCATCACCTCAGACTTCAAGCAGGCCACTGTACTACCCCTTCTCAAGAAACCCTCCCTCGACCCCTCGCTACCCTCCAACTACTGCCCTATCTCCCTCCTCCCCTTTGCCTCAAAACTCCTTGAGCGTCTGGTTCATAAACGCCTGACCCAGTACCTCAATGCCAACTCACTGCTAGACCCACTGCAATCTGGATTTCAGCCTGCCCACTCAATCAAAAATGCTCTCACCAAAGTGGTCAATGACCTTGTCTTAGCTAAAGCTGAAGGTAAATACTCCATTCTCCTCCTTCTTGACCTTTCAGCAGTTTTTGACACAGTAGATCATCCCCTACTCCTCCAGTCCCTCCAGTCCATGGGCATTTACGATCTCACCCTGACCTGGCTTTCATCCTACCTCTCCAACTGCTCCTTCATGACCGCCTTCAATGAGTCCTCGTCCACCCCCAACCACCTCTCGGTGGGAGTCCCCCAAGGCTCGATCCTTGGCCCCCTACTGTTCACCCTATACACATCCTCCATTGGCAAGGTTATCTCCTCCATGGGTTTTAACTATCATCTGTATGCAGATGACACCCCGGAACTACCTCCACACCCCTGACATATCCATAACTACCATGGACAAGGTCTCCTCCTGCCTATCAGCCATCTCCTCCTGGATGTCTCCGCTAGGTTCCTGAAACTAAATCTAGACGAAACGGAATTTATGATGTTCCCACCCCGGCCATCCATGAACCTCCCAGATGTGCATGTCACTGTTAACCACACTACCATTCGCCCTACCTCTCAAGCCGCTGTCTGGGTGTCACACTGGACTCCGCACCTTCACTCCCCACATTCAAAACCTTACAAAGTTCTGCAACTTCCACCTTCATAACATCTGTAAGATTCGCCCTTTCCTGACCTCTGCCACCACCAAACTCCTCATCCATGCCCTCATAATTTCCCACCTTGACTACTTCAATGCTCTTCTGTCAGGTCTCCCTATGACACGAATAGCCCCACTGCAGTCCATCATGAATGCGGCAGCAAGAATTATCCACTGCTCCCATTGTTCCACCACGGCGGATCCCCTTCTTGAATCCCTCCACTGGCTTCCTATCCAGTCCAAAATCAGATTCAAGATACTGTGTCTGACCTACAAATCTGTCCACAAAACCTGCCCAACCTCCATTTCCACCCCCCGCATCACCCAGTCCCATGCATTCCTCCAGGACTTCTCAAGAGCTGCTCCAACACTATGGAACTCCCTACCTCCACATCTTCAAGAAGGCCCTCAAAACTCCCCTTTTCACTCTGGCCTACTACCCCTAACAAGTGCTCTAAACCCACAGCTGAACTCTGGTCCCCTACCTTCTGTGTCCCTACCTCTCCCTCTAGTATGTAAGCCTTTGGGCAGGGTCCTCCTCCTTTTGTGTCCCTGCCCGAAGGCTTACAATCTAGAGGGAGACGGTAGGAACAAGAGTTCAGCTGCGGGTTTAGAGCACGTGTGAGGGGTGGTAGGCCAGAGTAAAAAGGTGAGCTTTGAGGGCCTTCTTGAAGATGTTGAAGGAGGGGGCTGCCCTAATGGGTGGAGGTAGGAAGTTTCATAGTGTTATATATATATATATATATATATATATATATATATATATATATATATATATATATATATATATATATATATATATATATATATATATACAGTATATTTTGTTTCTACTGACATTACCCTGCTGAGGCGTGTAGCCCCAAATTATGATTTTATATCTCTGTAAGCCAATCGTTATATAGGTCGTCCCTCAATCACTCCACACTTATAATAGTGACATCGCCTATTTTATATAATCTATGAGGTGACGATTATGAGCAGTGGATGATTTCATTGCCTTTGTTTGTCACTGCAGCAATATTTTTTTATTCATTTTTATTGCATTTCCTTTCCCCATAGTCCACCAAAATTGTTTCACATAACCCACCCACTTGCAATGTCACATCATTGGCTTTAACCTTCCTGGCGGTAAGCCCGAGCTGAGCTCGGGCTATGCCGCACAGGAGGATATCTCAGCCCCTGGTGGGGCGATTCGCCCCATTTAAAGTGTTGTGCGCGCAGCTAGCACTTTGCTAGCCGCGCGCACAGCTTGATCGCCGCCGCTCTGCGGCAATCGCCCGCACGCAGCGACGGAAGAGGGCCCCCCCACCAGAGCCCTGCGCTGCCCGGACCAATGAGTTCCAGGCAACGCTATGGGCTTGATCGGAGGCATCTGACGTCAGGACGTCGGCTGACGTCCATGACGTCATTCCGATCGTCGCCATGGCGACAGGAGAAGCCAAACAGGGGAACGCGTTATATACGCGTTCCTCTGTTTGCTATTGATGCCGGTGACGATCGCACTAGAGGGACACATGCGCCCTCTAGTGGTGTTTCATGTAGCTACCACTCTGGTAGCTTTACATGAAACAAAATTTTTTTTTAAAAAAAAACAGATTTCTGCCTATTTGGCAGAAAAAAATGCCAACCGCCAGGAGGGTTAATGCACATTCATACATTTCTCCCCTCCCCCTTCTCCCCCCCTTCCCCCGATCTTCTAGCCCATAGTTCTGCATTGCATCATTTTAATTGCTTATTCACACAATCTACCTCTTCCCTCTCCCTCCCCCTGGATTCCTCAGCCCATAGTTCTGTATTACATCATCCTAATTCACCCTCCCACTCAATGCCGATTTGTCCAATTTGAATTAATTGCTGTTGTGCAAATGTATGTGATATACCGCCATATTGTTTTCTTATATGATCTGAAGAAATGGAGGACATACCTCCATGAAAAGCGTTGTCTTTAAGCCCAGTAAATACCCTTATACCACCCATGTAATTTGCCACCTTTCTACAGCCACAGCAGTGCTGCCTAGCAACCGTCCGATGCTGTTTCCCTGCACACGTCGGGCGGGGGCGCCTTGGCACGCGGACTCCACTCTCGTGTTGCTGCCCTGGCTGGGGAGAGCTAGCAGTTCTGCTATGGAGAAAGTGCTGCTATCGCCCATCCACCATCTAGGATGTGAGGATGCCACCCGGACATCAATACTGGCCGCACATCCCAAAGGCACTCACCATGCGGACATCCCTAGAGCCTGGTCCCTGGCTTTTAAAGGGACACAAGTGCACACAGGCTGTATCTCACCGACAGCCGCTTGAATCCAGGTGAGACCTGTCCTGGACAGGGCAGTTATCTATTGCACATATTGGTCTTAGAGCGCTCTTCTTTTTTCTATATTTTTTTAAAGTAGATTCCAAGAGCTGCCTAATCAGGTTGCCTGATCGCACCACCAGGGTATCCATCCAGATTTCCATCCACAGACTCATTGATTTTAATATTTTGCAGCCAAAATTTATTTGAAAGAGTTGTGCAAAGTGTTCTAAAAACCTGGACAGTGGCATGGTGGAGGGGGTTCAATAGGGCAAGGTTATTAAAAAAATATGTATTTTACGCAGATGCATTTTTTCATGCGTAATTGCCAGGTCTTTAGAATGGATACCATGTGCGCCTGCTTAAAAATTGTTATGTGCAGCCAGTGTCTGAGATGCCTGAAAAATTTAGCATTTTTCTGCCTAAACATTTTAAATTGCAGCCACAGTATCTGAGGCCTAAAAAATTGGGCAGCTACCTGCCTAAAACATTTTTCTAGAAGCCACACTAAAGGCCTGAAAATTGAGCAATTACCTGCCAAATAAATATTTGAATTTCAGCCTCTGTATAAGACAAAGGCCATAAAAAATGATCATTTCCCTGCTGAATAAATATCTGAATTTCAGCCTCTGAATGAGACAGAGGCCATACTAATTGGGCATTCATCTGCTGATTAAATATTTAAATTTCAGCCTCTCTATGAGACAGAGGCCACAAAAATTGGGCAATTACCTGTCAAATTAATATTTAAATTTCAGCCTCCCTATGAGATAGAGGCCATAAAATTTGGGCAATCACCATCCAAATAAATATTTGAATTTCAGCCTCTGTATGAAACAGCAGCCAGAAGTAACTGTGCCTGTGGCCAGGTACATTTTTTAAGGGATACAGCTAACCAAACTAAGACCAAATGTCATCCTGTGTGCTGTGCTGCTGGTGGTGCAGGGTAGCAGTGCCTGTGGCCAGGGAAGACATGAGGTCAGAAGTAACAGGCATGCACCGAAGTAGGGCCAAATTACATATTCTGTGCCATGCTGGTGGTGATGCAGGATAGTTGCATCTGTGGCAATGGCAGGGTCTGGGTACAGCCAATCGAAGTAGTACCAAATAAGAAACTGGGAGTTGGTGGTGTGCAGTGCTGGTGGTGGTGCAGATTATCTGTGCCTGTGGCCATGGCAGATATGAGGCGTGAAGTAACTGGCATGCGCCAGGGTAAGAATATAATTTTTTGGTTTGGGTACAGCTAATTAAAATAGGACCAAATGAGATACCGGGTTCTATGTTGGTGGGGGTGCATGATAGCTAGGGTAATAATGCATAACAATCATATTACACATTGGTGCTGAAATCCTCTGAGTTGCATGCTTCATTCATTTTTATAAATGTTAAGCAATCGACACTGCTGCATGCTAGGCGACTCCCCTTGTCTGTCATTAACCTTCCAGCTGCACTGTATGTCTCTTTGGATAGGACACTTGACGCCGGACTAGCCAAAAGCTCCATGGCAAATTGTGACTATTCTGGCCACAGGTCAAGTCTGCATACCCAGAAGTCCAGAGGTTCCTCGTTACTCAGAGTACCCATGGTGATTGTTAATCCAAGGGTAGTCGGATACCCGTTGGTTGAGGCCTTCTCTGAGGGTGGTTCCAGAATTAACCTGTTGAGGCAAAGGACAGAAGAAGGACCTCATATCAGACATGATTAGCAAGTCACCCTCAGCAGCAACTCGCCCTGTTCTTGAAGGAGGGGGAGGGTTACTGTTGGCAACTCATTGGCTGTTAATAGCTATTTGTGTACTACCACCCTGAGAAGCAGAATACAGCATCTGTCTCATCTTGGTGTGATAGTTGTAGTATCTCTGCCATTTTCTTTTTTTAATGAGGGTCAAATAAGGATGCAACCCAGTTCACATCTATTTCTTTCATGTTTTAAAAACAGGGGTCCTTCCTCAGACATGTGAGCATGTCCCATTTTAATGAGGTTTAAGGGGGAGGTCTACAGCTCCTTTTCCTCATCCAGGGAAACATCCTTCACCATTGTTTGTTCCCCCAGCTATGGCCAAGACCAGGGTCCCCCAAAAGGTGAGAAGACCCCTGGGAAGCCTTGTTCTCTTTCTCTTACTCACCACCACAGCCATCATCCCTCTCTAGTTCTCTGCCTCTACTTCAGGCTCCTACCTCTGCTCATGCGCAGCTGATGTAATTGTACTCTCTATAATTTGCAACAGTGTAAATTCTTTCTCCTCTTAACACTCCTGCTCATCAATGGCAGGCTCATGGGCACGTCGTACGGCATGCTGCAAAAAAAAATGATGTCACTGATGGTGACTTCAATGCGACTGAACATATTAGTGGTCTCCTCGAAAGGATGCATCAGTCTGCAGGTGTCATGTATGCGCACCCATTACCTGGGGTAAAAATATACCATCTCCCCAGACACTGTCCATTGTCCAACTACCAAGTGTTCGGAGGTACTCATTCACTGCACGTTGCTGCTGCCTGCTGGTACATCTGATCCAAAATAAGGAACATTGAATTCCATCCGGTGGGGCTGTCACAAATGATGTTCCCCCCCCCCCCCCCCCACAAATGATGCTTCTAACAGGTATTTTGTATTGCCACGGCCATGTAGGATCTTCGGAATTAGTTAGACACTTTTCTGACCTTCGTCAGGATGTCCTAGAATTAGAGATGTAGCGAACGGTTCCCGAACCGTTCGCCGGCGAACATCTCTGAATACATGGGGCTTTTACTACTTCCGGGTCGCTCTGACCCGGAGCAGTACGCCTGCGCTGCCCGGCGAAGCGCGTCCTAGATCGCGCTCCTGTTGCCGGGCACTCTCTGCGCATGTGCGTGACGTCATGAACGACGTCATGCACGTACGTACTACTCCGGGTCAGAGCGACCCGGAAGTAGTTAAAGCCCCAGAGATGTTCGCCGAGCGAACAGTTCGCAACATCTCTACCTAGAATCCAGGTTACTTACTTGTTCACAAAATGTTGCAAAATTAAATTTAATATATGTGCCATGCAAGGCATGTGAGTTAATTTGCCATTTTTCAGTGAAAAAAAACAGATTGGTACTGCTGTCACACATGACTTTACTTACCAAAACTGAGGTTGTATGGAATCAGGCACTCATTGGCCCTGTCTAAAGAGCAAACAGCAGTGCTGGTCCGGTGTGGCTTTATGCTTCTAGGAACAATATCCAGAACAAAGCATGATAACATCATACCTTCCTAGTGGACCAGACACTGGGGAGCTTGGGGGCCTCATCGGAAAAGGGCCATGCATAACAAGAGGAGGACTCAGCCAAGGAAGAGACAGCACAAGAAGGAGAAGCTGGCCTCCGTTCAAGCCATGGTGATGCCACTGACTCTACTTTACAGCTATGCAGTACTTCGTTTCCCACCATCACCACCATGTTTACCCAGTGGGAAGTGAAAATTATGTACCTTCCTTGCCTGTGTTTTGAAAACCAGGTGTCTGTGGTCAGATGGACCTTAGCCTCAACACTGTATGCCTGAGGTTGGTTCGCCTGCCACTGCACATGCCGGTACAGGTCCGGGATGCACATCTATGAAAAGTATTTTCTTCCACTGCAGTGCTCCTTCACTTCCAGCCAGGCCAGCCCAGAACCACTACAGCATCACCGCCATCCAGGCCAGTACAGCATCACCATCAGCCAGTCTATAGCATCACTGACAGCCAGGCCTCAGTATCATTGACATCCCGGCCTCAGCATCACTGTCAGGCAGGCCTCAGCATCACTGCCAACCAGGTTTCAGCATCACCACCAGCTAGCCCTCAGCATCACCAACACCACCAGCCAGGCCACAAAATCACTGCCAGCCAGGCCACAGCATTAGCGCCAGTGAGGCTAGCACAGCAGAGATCACTTACAGAGATCACCTGGAACACACGGTATGGTCAAACAGATGTTAACCACTCTGCGACCACCTAACGTCCATTGGCAGCCACAGAGTGGCTCCACCGGGACCACCTAATGCCAATTGGCATCAAGTCCTGGGGGCTAAGATTAGCAGGGAACGATTGCGCACATGCGCAATCGTTCCCTGCTGATTGATGCGGTGGAGCTCCGTAATCATTGTTAGCAGACTGTTAGTAAAAAAACAAAATGAAACGTTAATTTACATGTACAGTGCTGCAATCTACAGCAGTGCTGTATGGGGGACAGCTCTGTCACTGAGCTGGCCCCTTGAGTGGCAGGGAAATGGATCCCTCTCATAGGCTGATGCCTATGAGAGGTTATCTCCTGTGATTGGTTGTTGGAGGAGCAAGGGAGGTGGGATGGAAAATGTAAAGAAAAATAAAGAATTTTGATAAAATAAAATAACAATAAAATGAATAATAAAAAAACAGCAACAATCAGATGCCACCAACAGAAAGCTCTGTTGGTGGCAAGAAAAGGAAGTAAAATTCATTTGTGTGCTAAGTTGTACGGCTCTGCAGCAAGCTGTGAACGCTGCAGAACACTGAATTGTAAAAAAATTGCCTGGTCCCTAGGGGGGTGTAAGCCTGTGGTCCTCAAAAGGTTAAAGTGACATGGTAACAGTACATGTTGATCACACAGCAGGCAGTGACCAGCCAAAGGGCATTAGCAGTTGGCACACAATTGTTTTTTTTATTTTTTTATTTTTTTGTTGGGGGGGGGGGCAAACAGAGATCACCTACAACACACAGTATGGTCAGTCACACAGATGTTAAAATGACATGGTAACAGTCAGTGCACATTGATCACACAGCAGGTGTGGCTACAAAGGGGTATTGTCACAATTGTCTGTCACACTTGTTTGTTTTTTTTGGGCACACTGCCCACTGGGATTGTGCCTTTTACAGGGAGAGGAGTGGCCTGGTTGATGATCATGTCTGTTTGGCCATCCTATCCCACATGACTACAGGCAGAAGGGGCACTATGGGAAAGTATAGGGTGGTGCGAATGGCCTGCATTGTTTGCATTATGTGTGAGCATGTAAGTAGTGCATGTTTCCAAGGAACCGTTCGCGACCGAACATGTTCTGCCATCACTATTGCTAATATGTGATGACGAGGATTATAATTTAGTGCTATATGTAACTGTCCATAGTTTGTAAGCAGAGAGAAGACCTTGGAACTAAATATATAAATTACTTTAACAAAATAGCTTGAGATAAGACCTGGAGAAAAAAAGCAGTACATCAGTACTTTTGCATTTTGGAAAACAAACCCATAGCAGGAAGGGGTTGAAATAGTTTCCTCAGTGGTCCAGAGGCTTCCTGGTTCCTTGTAGTGTTCAAGTGCAATAAGCCTCTTTATGTTCAGGCTGCTCTTTTGGATGAGTTTATCCAGACTGGGCATGAGCAAATAAGGTTGGGCATGCTCAGTAGAACAAAACCACTCCTGCATGGGTCTTTAACCCTTTTGCATGAACTATTCATTCTAATGGACATGCATGGACCTTACTCATGCATGCCCAGTCCATCTATGTGCTCATCCATGTCCAGAAGCATCACATAAAGAATCCTAAAGAACAAGATTTATTTAAATAGGTTTAGAGGGACCACATCGGGGCCATGCATACGCAGAAGAGATGAGTGGTGCAACTAAGCCAGATTACCGGGACCGATATGGAGGCACTTGGGAGGGCAGCGAGGGACACATCGGTGCTCTTGGGGCTGAAAGAAGCCCCAGGTAAGTATAAAATCTTTTTATTTGCCCACCTCAGGTTTATTTTAACTTGGGTCTGTCAGTAGATATTAAGCTAGCAACAGTGAAATTTTGTACATGAGAGTCGATAAGGGTGCACCCTACTGCTATCCTGAGTTATTACTAGTTATGCTCCTGCTGCTCCTTCTCTCTTCTCCTGACTTCTCCCTCTGTGTTTTCCTGGAACTTTGTGTATAAAGCCCTGATTTACCTGATTCCTGTATCTCAGGTAGTTCTTCTGCTGCTTTCAGGAAAAAGCTGTGCAGGATTCTTCTCTGTGGTGCTAAGAAGCAGTTTGTTTGGTGCACCATCTTCCAACATACATACAGTACAAGCTGTTGATTGATCGGATGGGACATAAGTCAAAAAGTGCCCAATGCTCCACTGAAACATAATGAGAATAAAATAGGTTTATTTGACCTGCTCCAATTTCAAGTATAGCTAAATAATAAATCTGTATCTATATGCAGCCTAACTGACAAAGCCCATTATGGAAATGGTTCTCATATATTTAACATTTAACTAGTCATTACAAAAATATCTGGAATAAAGCAAATGTCTCAGAGAAGCTTTTGACAGGGGTTATAGGCCACAAATATTAATTAGAAAAATAGCAGTAAAGGAACTGCAAGCAAAAAAGAACAAATGACCTGTGTGCCCTGCGTGTTTTCAAAATCTCCTTAATATATTTCTGAATTTAAATCACACATTGTGAGTTTTTCCAATCATTTATTTTTCTTGCAAAGGCTTACAATGTAAAGTATCAATTAAGATATACTGATCCAATACATTATTGTGCCTTTCTCCCTAAAGGGTAGCGGTAATCACAACAGAAATACACAAAATCCATCTCTTATTGCACCCTTATCAATAATTCAGTCATCATTTTGTATAGCACTTTCAAACAAAACAAACGGCGGGGTTTTCCTTGAACCGAATCCTCTTATTCATTCTTCATTTACAGTCTCTTCAGATCGCCGACATGGCATGTAGATACAAAAAAACAGACATCCAGTTCACATAAAAAGACTGCCTGACACGTGTTTCACGGCCAAAAGCCGCTTCCTCAGAGGCACACCATATTCAAACATCCGTGTGTCTATGTCGAGTATCACCGCAATCTGAAGTTTGAAGAAAGGCTGCATTCAGCGACGATATGATGCGTCCCTGGGCTGCAAGAGTCTCTTGATAGGTTAATTGGCTTCCCACTAAATTGGCCCTAGACTGCAACACATACACTACACAATACATACATAGACATAGGACTATGGTAGGGAATTAGATTGTGAGCTCCTCTGAGGCACAGTTCGTGACAAGACGATATACTCTGTACAGCACTATGGAAGATGTTTGCGCTATATAAATACTAAATAATAATAATAATACACAGCACATGGTCAATTAAATGTTTATAATTTTGAGATTATGCAAATGTTATGATAATTTTGTAGAAATATATGCAGCTTGGAATTGGACCAATCAAATGCAGTCATTGATTTTTATTGGTCTGAATTAAAACAGCATACATTTGCATACAATTAAAACAAATATACATTAACTCAAAATTATTAGCATCTTATTGGCAGTCTCTGATCTTGAGTTCAGGTAAATTTCAGTGAACACACAGCTGCATTACTGCACACAGCCACATGAGGGCTTACTTTACACATCCATTCCTCAGAGACAGTGGCCTCAATTCACGGAGCATTATCAAATGTTTATCAAACACTTTATCAAACGTTTGATAATTTACCTCATGGGTAAAATCTCATTTTAAATTCACAAAGGTGTTATATTTTTCTCGAATGTTTTACCGATAAAACGTTCAACAAATATATAACACCTTAGTGAATTCAAAATGAGATTTTACCCATGAGGTAAATTATCAAACGTTTGATAAAGTGTTTGATAAACGTTTGATAATGCTCCGTGAATTGAGGCCACTGCATAGAGTTTGCCAGCTAAGAAATAATGAAATACTGCTGGAGAGCTAACACTAATTTGACTTTAATAAATAGCAGGAAAACTAGCCTCCACTGATATCAGGGAACAGCTATTACAAATTCACATTCATATGAAACACATTTGAATTTCTGTAAAATCCATTAAAATGATTATAATTAGTTTAATTTGTCACCAGTTTGTGTTTTTTTTTAACTGGGAAGTTAGCAAAACTATTGCATTCATCAACAAAAAAATGTGATTGGACTAATGTATGGTCTGCAAATATAAGCTCAGGTTCTGAATCAATATTTTACTTACTGTGAAATTTTACTGTGTCAAATTTAAAGTTACACACTTGGTATAAATCAATGGTTCTGGATGCAAGCCTGGCTTCAGGGGCATAAACAGATAATTTGCATATTCAGTAAAGGTGCATTGTGGGTAACCACAGATGTTCAATTAACCATTTCAGCCCGCGGGGATTTTTCACCTTATGCATCAGAGCAATTTTCACCTCCCATTCATTCTCTAATAACTTCATCACTACTTATCACAATTTATTGATCTATATCTTGTTTTTTCCACCATTAATTAGGCTTTATTTGGGTGGTTCATTTTGCTAAGAATTATTTTATTATAAATGTATTTTAACAGTATTAATAAGAATTTTTTAAAAAAAATTCGTGATTTCTCAGTTTTCGGCCATTATAGCTTTAAAATAATCCTCGGTACCATAATTAAAACCTATGTATTTTATTTGCCCGTTTGTCTCGGTTATGACACCATTTAAATTTTGTCCCTATCACAATGTATGGCGTCCATCACTATTTACAAGCTTATAATTTAAAAAATGTTTGTAGTATACCCCCTTCAAATGCATATTTAAAAAGTTCAGACCCTTAGGTAACTATTTATGTCTTCTTTTTTTTTTTTGTAATTTTTTCCATGAAAATTTTTATTTGGGTAATATTTTGGTGTGGGAAATAAACAGTTAATTTTTAATGTTATTATATATGTAAATTGTAACGTAAAAAATATGTAGATGTAGTTTTACTATTTGGCCACAAGATGGCCACCTTTAATTTTTTTCCCCTCCTTGTGCTTCTCGCTAAGCGGAAGTACAAGGGGGATGCAGAAATGTTTTCCGGGCAGAAAAACTGAAGCCTCTTGTAAGAGCGCTTCGGTTTTTCTGCGGGGGACACGGATCGGTGATCGGGAACCATGTTCCTGTTCACTGATCCCAGGGCTACCGAGGGACACCACGGGGCACGGGGGCACGTGGGAGCGTGCCGAAGCACGGCACCGCATCACAGCAGCCGCCCGGACGTGAGCTTCACATCCGGGCGGCAGAAATAGTTAAAGCTGAATTATTGCAAGTCCCTTCTGTTTTAAGAAGGAACATCACGCTAAACATTACTTTTTAGTAGTAGGGCTTTTCAATCTGTTTTAGTCCCTTATACTTTCCTAGTAGTTTTGGGTCACCCCAAGATGCTTGGTTACACTGTCAGGGCTGAAAAAGGTGGACTGAGTGATCAACATATCCAAGCTCTAAGCAAAGCGTTTGCTTCACACTTTAAGAACTGTACATTGGTGCCTGATAGAACAGGTCTGTACCACCTAGAGACAGACTTACAACCCCTGGTATGCAGGATTGGAGATGAGCACTAATACACTGTGCACCCAGTGCTTTTGTGTTTGAGCTTTAAAAAGCAGCTTCCACTATTATTGTTTATCTGTCATCCTCTCCGGTTATCACAGGGTCAGTTTACCAAATAACTGACAGCCTAGTGATGAGTGGCAAGCTTAACCCCAGCAGCTTTCAGCATTAAGAAAGAGAAATGGTGAGGGATTCCATGTTGCTATGGTAACCTGGAAAGCCTGGCCTCTTACTAACCTGAGGTTTTAGAAGTCATTATTCCATACAAGGCACGTTCGACTTTTATGTGGCACATCAGGGCTTTCTCTGCATCTGTCCATTCTCTCTTTGAGATCTAACATAAATAACTATACCTTTCTTGAGCAAAGTTCAGCTAACCACGGGCACACGGATATTGGTTTTTAGATGTTCAGAAGAGAACAGAACTTATTCAGCCTCATCTGGTATGCATCTTAAGTCAGTAAACTGGTATTGCACTGCTGGACTTCCAAGTAATATTGAGTTCATCAACCAAGACTTAAATTCAAGAGGCTGGATTTCCACTTTTATTTTAAGAATGCTTAGAAGTAATTTTTAAAGTTATTAAATCTGGCAGTCTCTTTGTGAATATTTTCACATACAAAACATACTGATGTCAGTATTGTATTGTTTACACTGAAAGCGAAATTCAGTCACTGCCGAATGTAGGGGAAACACTTTGCAATTCTCTACATTTCAGCGATTGCTGGTGTGTGGCCAATCTTTTTGCAGCCCACTTACATGTAAAACATGCATTTAATTTGTGTCTATTCCGCAGGTTCTTATCAGAGAAGATTTGGGGGTGTCCAATATTTGCAGTCAGTGGATTAATCCAGGGTAGGGGTGGGGGTGAGAAACAAGTAGGGATGGTCAGAAATGGCGATTGCCGATTTTGCGCAATTACAACTTTGATTTTCTGATTTCTTTTTTTCTGTCATTTTTTTGCATTCTCAAATCGGCCTCATACTTCAGAGTTGACTCTTAATTGGTCAAATGCTTCTGAGTTGCGGTAATGCAGTATTTTCTCAGAAATCCAATTTCTGAGGAGGTTTTTTATGGTCATTTTTTGCTTTCTTTGATTGGCCAAATACTTCCGAGTTGACTCTGCATTCTCTGATTGGTCCAATGTTTCCAAGTTCTGTGATTAGGCTAAATCACCGAGTTGCGGTAATGCAGTATTTCCATTTTCCAATTGGAAATGCTAATTTCTAATGAGAAATGCTGACATTTCAATGCCATGAAATCCAAATCAGCATCCATAGTAACAAGCTCCTAGTTTGGGCAAGTAATTACTCAAGATGAGAAGTTTCATTCTAGGCAGTCCATACTCCCCAAAGAGAGTGACAGGCTTACAACCTATACATTTTCAGCTTCAGTCCAGTCAGTTTACGAAAGATACTTTTTAACAATATTTAAAGGACCACTATCACATTTTACTCTGGAACAAATGAGCATGTTATACATATTTTAAATCATTCATGCATTTGAATTTTACAAGTTTTTGCAAAAGTGGCCTTTTACAAAAAATCTTGTATAGTACTGAAATGCTCACCTTGTAAAGCTCCTACTGACAACTTGCACTGTGAGATGGCAATAGATACTGGTTTGATTGTTTGAAATGTTTACCCAATTACCAGTGAGATGTCTGTTACCTGTCTGAAGGTAATAGCATTGCCAAGAGAGAAATGAGGTGTCACAAATAGGGATGCTCAGTTGGATTCCGTGAAAATGAAATTTCTGGATTTCTGAACAGAAATCAGCATTTCCGATCGGAACTGGGAAATCGGTTTTCTGTGTAAACACCACATTACTGCAACTCAGTAATTTTTGCCCAAACACAGAAGTCAGAAGCATTGGACCAATCAGAGACTGCAGAGTCAACTTGGAAGTACTTGGCCAATCAGAGAATGCAAAAAATTAACAAAAAAGACTACTCGGAAATCAGAAAACAGAAATCGGAAATTCGGAGAATCAGTAATCGGTATTGGCAGATATTGGAATTTCCGCGGATTCAGAAATTGGCATTTCCGACCATCCCTAGTTACAAAGTTGAATTCCCTTTTCAATTCTTGGACAAATACTATTGTATTGTCCTAGAATCCATCCTTTCACCTCAGAGTAGCAGTGTGCAATTAAAGAAAAAAAAAAACATCCTTCAGGTGGCCACTAACGATCCAATTTCTAGCGAAAAATAGTTTGAGCAATCGGATAATTCTGATTGGAAGAAAAATCGTTCACTACACCATCAACGAACCAATCTTTGCTTCCTATCTATCACAACTAAAAATCCAATCAGACGACTATTTTTATAATCTTTTGTAATCGATTGTGCCCATCAATGGAGATTATTTACAACCAACCAATCCAATCAGAATTTCTGATCTCTCAAATAAGTTTTTGCTAGAAATTGGACCGTTAGTGGCCACCCTCCCACTTATAATGGGATGGTGAGTGATCGTTTACAACATGCTACCTCCCATAAGTCAGGACATTGCATCATTAATATGTATTGCAACACCTTATTTCTAGAATGGGCTGGTGGTCCATGAAGAAAATATAATACAAATATTTAAATGTTTTCTTTTAAATTAAACAGCACTATTTTGCGTATGTTAAGGAGTTGGAGAGATTTTACTTTTTCTTGGAGATAAACATTAAATCATAACAGTGTGACAAATGGCTGTTTTAGATCCATTGTGTACAGCATTAAAGTGGACATATACCGTTTTAAAGTGGCACTGAAGCGAAAAAAACGTATATAATGAATTGTATGTGTAGTACAGATAATTCATAGAACATTAGTAGCAAAGAAAAGTGTCATATATTTTTATTTTCTGCTATATTGCTTTTTTTTATAACATTGCATCATTCTCTAATATTTGCAGTTTACAAACTATACTCTATTTTAAACTATGAAACAGAGCAGAAAAGTTCAGCAGGTCATTAGCTCTGCAGTAAAACCTTAAACAGGAAACTGCGAAAGACAGGTTGAGATAAGTGCTTCAGAAAAGAACACTGCTCTCTGACTAAATTAGTGGGACAGCTCAGACAAGCTCTTTTGCATAGATAACAAGTGAAGTTTCCTAACTCTTCCTGTACTGGAAACAATATGAGACTCATATCTTTGCTACTAATGTTATATTTGTTAGCTGGAATACACATGCAAATCGTTATATCATAAGTTTATGTTCACTTCAGATTCCCTTTAAATAGTATTATATGCTTAAAGAGAAACTCCAACCTAGAATTGAACTTTATCCCAATCAGTAGCTGATACCCACTTTTACATGAGAAATATAATGATTTTCACAAACAGACCATCAGGGGGCACTGTATGACAGATTTTGTGCTGAAACCCCTCCCACAAGAAGCTCGGAGTACCGCGGTACTCTGGGCAAACTGCCACAATGTAACAATGTTCACAGACAGGAAATGGCTGTTTACAGCTGTCTCTAACAGCCAAAACAGCTAGGAGCAGCTACATAACCTGCCCACAGTAAAAATGTCACCATGTAATAAATGTCAGAATGTAAATCGGAGAAAGGAAAGATTTTACAATGAGCAAACACTGACTAAATCATTTATGCATAATTATGGTAAAAATGAAGCACTTTTTTTACTACATTATTTTCACTGGAGTTCCTCTTTAAAGTAGCCCTGTTAAATGCAACTTAACTGCTTCCGTTAAGGCCTGTAGACAGAATAATGAACTGCTTACGTTACAAATTCTATCATGATCTGGAAAGCCATAATAGATTTTTTGCTAAGCCAAAAAGTCCCTTTCACACTTAATCAGTTGCTCTCTATTATAACTGAAAGAAAACTGATTTTCAAAGTAATTACCATGTTTTCCTACGGCACAGTTCCCACTATACGTGTTTTAACTGTAATCTTTTTCACAATGCACTGCTATGGAAACCGCGTATCAACGTGTACTAGCGCACACTAATGCATACCAACTGATTAAGTGTAAAAGGGCCCTAAGGCCCCATTTACACTTAATCAGTTGGCATGCGTTTTTTTTTTCTTCTCCATAGCAGTGCATTATGAAAAATCTTTCAGTTAAAATCCGTATAGTGTGAACTGAGCCATTGGGAAACATGGGCATTACTTTGAAAAACATTGTCCTTTCAGTTATAATTATAACTGATAGCAACTGATTAAGTGTAAAAGGGCCCTTAGGCCAGCATCTTCCAGCTGATGAATATGCTTGTGTTCATTCACTACACAGAGCATTATGCTGAAATGTATGCTGTTCTACAATCCCTGTTATTAGTTGTAATAGGGACAGCACTTCTCCAAATAACTTATGATAAAGAATATGCTTTTTAACACTTTTTTTTTATCACCAAACAGCTGATCTCCTGTCAGAAAGATAGCTGCTTCTGATGGGGGCCCACTGTGCTCAGATGGTATTATTTTACCGTCATCTCTCTAACTTTTCACTCTCCCCATGAGTGCCATATTTACAACTTTTTTGTTATTCAGCTCAAACACTTCTCTGATAGAAGTTAGTGTGAGTATTAATATGTTTACAGGCTAATCACACTTTGACCATCTGAGCAGGGGAACAGCCCATCAGCAACAGCTGACTTTCCGTGGGAGATCAGCTGTTAAATGATAAAAAATGGTATTCCAAAGCATTTTTTTAACACAAGTTTTATGAAGAAATACATGCTGTTCCTAGTACACTGATAAGATAGTAGGGATTTAAGAACAGCATCATTTGTCACCATAATGCGCCTTTAAGTAGTGGCTGATAGTGATGTAGCGAACATCAAATTTTCAGTCCACGAACGTGAATGCAAATTTTCTGCAAAAGTTTGCGAAAGGCGAACTGCACAAACTGCCATAGACTTTAATGGGCAGGTGAATTTTAAAACCTATAGGGACTGTTTCTGGCCACAAAAGTGATGGAAGACTTGTTTCAACACCTGCACTGTGGCATGCTAGAGGGGGATCCATGACAAAAGTCCCACCAAAAATGACTGCAGGGGGCAGTAGTGGATACTAGATGCCAGTAGTGGTGATGAAGGATTATTGGGTTATGATTGGTGCACTACTAGGACCAGCAGACCTGTCTCCAACAGCTAACGTATGCACTGGACACAGAGCAGCAACACTATAGCAAGAAAAACAATGTACCTGCCCTAAGAAGGGCTTAACTCTTCAGGACAATGTGGTAGCAGCAAGAATCTGCACAGAACACAGACCTACCTAACACTCTCCCTGTCAGCAGCACACTCTCCCTGATCTGTCTAGCACAGAAGCCAAACACAGACTGCAAAATGGATGCTGTGCTGGCTTTCTGATAGGTGGGAGGCAGTACAGGTGGGAGGGATAGCTGATTGGCTGCCATGTGTCTGCTGACTCTGGGTTGAGGGGTCAAAGTTTGGCTCCATTATAATGTATAGGGGGCAAATCGAAAACCCCATGTGTTCACCTGAGGGGCCGAACGCAAACACCCCTTGATCGCCGTGAACTATTCATCAAGCAAACAATTTGGGCCATCTCTAATTTTAAGCAGCCTTGCCAGCAGGTTACAGAAAATCATCCTAATGTAATTTAACAGCTATTTTTTATTCTGTCCCTGTTTATAAAAGGTTGTGCAACTACAACATAAATATGCTGTTGGTTACTACTTCCTAAAATTTTACTAAACAGGGTGCTAACAACGTGCAAAAAACTCCTGTTGCTGATGTATTACTGCAAAATCTTTTTAATGATCGGTGTCAAAGGATCCGTGCAAAACATGAAAAACATAGAAAACTGATGCTGCTCATGGTGTCTTGCTGCGAAATGTATCACAAAGCATTGTGCAATTTATTGGGTTCATATTTCAATGTGTCACAAAAACAGTTTTAATAATGCCAAAAAAGGATGAACAACATTTGTGCATAGCTGTAATTTTGCTTCGTAATTCGTAATTATGATGCAAAATCATAATGTGAATTTTTGGTAAACATCATAATTAATTTAGTTTGTAAATGTAATCAGTAACTATAATTTTGCATAGTTTTAAGCCGACTTAAGCGGGTTATTAGCAAAGCCCCTATAGATGCCATTGTCAACAAAGTTGCTGTGAATGTTAAGAAGATTAGTAGGAACAAGAAAAAAATGACCTTGTCTTTCGAGAAAATTGATTTTAATAGTGCAAAGGAAAAATATTTTTAAACTCATTTGTTCTTTGTGTTTTTAAAATTGATTTTTTTTTCAAAAACTACAAAGGGTTTTTGAAAAATTATTTTTTTGATTTGATCCCACTCTTCTCATTATGATACCTGTCAATTTTGGGGGAAAATCGCATGTACAAGGGCTTTACAATTAACCTCTAAAGTTGGCACAAAATTACACAAAAATTACACAAAATTATGAATGGATTACACAAAATCAATTAAATGTCCAAATCGTAATTACGTAAGGCCATAATTCCCAAAATTTACACTAAATTTCACATAATCGTGATGAGCTGATTACGATCAGCACTAATGCTAAATGTTGAAATTAGGCATGCAGGGTCCTGACTATAGGAGGCCTGCTACCAACCAACCACAAATTGCTGCTGTTTATCGTCTCCTACTGGCAATGTTTTGTCTAGGTGGAACGCTGACTTCCCCCTAGACAAAACTTAAAATTTAAAATTTAAATATAACTTACATTTTTTCTTGTTTTTTTTTTTAAATATCTGTTAGTGTTCCATATTTACTAGTAAACTATTTTTTTATTTACATACCCAAAACTTAAATATGTTCCTTTTTTTCAAGTAAATATAGTTTCTTGCTTTTTTTTTTCAGACATTGTCTGATTTTTTGTCAGTACAAATCAGTGACTAGATATCAGTAGCTCAATAAGAGTCAAAGTATGTCATCAGCATAACCACAGTTTTATTTTTTTTTTACTTTTCCACTATCTAGCCCCTCATGTTTTGATCCAATTATATTCCATGTCTCATGCTTTCTAAACAAAGGTTAAATATAATTTTTTAGATTAAGAATCATTTTTTTTCTACATATTTGCAGGATACTTAGTGCAGAAAAAGTCTTGTCTTGAATCTGCTGTCCGAAGAATTAGTCTGCATGTTTTTTCAGTCGTCTTGCATCATTTTAGAGTTTTAGAATATAGTTTGACATCTGTATTACTAATTTGGAGTAGTCAATTGCTTCATCAGTTAGCTATGTCTATATCCTATTTTGATATAAATGTTATTACTACCTTATTAGCTTCAGTAAAAAGCCACCTGTTTCTGAAATTTCATAAGGCATCCTGAAAAAATGCATAACCGTCAACTCCTGGGCTTTTGCCCAGAACTACAATTTTACTGCTGAAATGTAATTCTGATATGCTAGACTATTTCTTCTATGGTATCTGAGCCAAATTAAGTAATACAGCATGCAGAGGTGCCACTAAGGTTTTATGTACATAATTTATGCCATCCCCGGCCAGTATAGGTAGTCAGATACCCCCTCCCCCCCTACTGCTGCTTAGTGTTGGTTATGATGATAACAAATACTTCCCATACTTCTTGATTACTTGAGTATTTTACTCCCCTGACTTACATAATAATCAATGTTGATAACGCATCAATAACTTCTGCCCCTCAGGCCCATTGCTTGGGCGTAATATTTAATTCAGCTCTCTTATTCAAAGCTCACATCTTCCCTCTAACAAGCTTCTCTCCAACTGTTTTCATTCCTTCCTCAAAGGAAACCAGAGACGAGATAACATAAAAGTTTTATACATACCTGGGGCTTTCTCCAGGCCCATCCGGACGGATCACTCCCACGCCGCTGTCCTCAGCCTTCTCCAGTTCTGGTACCGGATCCCATAACTTCAGCCAGTTGTGGCCAGTCTGCCCTAGAAGTACACCCTTTATTTATCTCTCTGGTGGATGCTGAAGAGATACGTAGAGAATGCACTTCTCTTGCGCAGACTGGCTATGACTGGCTGAAGTTATGGGACCTGGTACCGGAGCTGGACAAGGCTGAGGACGGCAGCGTAGGAGCGAAAATAATGTATATCAATGTCAAAATGGCAAGCGAGGTTCTCAGGTTCTCAGAGACTGAATAAACTGAATGCTGTGGTTTTGCCTCAGTGGCAATTAGCAGATGGTGCAATCTTGAAGCCTTATAGAGATTGGTTCTAAATAATATCTTGTGAGATGCACTAGATGTACATATTTGCATAGTTTGTTTAAGATGGGTGGTGACTGTTTCCTTTTTTTTTTCTCACTCCTTTTTTCTTCTTTTTTCTATTGTGGCCTCTAGGTCTCCTTAGTTTGTGCATGTGAATACAGTAGCTTAATTTTACTAATTAATATTGTTTAATTGGGTATTATATCAGCAAATCAGCTCTGCTGGGAGATGTAGTTCATTGATGTAGCTACGTCTACTGGCCAGAGATGTAATCACATCAAAGGGAACTACATTCTTGCATGAGTTGTGCATCCCTGGCCTCAGCTGCTGGGGACTTAGGACAAAACTGTGGAGAAGGCAGCTCTGATAACAGAGTCAACATTAAAAAAATATGTTTTAATATATAAGTTTAAGTAACTTTGTTAAAAAAAAAAATAATAATAATTTGTAACATGTAATGATCCGCTCAGCTGGATGCACTGGCAGACAGCTGTTTGACCATTCCTCTAGTCTGTGGGCTGCAGGTCTCTGCAAGAGAGACCTGTCTTTCCATTACAAGTTTTTGGTCTGTTCTGCTGCTGAGGAATTTGCATGCACTCGTTATGCAAATCACCTACCTGCCTCCTTTGATGACTGGCAGTATAAAGAGCTATGTTTCCCAGAGTCCTTGGCTGGTCATAAGGTTTAGTCCTGTGGAACACTCTTGGAGTGTCAGCCTTGCTCATTGTTTGAAGATTAGTTTAGAGTAATTCCTGGAACTGCACTAGGCAGATTCCCTAGTGCAGTTAGGATTGCATATCTGTTTTGTTTGTCTGTTGCGATTGTTCTGTCCCAGCGGTGGTCGACAGGAAGTCATTCTGATCTTTGTTCTTGGAGTATAGCTGGAGCAGCGGTTGCTACCAGCTATCTCCTATAATCTGTCTTGCCTGGATCGCACTCGCCTTGCGCTAGTGCTGTGGATCCGTCTCTCTCACTTATTCCTGTTTTCGTGTATCTGTCTTGTCTGCTACGAACGCTTGCTGGAGGCTCGGTGAGGTAACCGTTAAGCAAGCGCTCGCGTCCTCTGTTTCATGTTTGTCTGTCGGTGGTTAGTTAGGCGTGCTTGTCTCTGTTGTGCTTATCATGCGGAGACCGCGCATAAACGCGTGCACTGTTGCGAATGAGTGCGGTGTTCGCGTTTAGCTAGCGTTTGTTATTTTCCTTATCTTCTCTTTGTATGATTTGCTGTGCCTTTGCTACTCTCGTGCTCTGCCTTGCTGTAGCCTTGTGTCACCTCTGGCAATCGCCTCTCTCGCGATTGCGTTCCTACTTCATATCTGCTGTTGTGTATGCACCGTCGCGGGTTGGCGACTAGTTTGGTGCACACACATACAATCTGTCCCTGTGCTCATTCTCTTTCGCAATCGCTTCTCTTGCGATTGCGTTCTCACTTGGTTTCCTTTGTTGTGTGTCCACCATCACAGGTTGGCGGCTAGATTGGTGGACATACATACATTCCTCATCTGTGCTTATTCAGTCTGGTGTTGCTGTTAGCAATCGCCATCTCTGGCGATTGCCTACTCTCCTATTCTTCATGGTTGTGTATGCACTGTCGCGGGTTGGCGACTAGATTGGTGCACACACATACCCTCTGTCGCTTTGCTCTCTCTCCTTCAGGGCTATCTTGCCCTGCGTTTCTTCCCTTCGTGCAATTCCTGTCTTGCGTCTGTGGCAGGGCAGAGGAGCTGTTCCTCTGCACTCCACAGCTCCTCCTGCCGACAGGAATTTCCCTCTACAGGTGCATTGCACCTTTTGCTGGTTTCCCTCAAATTACACGCTTGTGGAGGATTTCTGCAGTGTCAGCGCACGTCTTGTGCGCTGATCACGGAGAGAATTCCACGATCGTTACATAACATAGGTGAGAATCTCAGAAGCTGCTTGTGGTGGTGCAAAAAGTTGAAATGCAAACAATTTTTTTCTGATAAAGCATAGGGTACAGTTTGAGAAACAGTTGTATAGTTTTAGAAATTATTAATTGTTAAATAATGGGTTATTGTTAGGGATGGGACGAATCCACAATTTCTTCGAATCCGAATCCGGATCCGAATCTAAAAAGGTTCTCGAATATCTCGAACCTTTCGAATCTCGAATCTAACGAATCCTGCACATAAGAATTGTGCGATCCATGGTATAGTTGCCCGCAGTATAGGTACCCAGGCATAGATGCCCGCACTATAGGTAGCTAAGTAAAGTGGCTTCAGTATAGCTAGCAAGGTATAGGGGCCTTCAGTATAGGTTGCAAGGTATAGGGACCTTCATTATAGGCAGCAGGGTATAGGGTCCTTCAGTATAGGTAGCTAAGTAAAGTGGCTTCAGTATAGCTAGCAAGGTATAGGGGCCTTCAGTATAGGTTGCAGGGTATAGTGTCCTTCATTATAGGCAGCAGGGTATATGGTCCTTCAGTATAGGTAGCAGAGTATAGGGGCCTTCATTATAGGTAGGAGGGTATAGAGGCCTTCAGTATAGGCAGCAGGGTATAGGGGCCTTCAGTATAGGCAGCAGGGTATAGGGACCTTCAGTATAGGTAGCAGGGTATAGGGGGCCTTCATTATAGGTAGCAGGGTATAGTGGCCTTCAGTATAGGCAGCAGGGTATAGGGGCCTTCAGTATAGGCAGCAGGGGGCCTTCAGTATAGGTAGCAGGCTATGAGGGGTTTCAGTATAGGTAGCAGGGTATAGGGGCCTTTAGTATAGGTAGCAGGGTATAGGGGCCTTCAGTATAGGTTGCAGGGTATAGTGGCCTTCATTATAGGCAGCAGGGTATAGGGGCCTTCAGTATAGGCAGCAGGGTATAGGGGCCTTCATTTATAGGTAGCAGGGTATCGTGGCCTTCAGTATAGGTAGCAGGGTATAGGGGCCTTCAGTATAGGCAGCAGGGGGCCTTCAGTATAGGTAGCAGGCTATGAGGGGCTTCAGTATAGGTAGCAGGGTATAGGGGCCTTTAGTATAGGTAGCAGGGTATAGGGGCCTTCAGTATAGGTTGCAGGGTATAGTGGCCTTCAGTATAGGCAGCAGGGTATAGGGGCCTTCAGTATAGGTAGCAGGCTATGGGGGCCTTCAGTATGGGGGGCTTCAGTATAGGTAGCAGGCTATGGGGGCGTCAGTATAGGTAGCAGGCTATGGGGGGGCTTCAGTATAGTTAGCAGGCTATGGGGGTGCTTCAGTATAGGTAGCAGGCTATGGGGGGCTTCAATATAGGTAGCAGGCTATGGGGGGATTTGGTATAGGTAGCAGGCTATGGGGGGATTTGGTATAGGTAGCAGGCTATGGGGGGCTTCGGTATAAGTAGCAGGCTATGGGGGGCTTCGGTATAAGTAGCAGGCTATGGGGGGCTTCTGTATAAGTAGCAGGCTATGGGGGGCTTATGTATAAGTAGCAGGCTATGGGGGGCTTCTGTATAAGTAGCAGGCTATGGGGGGCTTCTGTATAAGTAGCAGGCTATGGGGGGCTTCGGTATAAGTAGCAGGCTATGGGGGGCTTATGTATAAGTAGCAGGCTATGGGGGGCTTATGTATAAGTAGCAGGCTATGGGGGGCTTCGGTATAAGTAGCAGGCTATGGGGGGCTTATGTATAAGTAGCAGGCTATGGGGGGCTTATGTATAAGTAGCAGGCTATGGGGGGCTTCTGTATAAGTAGCAGGCTATGGGGGGCTTCTGTATAAGTAGCAGGCTATGGGGGGCTTCTGTATAAGTAGCAGGCTATGGGGGGCTTCGGTATAAGTAGCAGGCTATGGGGGGCTTATGTATAAGTAGCAGGCTATGGGGGGCTTATGTATAAGTAGCAGGCTATGGGGGGCTTCTGTATAAGTAGCAGGCTATGGGGGGCTTCGGTATAAGTAGCAGGCTATGAGGGGCTGCAATGTAGGTAGCATATCCTCCTCCCTCCCCCCGCAGCCTCCTCCGCTCGCCCCCCTGCATAAATAAGGAGAAGCAGCCTCTCACCTCCAGCATCAGCGTGGAGCCCGGAGCGGCAGACTTCTCCCTTCACTTCCTGGTTCCCCCTAGTGGCCACCTGACCGGCTCTTACTGATGACGCGTAGTAAGAGCCGGTCACTAGGGGGAATAAGGAAGCCTGGAGGAGGTCTGCCGCTCCGGGCTCCACACTGGAGGTGAGAGGCTGCTGCTTCTTATTTATGCGGCGGGCGAGTGGAGGAGGCTGCGGGGAGCGGGAGGAGGACACTTGCGAGCGGGTTAAGCGGCGGATGCGCGGCGATGCAGCGTCGGGATTCGGCGGATTCGGCGAGCGGAAAATGGCGTCGTTACCTAATATTCGAGGGATTCGTGGATTCGCCGGATTCGTCGTCCCATCCCTAGTTATTGTAATCAATTAATTTGGTATGGAAGTGAACGTTAAAGATAACACACAATAAAGTTGTTTTATATTTATGTGGTGCCCTTTAGGGGCATAACAATAGACCATGCAAGGGATGCAGCTGCAGGGGGGGGGCAGAAGCCCTAGGGGGCCCTGTGAGGGGAGAAGTTTCTTTTCCCTGTCCTGAGAGACTGAAAAAGTTTTCTGCTCTGTGAACAATTGTTCTAATGACTGCATCTTCTCAGCCACTGATAAGAAATCATACAAAGTTTTGCAGACAAAGATTTGTAGACAGTCCCTTATCAGTGTTCAACTAGGTCTTTTTTTATCACATAAGCTAATGTAATTGATAGAGAGAAGGCCTGCTTCTTATTTATGTGTGCCCTTTTTATACACTTGGCGCAAATAGAGAAAAGATTTGCACTGATGTGAATGGGGTGCCCTTTTTAATAGTTGCCAATGTTATTACATTCTACCATATAATCACCATGCACATAATTACATAATTACATCTGCTGTTAGAACAAATTAAGCAACTCACATATATCATCGTTTAAAGGACACTTGTTGTGAGATGGGTGTTGAGACTGCCATATTTCTTTCCTTTTAAACAATTATCACTGAACAGTAAGAAATAAACATGGGGTACATAATAATACAGACAATGGTATACATAAAATATAGACATTGTTGCATAATACAGAATTGATAGACATAGTAATTGTAGTAACAAGTGCAACATAATGAATAAAATAAATAGCAAGTTCCAAGACGCCAAAAGGTGATAGAGCCTGCCCTTGCAAGCTTAAACAATCCAAGTTGCCTGGCAGTCATGCTGATCTCTTATGGTTCAGTAGTGTCTGAACCCCAAATCTGAAACAAGGATGCAGCAAATCTAGTCAAACACCTGATCTGCATGCTTGCTCAGGGTCTATGGCTAAAAGTATTAGAGGCAGAGGATCAGCATGACAATGTAATTTCCGTTGTTTGAAAGGGAATAACTATGGCAGCCTTCATATCCCTCTCACTTCAGGTGACCTTCAATATTGCTTCTCAAAAAAAATTGTTAATTACTATATGATACCGCTAAATAGCTACAGTAAGTTACACTTAAAGAAAACCTGAACTGAAAATTAAAAGTCAAAATAAGCATACACAAGTCATACTTACCTCCCATGTAGTCTACTCCTCGGTGTCTGTCAGGAGCCTGAATGGAGAAACAGGGTTTGACCACAGTTTGCAGCATACAGACACTGGAACCAGGAATTAAGGTGCAAAAATAATGATTTATTAAGAACCAAATCATGCAAATAACCAACAACCATATGCAAACAATATATACAGTGAATCTCCCGCAAACCAAACAAAACAGTGTGCACACATAAACCAAAACCCTGACTATCTATCTAACTACAAACGGCATGCAGGAGATATATATGTACAAGCAAATATATATACAATAACGCGGTATCAAAGGGAGCAGGCAAAGACAGGTCAAAACGGAATAACAGAGTCAGCAACGGGTAATCAGATACAAGCAAGGTACAAAGGAATAGACAGAAGCAGAGTCAGGACTAGCAGAGGTTCAGCAGCAGGTAATCAGATCACAGAGCAGGTACAGGAAACCAGGTATCAAACAACAGAGGTGACCAGAGACTCAGACCTGTAGAAAGGAAGTTCTGGCAATGACTTGCAGGAAGAGGTAGACTTATATAGTCCATGTAATAGGAAGCATCTGGTGGTAATTGCTCAGAGACACATTAGAGGCCTCTGCAGGCCATACAAAGAACTGCAAGTCCTTAAATGTGATGATAAACCACCTGCTGGTGGATAGTGGAAGTCCAGGGCAGTCCAACTCAATACCACCACCAGCAGGCAGAAGATGATACAATATGAATCGTAACAGTACCCCTCCCTGAAGAAGCGGCCTCAGGACGCTCCACAGTGTCTTTAGAAAATGTCCACCAGGGTCCCACAAGAGGGCAGACAACCCAAACATTGGCCAGGTGGGTCGCAGAGGCCAAGCTTGGGAGGGCAGGGAGGGAAAACACTTTGAAAACTTGGTCTTTGGATGTTGTAACATAAGCTGTAAACGTCCAAGCAGGATGGCAAGTTGGATAAAAGACTGTACAACATCAGGCAGGACCCAGAAAGCAGCAACAAATACAGGAGGCAGTAAAAGGCAAACCTGGGTGGGCAGGGAGGGAAATAATGCCAACCAAATCCAGACCAGCATCTTTTGGACAGAGAGCAATTTAGAAAACAGGATCTCAGGAAACTGGAGGATATCAGACAAGGTATCAGGCTGGACCGGAGACTGGCAGGCATAAGGCTTGGCAGGAGACTGGACAGGACCATTAGGCTGAGCAGGAGACTGACAGGTATCATCAGGCTTGACAGGAAACTGGACAGGATCTTCAGACTGAGCAGGCGACTGGACAGGATCATCAGGCTGAGCAGAAGGCTGGACAGGATAGTCAGGCTGAGCAGAAGGCTGGACAGGATCAGGCTGAACGGGAAACTGGCAGGCACCAACAGGCTTGGCAGGAGATTGGCAGGCATCATCAGGCTGAGCAGGAAACTGGACAGGAACAGGCTTAACAGCAGACTGGACAGGATCATCAGTCTTGGCAGGAAAATGAGCAAGATCAGGCTGAACAGGAGACTGGCAGGCACCAACAGGCTTGGCAGGAAACTGGCATGCATCATCAGGCTGAGGAGGAGACTGGACAGGATCAGAGTGGACAACAGGTTGGCAGGTCTCAGACAGACCAGGAAACTGGCAGACATCAGGCGCTGCAGCAGGCTTGGTACCAACAGGGCAGACAGCAGTCTTGGAAGCATCAGGAGCGTTGATAACAGGAGTCTCTAGTGGCTGGGCAGCAGCAGACATCTGTGGAGGCTGGGCAGCAGCAGACATCTGTGGAGGCTGGGCAGCAGCAGACATCTGTGGAGGCTGGGCAGCAGCAGACATCTGTGGAGGCTGGGCAGCAGCAGACATCTGTGGAGGCTGGGCAGCAGCAGACATCTGTGGAGGCTGGGCAGCAGCAGACATCTGTGGAGGCTGGGCAGCAGCAGACATCTGTGGAGGCTGGGCAGCAGCAGACATCTGTGGAGGCTGGGCAGCAGCAGACATCTGTGGAGGCTGGGCAGCAGCAGACATCTGTGGAGGCTGGGCAGCAGCAAAAGTCTGTGGAGACTGGGCAGCAGCAAAAGTCTGTGGAGACTGGGCAGCAGCAAAAGTCTGTGGAGACTGGGCAGCAGCAAAAGTCTGTGGAGACTGGGCAGCAGCAAAAGTCTGTGGAGACAGGGCAGCAGATTGCATAACATCAGGTGAAACAGAAGGCAGGAAAACTTCAGGCAGGTTAACAGGTTGGGAAACTTCAGACAGGGCAACAGGCTCAGTAGTTTCAGGCAGGGCACCATCCTGCATAACTTCATGGATCTGGACCTTTGGCTTAGTACTTGGCTGGGCCGTTGGCTGAGCGCATGGCTGAACCGTTGGCTGAGCGCTTGACTGGACCTTTGGCTGAGACCCTGATACAGTTTGTGCGAGTTGGCACTGAGCCTGTGCGGACTGGGCCTGTGCGAGCTGGAACTGAAACTGAGTGGGCAGGATACTAGATTGAAATTCTGTAGGCTGTATGCCGTTTTCTGTAGACTGGATGCAAACTTTTGCAAATTGGATCAAAGTCTCTGCAGGCTGGAAGTGAGGTTCTGCAGACTGAGGCAAAGTCCCTGCAAGCTGGAGGCAATATTCTGCAGACTGGGAACAAGGTTCTGCAGACTGGATGCAAAGCTCTGCAGACTGCGAGCAGGATTCTGCAGGTTGATTTGAAGTCTCTGCAGACTGGAGGCGAGGCTCTGCAGATGAAGACAGAGTCCCTGCAGGCTGGAAGCAATATTCTGCAGACTGGGAACAGGGATCTGCAGACTGGATGCAAAGTTCTGCAGACTGTGAACAGGATTCTGCAAGCTGTTTTGAAGTCTCTGTAGGTTGGAAATGAGGTTTTGCAGACTGAGCACAAGGCTCTGGAGACGGAGGCAAAGTCTGCAAGAGTTGTGAGAGGAAGGCAAGAGTCTGTATAACAAGTGTCACAGGAACATTAACTGGAGGCTGCACCAAACAGGAGTTGACTGGAGGCTGCACAGGAGGCGAGATGACTGGAGGCTGCACAGGAGGCGAGATGACTGGAGGCTGCACAGGAGGCGAGATGACTGGAGGCTGCACAGGAGGCGAGATGACTGGAGGCTGCACAGGAGGCGAGATGACTGGAGGCTGCACAGGAGGCGAGATGGCTGGAGGCTGCACAGGAGGCGAGATGGCTGGAGGCTGCACAGGAGGCGAGATGACTGGAGGCTGCACAGGAGGCGAGATGACTGGAGGCTGCACAGGAGGCGAGATGACTGGAGGCTGCACAGGAGGCGAGATGACTGGAGGCTGCACGGAAGACAAGATGACTGGAGGCTGCACGGGAGGTGAGATGACTGGAGTAATGGAAGCTGTAGGAAAGTATTTGCGTCTGGTTTTGGTGACCACTCTGGAAACTGGAACAGCAGGTTCTCTTGGTATAACTGGACACTGCCAGGCCCAAGGTGTGGATCTGATAGCGGTTTGTAATGTTGCTGATTTTACAGGTTTTTTAACTATTGCAGGTTCTGAGTTCTGGACACAAGAAGAGACACATGGAGAATGAGCAGAAGGAGGAGAGTGGAAACAGGAAGAAAGGATTTCACGCCAGGCAGTAATCAACATAGAAGCAAATTCACGCTTACAGAGCTTATGCAGCATCAATGACTCAGTTGCACGAACACAGGTAGACACATACAATTCCCCCTTCTCAAAGTAAGATTCATAAAACCCTTGTTTGTCTCTCTTTAAATAACCATATAAGTGATCAATCTGATCAGAGTTGAAAATGAAATCAAATTGTTTCTTAATGGGTGATTGGCATTTAAGCTGTTTAGTGGCTGTGGGCTGAGGATTCTGAATGTGACAGACATTCGGAGGGTTAACTGAAGAATGTATTACTTGCAGGACTTCTAAATAGGCAGCAATTAAGGCAGAAGCGGATTCATACTTGCAAAGCCTATGCGCAATCAATGTCTCAGTTGCACGTATACAGGCAGACACAAAACCTTCACTTTTGTCACAGTAATACTTAATAAATCCTTCTCTATCCTTTCTCAGAAAATCAAACAAATCATCAATCAGTTCAGAGTCAAAAATAAAATTAAATTCTTCTTTGCTGGGAGACTGACTTTGCAGCTGTTTAACTGCAGTGGACTGGGAGTGAGTGGCATTCAGAGGGTTAACAGGAGGTGTGCATAATGACAAGATTTCTGAATATGCATTGATCAAAGCATGGGCTGACTCAGGCTTACATTTTCTGTCAGACAACAGATTCTCGACTGCACATTTACACCCCCTTACAAACTCAAAGCTTTGTCTTTTATAGAATTCAAAAAAGGCATTTTTGTCTCTCTTTAAATAATTGGAATACATGTTCACTTGTTCTGAGGTAAAATCAACCTGAACTGGATTCACAACAGATGAGGTAAGGGTTGTGGAACCTGCAGAAATAATCTTCTGCCAAGCATTTAACAGAAGGGAGGCTTTCCCATACTTGCATATTCCCTGAGTGATCAGGGACTGGAGGGAATCTATGCAAGCCTGCACGGTCTGTTTACCTTTGTTTGAGTAATGATCAAGAAAATATTCCCTGTCATCCTCAAACAAGTTAATCAGAGCTTCTATGGCATAATTGTCAAACGGTGGATCATAATCACTGACTACACCTTGGTCAGAATCAGGTTGCATGCAAATATTTGTCATTTTGGGGTATGCAAGATCATTCCAGATCCTGGCTAAATTTTCAATATCTTCTGTACGAATTATACCTAATTTGACATAACTATATGTCTGGCTAATCATCTGCTGCAATTCAGCTTTAGAGAAATCAGCAAAATCTGCACGACACTCAGCTTCATCCTCATCAGCAAGCAATGCATAATAATCAATTTGTTGTAGATCCATTTTTGGACAGAACAGCCAGGTATCAGTGTGCAGTATAGCTGCAGTGGTCAGTGTATATATGGCCAGAACTTACTGTCAGGAGCCTGAATGGAGAAACAGGGTTTGACCACAGTTTGCAGCATACAGACACTGGAACCAGGAATTAAGGTGCAAAAATAATGATTTATTAAGAACCAAATCATGCAAATAACATACAACCATATGCAAACAATATATACAGTGAATCTCCCGCAAACCAAACAAAACAGTGTGCACACATAAACCAAAACCCTGACTATCTATCTAACTACAAACGGCATGCAGGAGATATATATGTACAAGCAAATATATATACAATAACGCGGTATCAAAGGGAGCAGGCAAAGACAGGTCAAAACGGAATAACAGAGTCAGCAACGGGTAATCAGATACAAGCAAGGTACAAAGGAATAGACAGAAGCAGAGTCAGGACTAGCAGAGGTTCAGCAGCAGGTAATCAGATCACAGAGCAGGTACAGGAAACCAGGTATCAAACAACAGAGGTGACCAGAGACTCAGACCTGTAGAAAGGAAGTTCTGGCAATGACTTGCAGGAAGAGGTAGACTTATATAGTCCATGTAATAGGAAGCATCTGGTGGTAATTGCTCAGAGACACATTAGAGGCCTCTGCAGGCCATACAAAGAACTGCAAGTCCTTAAATGTGATGATAAACCACCTGCTGGTGGATAGTGGAAGTCCAGGGCAGTCCAACTCAATACCACCACCAGCAGGCAGGAGATGATACAATATGAATCGTAACAGTGTCTTTCTCCTGTCCCGCGTCCTGTTTGTTCACTGTGATCAAGGGAATTTTCCGTCCTCCATTTTTAAAATGGCCATTACCCATAACAGCTTTCTGGTCAGCACACAGTTAAACTGTAACATCACCCACTTGAGCCATAGGGAAACATGGACATTACCTGGCACATCAGTTTTCCTCTCAGCTATAACTGACAGCAACTGATATTTTACTGACAGCAACTGATCTATTTCAGATCTGACAAAATATTGTCAGAACTGGAAGGGATTATTGTCAGAAGAAAATGATGAGCTTCTGAGAGGAACTGATGGCAAGGTAACTATGTAATGTTCATTTTAAGTTACCTCATGTGTTTATTTTAAATATTTTTACTCAGAACAGGTTCTCTTTAAGACTGTATTTCAAACTATTTTCAAACCAAAAAGCATGGCCACAGTGCATGTTGGGAGATGTAGTCCTTCAATGTGAGTGCATTTCGTGGCCGGCCATCACCCCTCCCCCTCCTAATGGCCACACAATTTATAAACTTTGCTCATGGGGAGGTTACTTTTATATATTTTAGAAAAACAGTGCTCAGATCCCTTTAAAGCTGTTAAGTAATGCAAGTCATTGACCAAGTGGATTCCCACAAATAATTTGTGAAAACTATTTCCTGCTGCCAAAATAACTTTACTAAGCCAATGTATGTGTCTGCCATGGTATTATACTGCATAGAGCTGGATCTGGGCCCCTACAGGTCCTGCCACCATGTGCAACTCAAATTACAATGGATAAAGTAAAGGTCCAAGTGAACGGGGTGCTACTCCTTTTTCCATTAAAGTACATTGCTTGCTAAGTGGAATAATTATACTGTGTAAAAAAGTAATTCTTCTGCGTTATTGTACTGAATACTGTGGGGCTTTTCTCTAAATAATGGGACCTGCCAAAGCTTTTCAGCACAGGCCTTTTGTGGGGCCCTGCCAACTAATGAGTTCTACCAAGTTCCAGTGTTGAAAAGTCACAAATCCTGATTTAATTAACTTTCCCTGAGTTTTCACACTAGAGATATTTTAGCATTTTATCTACAAATTACTTTTTTCAGTACCTAGCATTAGCAAGTGGAAAAGTACCAAATAGTGGTGAAGAAAAAAAAAATCAAACAATGAACTGTAATGACGTATGAATGTAATAAATTATATACGATGCCAATTTGTACCTTAATTATTGTTTCAGTGTTAGGAACGCTTCATATATGTAGATATTGCTGTATATTGGTATGTAATGTGAAGTGCCTCCATGGTGTGAGCTACTAAGCCCACGCCACAACACCCCGCCCCTATACCTTCCAGAGCAGTGAACAAGCGCTAGATGCGCGAAACTGTCATCTGCGAGGGGTCCTGGACCTGGCGCCCACCTAACCGCTAGGAGCATCACCTGTTTTGACTGTAAGTGTCTGTCTATATTTTTGCCACTTGATATCAATAAACCTGAATGTGCAGTGCCAGCCACGCCTCCTCAATCCTCCCTTCTACACATACATGTCTGTTTGGCTTGAGCACGCCTTCCATAGGAATTGATACTGCCTACAGTCTAATCACCTTAATACAGGCCAGTCCAGCCTTGTACTGCAGTGCCCATAGAGTGTTGGAACTTTCTCTTGTCTACTTTCCATGCACAATATTGGTATGTAAGCCTACCTTTCCAGTAATACTTAGCCAAGGCTATGATGTTATGTTGCCTTTTGCCCCAGAGCACTCTGGGAGATTCATTAATTTACCTGCTCACTTCACAAAGGAGCAAAAAAAAACCCACAGTGATTCACCTTGCCAGCAGTAAAGTTGCCAAGATCGCTAATACACTGATAAATTTAAGAAGGTAAATCAGGATAAGGCAAGTTTTTACAAGGGACAAACATTCACTAAATAATTTCTAAATAAGTATTTTTAAAAATAAGCAAGTTTATTTATTAAGTTATATTCACTAAAGTTACTCTTTAACCCATTAGCAACTTCAATAGAGTTATCTCGTTTGTGATAACTGCACTGCTTTTGACCTCAGTCGTCAAAACGCGTTGTGCTGTAAGTCCTTGGAATTCTTTGATCTCTCTCTACTAGCAGAAATTACAGAAACTGTTTAATGGATAGCGGAGATACTGCCGCAACAGCAAGTGGCATGGTGGCTATCTCCGCGTCGCAGCTGGCGGTTTCCGCCGCACAGCTACATGCTGGTGCTTTGCCTGGTCCTTCTATCGCTCATAGACTAAGGGCTACGCGCACCAAGCGAAAGGACCTTTATGCATCTAGAAGGGGAGTCAGCTGATCACTCGGTCAGCTGACTCCAGCTATGCTCAGGATTGGCTGAGTGACTGGGGCGGCGCTATGGAGCGCGTTTAGTATATATAGGACCTGTATGTCAGTTGTTCCACGTCTGCTGTTGCATATGCTACGTGTTAGCACTCAGACCTAGTCAGATCCCAACGTGTGCTAGAACCAGCTGGAGCTGGGGATCCACACTTAGCCAGATTCTGTTGATAGCTTAAAGTACTAATTGAATTGTATTATTTGTTATGACCTGTTAGCTTGACTATTCTTCTGCTCACTGATTCTGTACCTTTGCCTATCTGATATAGTTGCTGACTCAGCCTGAATTACTACTCTGATTTAGCTTCCTGTCTCTGTACCGTCTCTGTCCGCCTGTTGCCAAACCTGCTTGTCTGACCTTCCTGTCCTCGCCAGTGAGTTAGTCACTGGTGAGGGATCCTCTGCTAGTATCACCTGCTCCTCAGGTGATCAGTAGCTTCAGTACAGTCTAAATCACCTGCTCCTCAGGTGGTCAGTAGCTGCAGTACCGTCTGAATCACCTGCTATAAAATACAAACAGACCGAGAAAATTTTGTACCAGGAAATATATAACAAACACTAAGTCCAAGAGGGACAGGCCCTATAGGTACTAGAAAGCACAGATAAGTTGCTTAATATCTAAAAGAGCTATTTGCTCAAGAGGAGGGAACAAACGTATCAGGTTACTCCTCAGTAGGTTAGAACACTTCTCATAAGTGCAGAGACCAATATATAATGTGGAGGTCTTTGCTAATCCCCCACAAAAATGATTGTGGTGTAGCTATTCCACACAGAGGTCGCATGTAAACCTACTACACTATACAGAATATACAAAAAGTAAGCTCAGATGCAGGCTTGATAACCTGCATAGGGAGCCCCTTAGTAGTATGGTATATGCTGCAAAGTGAAAACACTGGAGAGATTGCAGAGTGAATATGAGGTGCTATTTACAAAAGTGCTGCAATATGGAACTCTAACATGTTTCACCCTACGGCTTTTTCAAAGAGTGCTATACATATATACAGTAGTTATTTACAAAGCGCAAGCCCCCCACCAGTAGCAATTCCCCCAGCAACTGCCCAAGTCAGAGCTGAATTGCCTTGTGAGGCACAGGTTTTTATACTGAAGACTGGTGGGGGAAACGCCCAGACTGGGTGTGTGCACGCATTACATTCATGCTCGTTACAGGGTAGATACAGATCATGCATCTTATCAAGGAGGGGAGGGACCTACCCTCCTCTCTGTGTATGTCAGAGGTGAGCCTATTTGCATGTGTTGGCCTAAAACTTGCTTACAACGTAAAGCACGCATCACATCCTGTCATGCGTACTGTAGATAACTCAAATTTGCATGCAACACAAAGTACGCATCACCTCCTGTCATGCGTACTATAGGAGATCAAATTAGTATGTGACACTGTGTACGCATCACTGGCGTATATATATTTGCATGCGGCGTACCTTACGCTTGACCGCAGGTCGTGCGTGCACGGAACTTCCGCTCTGAACATTACAGTGTTCCGTAGTCATGACAACCGCACGTTATGTGTGCATGTTGTCACTATGGCAACAGTGGCCATTTTAAATTTATAATGTAAACAAAGTTAAGAAGGAGGAAGATTACAAGGCGGTATGTGTACGTCCGCTTCACATACGTCTTTATAGTCCGCATGCGTCGCGTTCACGTCAGGGATGGTCGTAGTCAGTCAAGTTCGCCCCGCTGGAACCACGCGCAGTTTTACGCAATTATGCTATGCCGAACTACGGCTTCGAAATCAAACATTCGCTTCGTATGCATCTCGCAGACTAGGTGTCAAAATACGCAATTACGCGCAGTGCGAAGCGTAGTGTGTGCGGATGTCTATGCCAGCACGCAGAAAACTTCACGCATTAATTCCTCCCCAAATGCTTACACTGGGTACTCTTCCATGCGTACATTCCCCCTGACAATGCGCAAATTTGTATGCATGCAATCACACACGGGAAATTAGCCGTGAGTAAAGCATTCGTAGTTCAATACGCAATACACGCGTTAACTACGCATGGTGGGCGTAAGTCACGCATAGCGGTGCTTTGCTACGCGTAAATTCGTAAGCGCAGTTTTGAAACTTCACCTACAAACTACGACGCGTAGATGCGAACTACGATGCGCAAATTCGCACCGGAGTAGTTTCTGCTCATCCCTGGTTAACGTACGCATCTCCTAGGTGACACTTGAAGACACCGCATGGCAGGACGCATGACTCCCTCATCACATGCGTCATAACAATCCGCATGTGATGCGTACAAACAGACATGTGCAGTGGTAAAACAGATGCTATTCAAAAAGAGTAATCCTAGATGCATACCCGGATATACGAATGTATCTATAAACATCACTGCACATGTAATATGTCTGTTTCACAGAACGCATGCTAAGTTTAGACAGAGAGGTTTCCCAAGTGAAGTGATCAACAAGGCCTACCTACGAGCAAAAAACACCCCAAGACAGGACACGTTGAAAGACACCAAAAAAGTGACCTCACGAATTGAGCCTAGTACTCAAGGCCGATTACCCCCACGTTTGATAGGCACATACACAGAACAATCGCATGCAGTTTTTTAAATTCTGAAGCACTACTGGCCCATCCTCCAGAAAGATAAAGACTTAGTAAAAATTTTACCCTCTAATCCGTCAGTTACTTACAGGAGATCGGCCAACCTCAGGGATCTATTAGTTCACAGCACCTTCTCTAAGGATCCACCTCAGATTAAGACCTGGCTACCGTCCAAACCAAACGGCTCCTTCCATTGCGGAAGGTGCAAAGCTTGCAAATACATGCCTACAACAAAAGAATTTACGTGCCCTAAGAATGGCAGACGTTTTACAATCAAATCGTTTATCACATGCAATACGAGAGCAGTGGTATACGTAGCTGCATGTAAGTGCAATCTGTGGTACGTGGGCAAAACTACAAGAGCCCTAAAGGAACGTCTCCTTGAACATATCGGGGACATTAAACATAGAAATGACACAGCCATCTCCAGACATATGAACCAGATACACCCGTCATCGAGATTTGATCTCAAATTCTGGGGGATGCAGGAATGGAAAAAACATTTTAGGGGAGGAAATCTAGATAAAAAACTAACACAAATTGAGTCACAGTGGATCTTCCGTCTAGATACCATTGCCCCTAATGGACTGAACGATGATTTTAACTTAGCATGCTTTCTGTGAAACAGACATATTACATGTGCAGTGATGTTTATAGATACATTCGTATATCCGGGTATGCATCTAGGATTACTCTTTTTGAATAGCATCTGTTTTACCACTGCACATGTCTGTTTGTACGCATCACATGCGGATTGTTATGACGCAAGTGATGAGGGAGTCATGCGTCCTGCCATGCGGTGTCTTCAAGTGTCACATAGGAGATGCGTACGTTAACCAGGGATGAGCAGAAACTACGCCGGTGCGAATTTGCGCATCTTAGTTCGCATCTACGCGTCGTAGTTTGTAGGTGAAGTTTCAAAACTGCGCTTACGAATTTACGCGTAGCAAAGCACCGCTACGCGTGACTTACGCCCACCATGCGTAGTTAACGCGTGTATTGCGTAGTGAACTACGAATGCTTTACTCACGGCTAATTTCCCGTGTGTGATTGCATGCATACAAATTTGCGCATTGTCAGGGGGAATGTATGCATGGAAGAGTACCCAGTGTAAGCATTTGGGGAGGAATTAATGCGTGAAGTTTTCTGCGTGCTGGCATAGACATCCGCACACACTACGCTTCGCACTGCGCGTAATTGCGTATTTTGACACCTAGTCTGCGAGATGCATACGAAGCGAATGTTTGATTTCGAAGCCGTAGTTCGGCATAGCATAATTGCGTAAAACTGCACGTGGTTCCAGCGTGGCGAACTTGACTGACTACGACCATCCCTGACGTGAACGCGGCGCATGCGGACTATAAAGACGCATGTGAAGCGGACGTACACATACCGCCTTGTAATCTTCCTCCTTCTTAACTTTGTTTACATTATAAATTCAAAATGGCCACTGTTGCCATAGTGACAACATGCACACATAACGTGCGGTTGTCATGACTACGGAACACTGTAATGTTCAGAGCGGAAGTTCCGTGCACGCACGACCTGCGGTCAGGCGTAAGGTACGCCGCATGCAAATATATATACGCCAGTGATGCGTACAAAGTGTCACATACTAATTTGATCTCCTATAGTACGCATGACAGGAGGTGATGCGTACTTTGTGTTGCATGCAAATTTGAGTTATCTACAGTACGCATGACAGGATGTGATGCGTGCTTTACGTTGTAAGCAAGTTTTAGGCCAACACATGCAAATAGGCTCACCTCTGACATACACAGAGAGGAGGGTAGGTCCCTCCCCTCCTTGATAAGATGCATGATCTGTATCTACCCTGTAACGAGCATGAATGTAATGCGTGCACACACCAAGTCTGGGCGTTTCCCCCACCAGTCTTCAGTATAAAAACTTGTGCCTCACAAGGCAATTCAGCTCTGACTTGGGCAGTTGCTGGGGGAATTGCTACTGGTGGGGGGCTTGCACTTTGTAAATAACTACTGTATATATGTATAGCACTCTTTGAAAAAGCCGTAGGGTGAAACATGTTAGAGTTCCATATTGCAGCACTTTTGTAAATAGCACCTCATATTCACTCTGCAATCTCTCCAGTGTTTTCACTTTGCAGCATATACCATACTTTCTAAAAAAGAAAGGGCGCAGACTAGAAAGACAGTGGCGTAAATCAGGGACTGGGGAGCACAAATCTAGCCTAGTTCAACACCTCAGACAATACCAACAAGCAATAACCAAGAAAAAATCAGACTTTATCTCGCACAAAATATCTACAGCCAACAACAGAGCTGCTCAACTCTTCCACACAGTGGAATCACTCTGCAATCCTTCCTGCCTAAAAGCCCCAACCACATACTCCAGGGAAAGGTGTGAAGAATTCTCTGCCTTCTTCACAAACAAGGTGTCTACCATCCGTGCCAGCATTACACCAACAACATCAATTGACCACTGGACGTTGCATATGCCTACTACCGTACCACCATGGCAAGTCTTTGACACTCTGAGTGTAGAAGATTTTGGAATTCTCATTCAAAGTCTCCGCCCCACTACCTGCGACCTGGATCCTGGCCCAACTGGATCCTTAATGCAGTGCCCAGCGCTGTTCAGGCCAGCACTTTACAAAATCACTCAGTGCTCCTTGCAAAGTGGACTTTTCCCAGAAGAACTAAAGAAAGCAATCATAAAACCCCTCCTGAAGAAACCATCACTAGATCCTGATTCTGTAACCAACTACAGACCTGTGGCGAACTTACCATTCCTATCAAAAGTTATCGAGAAAGCAGTCGCCAACCAGCTAGAAGCCAGGCTTACAGATAACAACATCTTTGATACTTTTCAGTCAGGATTCAGGAAAAGGCACAGCACTGAAACAGCATTAGTCCGAGTAATGAATGATCTACTTACTGCAAGGGACAAGGGTGATTGCTCAATTCTGATTCTTCTTGACTTGTCAGCAGCATTTGATACTGTGGACCATGAAATACTAATCCAGCGACTGAAGAATTACTGTGGCCTAAGGGGTACTGTTCTTAGCTGGTTTCAGACCTTCCTATCTGGCAGGACACAGCAAGTATGTCTGGGCACACACTACTCTAATCCAGTGCCACTTGCCTATGGAGTTCCACAGGGTTCTGTACTATCACCATTACTCTTTGCAGTCTACATGCTCCCACTGGGCAAAATAATCCAGAACTATGGTTTAGGATACCATTGTTATGCAGATGACACACAACTGTATCTGTCCTTCAAGCCTGGCACCCAAGACCCATCAGCATCCATAAATGCGTGTCTAGTGGATTTACAAAATTGGATGAACACCAGCTGGCTGAGGCTGAACTCTGACAAAACAGAGGTGTTGGTGGTAGGTGGTCCACACATGATGGATAAAGTTCAAAACGCTCACCACCTCAAACTAGCAATTGGGGGAGATACTGTACAGTATAAAGACTCTGTGCGAAACCTTGGGGTGATCCTGGATGGAAATCTAAAACTCAGACAGCAGGTATCAGCTGTCGTCAAGTCTTCCTTCTTCCATCTAAGAAATATAGCGAAAATAAAAAACACCTAATCCCAGCTGAAGACCTACCTGCCCTGGTTCACGCATTTGTATCCTCCCGCCTAGACTACTGCAACGCCCTGTTAATCGGATCTACAGATAAGGTTCTGCGCCCCTTACAGCTAGTACAGAATGCTGCAGCCAGACTCCTAGCCAATGCCCCCCGCAGCTCACACATCACCCCAGTACTGCAAACTCTTCACTGGTTGCCAGTAAAATGGAGAATCAATTTTAAGATCTGCCTGCTGACATTCAAGGCTCTACACCACATGGGACCCAAATACATAGCGGATCTATTGGAACTTTATGCCCCTCCACGCACCCTCCGCTCTGCCAACAAGATGAAGCTGGTTATTCCCAGGATACACTTAACATTTGGTGCTCGGGCCTTTTCCTATGCAGCCCCTACTCTATGGAACTCACTTCCACAATCAGTACGAGAGGCTCCTTCTCTGGACAGCTTTAAAAAAAAGGCTAAAAACTCACCTCTTTTCCCTAGCCTTTGAGACTGCATAATGCAGGGTCACAGCGCTTTGAGTCCCCAGGGAGAAAAGCGCTATATAAATATTATTGTTATTGTTATTGTTACTACTAAGGGGCTCCCTATGCAGGTTATCAAGCCTGCATCTGAGCTTACTTTTTGTATATTCTGTATAGTGTAGTAGGTTTACATGCGACCTCTATGTGGAATAGCTACACCACAATCGTTTTTGTGGGGGATTAGCAAAGACCTCCACATTATATATTGGTCTCTGCACTTATGAGAAGTGTTCTAACCTACTGAGGAGTAACCTGATACGTTTGTTCCCTCCTCTTGAGCAAATAGCTCTTTTAGATATTAAGCGACTTATCTGTGCTTTCTAGTACCTATAGGGCCTGTCCCTCTTGGACTTAGTGTTTGTTGAATCACCTGCTACTCAGGTGATCAGTAGCTGCAGTACAGTCTGAATCACCTGCTCCTCAGGTGGTCAGTAGCTGCAGTACAGTCTGTATCACCTGCTCCTCAGGTGGTCGGTAGCTGCAGTACATTCTTAATCACCTGCTCCTCAGGTGAATAGTCACTACAATATTATCTCCTCTGCCTGCTCCTCAGGTAGTAGTGGCTGCAGTATAGTCTGAATCACCAGCTCCTCGGGTGATCAGTAATTGGACCATGCCTTGTAAGGGTTTTTTCGCCTTCCTCTGGATCAACCGGGATATGTGAGGGAGCAGGCTGGTGTTGTACTTTATACTGGTTGAACTCGATGGACGTATGTCTTTTTTCAACCAACTATGTAACTATGTAACTTGTTCAGTATATTTCTACCCGCTCCTCGGGAGATCTATTTCACTACTGTCTACATCTCCAGCTTGCTGGAGTTGGTTCTCATCTTTTATATTGAGATATTCCCCTCTCCCAGCTCCTCTGGGAGAATAAGTATCTCTTACATTACTGTTGCACCAAGCACCTATCATTACATTGGTTGTCCTGGTTCTGGCTATACTAGTATTATTGGTGATTCTGCAGACCACACATAATCAGAGAAATCTGTTCTCGCTGACACCAATCGTTACAAACTGAAAGCAGAAGTCCTCTGTTATTGTGTCACACCGCCCCTTAGTGACAAGTGGCCATAAATATACATTACAACAATACTATTTAGTAGCAAGCAAATGTAACAAGAAATTTAGAAAAGAGCTGGCAAGCCTCAAAATAAATTGGCTGCTAAGCGGTTAAGTACATTTGGGAAAACATATTTTGAGTATGTTTTGCTTGATGTTGGCTGAAATAGAATTTATAGATGGGGGTGAGAAAATGTTTCCCGACAGAAAATTAAGCTAAAAATTGAATTAAATAAGGACTAAATTCTGCAGCATAATTCTATTGGATGATGCAAGACAGATATCGCCAAATGTAACCCTGCCAATGCTTTTCCAAATTCTACATTAAATAAAATTATATTATTCTTTGCTGTTTGGTTATGACAAGTTATTATGTAAATTAACCACCAGCAATTCCTGAGACTATCTTTCTTCCATAAAAAATCATATAACTAAATAAAAAAAAAGTAGAGTTGGGGTTGATAGTGAGAGTGTTAATTGGCATGGTGTTGACAAATGTAGGGGATTCAGGAAGGACTGCACAGGAGGGGCTTGATTCACTAAACCGTGATAGCTCAAATATCACACCTTATCAAAGATATCCCACCTAATCAAAGATATCACACCTTATCAAAGTTAACACGCCTTATCAGAGTAGCATAGCGAGCGCTACGAACCTGAAGGGGCTCAGGGCAGGACGAGTGCCATTGCCAATTGGCAGGCATAAGTTTGCAGCGCTTACTATGCTATTCTGATAAGGCGTGTTAACTTTGATAAGGTGTTATATCTTTGATAAGGTGTGATATTTGAGTTATCATGGTTTAGTGAATCAAGCCCAATGTGTGAAAGTAAACTTTAGAAGTATTTGAAGGACTATGCAGTATTAATGTCAAATATAGGTGAGGATTTTGGAAGGGAGGTTGTTTATCTAATTCTCTGCACTTTCTATGTTCTATGTTTGTGTTGTGTACTGTACTTTACCAGTAAAAAAATAATTCACTAACTGTATTACATTCTTTAACAGCCCAAGTACATTTTTCCAACTTGTGTAGTGTACTGTGGAAAAAACATGTTTTACAATGAAGAAAGATCAAGTGATTGCCCTCAGGCTTTCTAAGTATTCTAGTACAAAGTGAAGAACACTTTTCTTTTAACTGAACAAAAATAGCATAAATTATGCTTCTTTATTGACTTCTATGTATTTTGTGGAGAAGTAATTGAATATCAAATCCAACTAGTGATTGATTCAATGAACTTTGGTAAAGTTCTCTAATCTGGAGATCTCTGATTAAAGAAGCAATTGCTGTACACTTGGAAGATAAATATTCCTTTATTGCTTCTAATAACTTAGATATCAGCTCAGAGAGAAATAGTCACTATCACTGTGAGACAGATAATAAATATTACTGAGCCTCAGCTGATATGGAGTTTACTCCTCTCATACTGGAAGTCAGGGACACCCTTCCTTTTCATGCATAATACATAAACTGTTACCATACAGTGTGTTTGTCAATCATTGTTACATGTTATTTTGAATAGCCGCAAGTTATCATGCACAGGGATGTGGTGATCAGTCATCCAATTGTGTGTCAATGACCAGGATATCCTGCTGATTTTTGCAGTGTTGCTTGAGTGTAAGATTGTAGCAGCGAATTAAGGGAATAGTGAGAGTGATATGGAGGGAAGGCTGACACATTTGTTTCCTATTAAAGTGGTTCCGAGAAACTTTTACTCATTGCATAATTGTGTTCCTTTAATATAGTTTATAGGGCATTCCTCAAGCCAAATACTTTTTTGTTTTGTATTAACACTAATTCCCTATAAACTAAACAATCTTCACCCACAGCTTCTGCAGAGAGTCTTGGCACTCTGAGCCTTTTGTAGCAAGGGCTTATGGGAGCTCAGTCTGGGCAGGAGGAGGAGGAGGTTACTAGCCAGAGATTTCAGAGGCAGAGGGGAGGTGGGAGGAGGAGAGAGAAGTGAAGTTTTCACAAGCTGAGGTCTGGAGATGCACAGCAGCTTGCCTGTGTGTAATGAGACAAACAGAACATGGCTGCTCTCATTGTATCACAGGAATAAATAATCATAAACTGTTGAAGCTGTTTGCAGCTAGATTTGCTATGTAAACTATCTAAACTTTAGATAACATATATAGACAAGTTACTTGTTATAGTTAGTTTGTTATAGTACTTGTTATAGTTAGTTTTTCATCTCGGATCAGCTTTTAACATACAGTATTTGTTTTCTTTTACAATGCAAATTGCAATGCTGCCCATGATTTAATGTCTCGACTCTAATACTTTAAGCCATAGACCCTGAACAAGCATGCAGATCAGATGATCTTACTCAAGTCTGACTGGATTAGCCACATGCTTGTTTCACAGTTGTGACTCAGGCACTACTGATGCCACAAGATCAAAAGGACTGCCAGGCACCTGGTATTGTTTAAAGAGACTCTGAAGCGAGAATAAATCTCGCTTCAGAGCTCATAGTTAGCAGGGGCATGTGTGCCCCTGCTAAAACGCCGCTATCCCGTGGCTAAACAGGGGTCCCTTCACCCCCGAACCCACCCCCGCAAACCTTGGTCGTAAACTCGGTCGTGAAATTTTCGTTTCCTGGAGGCAGGGCTAACGGCTGCAGCCCTGCCTCTAGTCGTGTCTATCAGACGCGCATCGCCGCCTCTCCCCCGACCCTCTCAGGGAAGGAAGACTGAGAGGGGCGGGGGAGAGGTGGAGATACGCGTCTGACAGACGCGCATGGGGCAGGGCTGCGGCGGTTAGCCCTGCCCCAATGCGGAAGCGCTCCCCCGCTGTACGGAGGGGATTTGGGGGTGAAGGGACCCCCGATAAGCCGCGGGATAGCGGTGCTTTAGCAGGGGCACACATGCTATCTATGAGGTCTGAAGCGAGATTTATTCTCGCTTCAGACTCTCTTTAAAAATAAATACATATGGCAGCTTCCATATCTTGCTAATCTCGGGTTCACTTTAAAGAACAAAATTGTGAATTGTTGGTAAACGAATAAATGCTGTCTTCCTGATATACAACTTTAGTGAGTATAAGACAATTATTGATTTTGAGTTGTATCTGGAGAAACAGCCTGAGATCTGCATTTGCTAATATTCTATTATCTGTTGATACTTTATGTATAGCAATATTCAATGCATTTAAACTAGTGGCTTTGGATATTAACCACTTGATGACCCACCCTTTACCCCCCCTTAAGGACCAGCGCTGTTTTGAGTGATCTGTGCTGGGTGGGCTGTGCAGCCCCCAGCACAGATCAGGTTGCAGGCAGAGAGATCAGATTGCCCCCCTTTTTTCCCCCCTATGGGGATGATGTGCAGGGGGGGTCTGATCTCTCCTGCCTGCCTGGGTGTTGCGGGGGGGGCACCTCAAAGCCCCCCTCCGCGGCGAAATCCTCCCCCTCCCTCTCCTACCTGGTCCCCCCCCCGGCGATCGAGGCTGCACAGGACGCTATCCGTCCTGTGCAGCCAGTGACGGGACGTCCCCTGTCACATGGCGGCGATCCCCGGCCGCTGATTGGCCGGGGATCGCCGATCTGCCTTACGGCGCTGCTGCGCAGCAGCGCCGTACAATGTAAACAAAGCGGATTATTTCCGCTTGTGTTTACATTTAGCCTGCGAGCCGCCATCGGCGGCCCGCAGGCTATTCACGGAGCCCCCCGCCGTGATTTGACAGGAAGCAGCCGCTCGCGCGAGCGGCTGCTTCCTAATTAATCAGCCTGCAGCTGGCGACGCAGTACTGCGTCGCTGGTCCTGCAGCTGCCACTTTGCCGACGCACGGTATAAGCGTGCGGTCGGCAAGTGGTTAACCTCCCTGGCGGTCTATTAAAAACCGCCAGGGGGCAGCGCAGCTACATGATAGCCGCTGTGCAGCGGCATCCCCCTACCCTCTTCGACCGCCTCTGGCGATCGGCGATCAGGAAATCCCGTTCAAAGAACTGGATTTCCTGGAGGGCTTCCCCCATCGCCATGGCGACGGGGCGAGATGACTTAACCGACGTCATGGACGTCGTGACGTCTAAGGGAGTCCCGATCCACTCCTCAGCGCTACCAGGCGCTGATAGGCCAGGCAGCACACGGGGTCTAGGGGGGGTTGCTCTGTGGCGCGGCAGATAGTGGCGAATCAGCGTGTGGGCGATCGGTGTGCTCCCGCAGCTAGCAAAGTGCTAGCTGCGTGCAGAAAAAAAAAACTGCGCAAATCGGCCCAGCAGGGCCTGAGAAAACCTCCTGCGCGGCTTACCGCCAGGAAGGTTAATGGCTGAATGGCACATTCACTCAGAAAAGGTGTTGCATTACTAAGCTTCTTATTTCTCTCACTGGGTCTGTGTCACGATCGGTGTAGCAGAGAGGGTCTGATTCTCGGTGATCTGCAGTATCACTGGGAATACAGATATATATCCGTTTATTGATGATCTGCAGTATCACCGATAAACCGATATAACGCTAACCTCTGAACACCTGAGTAGTGTGAGTGCTTGGTGCAACAGTAATACCGTGAGGACTAAGCCTCAGAAACAAGTGCCGTACTGTATGAAGTACTGCAGCAATACAGATTTCTTCCGAAGGCCTGGACTCTCCCAGGGGAGGAGTCAGGCGGAGCGTAGGAAGGACAGAACGTGAGTGACACCTAGGAGAGGGCGTCACTAACAGATCTGGGAACTGCCTCTAACAGCAAGGTCAGTTCTCGAAGTCGGGCAAGCCAGGTCGTAACACACGGACAGATACAGTACAGATACAGAAAGCAGAGGCGGAGTCTAATATACAGGCAGGGTTCGGCAACAGGGTATCAGAAATATCAGGGTACAAGATCAGAATACAGAAGAATAGTAACAAGCATGGGGAACCTGAGGAGCGAGTTCCCAATGAATACAGGATGGGCCCCGAGGCAGCAAATACAGAGCTGGCCCTGTGGAGCAGGTGCCCAACAAATACAGAGCTGGCCCTATAGGGCAGGTGCCCAGCAAATACAGAGCTGGCCCTGTGGAGCAGGTGCCCAGCACATACAGAACTGGCCCTGTGGAGCAGGTGCCCAGAACATACAAAGCTGGCCCTGTGGAGCAGGTGCCCAGAACATACAAGGCATGAACTATCTCCTAGTGATAGAGATAGTTCTTAGGGTCAGGAAGGCCCTGGGGCGCAGGTGCCCAGCGAATACAGAGCTGGCCCTGTGAAGCAGGTGCCCAGTACATACAGAACTGGCCCTGTGGAGCAGGTGCCCAGAACATACAAAGCATGAACTATCTCCTAGTGATAGAGATAGTTCTCAGGGTCAGGAAGGCCCTGGGGCGCAGGTGCCCAGCGAATACAGAGCTGGTCCTGTGGAGCAGGTGCCCAGCGAATACAGAGCTGGCACTGTGGAGCAGGTGCCCAGCGAATACAGAGCTGGCCCTGTGAAGCAGGTGCCCAGCACATACAGAGCTGGCCCTGTGAAGCAGGTGCCCAGCACATACAGAGCTGGCCCTGTGAAGCAGGTGCCCAGCACATACAAGGCATGAACTATCTCCTAGTGATAGAGATAGTTCTCAGGGTCGGGAAGGCCAGGTCGGCAACTCACAGACAAACAAAGTACAGGATCAGAATACAGAGGCAGAATCAGGGGCAAGTGGAGGTTGGCAACGGAGTATCAGAAAGGCAAGGTGCAGAGTCAGATATCAGGAGAGTAGCCAGACAGGCAGAAAGTCATAACAGATAATCACAATCAAACTAGTACTTTAAGCTATCAACAGAATCTAGCTAAGTGTAGGATTACAGCTCCAGCTGGTCCCGGCACACTTTCGGATCTGACTAAGGGTCTGCGTGCTACCACGAAGTGATTGCAACAACAGGCAACCAGCAACTGACCAAGCAGCAGAATATATAGTTGCTGGACACTGCCGCCCCGCCCGAACCATTCAGCCAATCATGAGTCCTGCAGGAATCAGCTGACCTTCCTGATCAGCTGACACTTCCCCTGCTAGTATAAAGGTCCTGGATTCAGGCCCGCGCGTGCATAGCTCTCCATCTGCCTAAGTGCACTAACAGACCCAGCCACACCAAGCACACGCTGCTGCATGCATACAGCCGCTTTGCTGTCAGGACATGCGGCGGCTTTTCTGCGTTCCACCACACACCCAGACGCGAGCAACCGCCGCGTAGGACGCGGAGTCAGCCGCCCAGCTCTTGGCACACGCGGCGGCTTTCCGCGTTTCCTCACAGTCTGATCCAATTCACTTTTTCTCCTAAGTATTCTCCTAGGAGATAATCTTTCATCTTCTGTTTAAAATAACTTTTCAACATTCTGCAATTGAAAAAGTACCAAAAGTAGCTGAAAAAGTACTGTCGGAATTATTCTGAGTATTTTCTTTCTTGTTGGTGGCTTAACCACTTGACCGCAGTGTTAAACCCCCCTAAAGTCCAGGCCATTTTTCACAATAAGAGCCACTGCAGCTTTAAGGGCTCGCTGCAGGACCGCACAACACAGCACACAAGTGATTTCCCCCCTCCCTTTTCTCCCCACCAACAGAGCTTTGTGTTGGTGGGGTGTTGGTGGGGTCTGATCGCTCTCCCAATGTTTGTTTTTTTAATCAATATTTACTTGTTTATTTTTAGAATAAAAAAGTGTCCTTTTTTATTTTTGTACTCCTCCCACCACCAGCCAATCCCAGTGACCAGCTGTTATAGGCTTCAGCCTATGACAGTCAATCACCTCCGAGACCAGTACAGTGCTGCTGTGGATCGCAGCGCTGTACAGGCTAATTAGATGGTGGTTTCGCAGTCTAACAGTCTCCTAGGGACGATCGCCGCTGGGAGGCTGAAGGTGGAGCTCCACTCACCAAACGGAAATGCAAAAGCCAGCCCCAGGACTTAATGGCGATCGGCGGTAGGCAGTCCTGGGGCTGCTGCCGCGGCCACACCCATCGTGTGACGTGGTCGGCAACAAGTTAAAAGGCACTTTATTTTATAATGGGAAAATATCACCTAGGAGAGAACTTAGGAGAAAAAGTAATCGGATTCACTTTTTCACCTGAGTTTTCTCCTAGGAGATAATTTTTCATCTTCGATTTAAAATAACTTTCCAGCACTTTTCAACTAAAAAAAAGTACTGAAAAGTAGGTAAAAAAGGACTATCAAAATAATTTTGTGTTTTTTTTTTTTGCTTTTTGGTAGCTGAAAGGATTCATCAGGGGAAGATTCAATAAAATAAGTGCTACTTATCGGGGGCTTCCTCCAGCCCCAATCTCCCACATGTCTCTTGCCGCAGCTCTCCCCGCAGCCGTTCGCCCCAGCTCGCTCCCAGTCCCCGGCAATGACGTCAGGGCGACCTCCAAGTCGGCCTGTACTGCGCCTGTGCGAGCGGCGCTGTCAATCACCGCCACGTGGGCCAGAGCGGACTGCGCAGGCGCAGTACAGGCCGACCTGGAGGTCGCCCTGACGTCATCGCCGGGACCGGGAGCGAGCTGCGGCGAACAGCTTCGGGGAGAGCTGCGGCGAGGGACATGCTGGGAGCTTGGGGCTGGAGGAAGCCCACGGTAAGTAGCACTTATTTTATTAAATCTTCTTTGATGACTCCTTTAAAAGGTAATTTTTTGACAAGTTTAAAAACATCACCTAGGAGAAAACTCAGGAGAAAAAGTTAATTACATATGGGCCTCTGACTCATAACAGGTACAGTATGTACATCAGGTGTTCTGACCATACTTCCTGCATGATTGTTCCACTGAATTCATGATGATGTAGGGAAACTCACAATGGTTTTGCTGAGGGTTTACAATCCTTATAAAATAAACATCCATTGCCTTGCTAATTTAGCTGAGGGTTTTCTCATATCTTGCCAGCACTGAAATACTTCAATACAAAATCAATCCTCTGCAATAGCCCTGAATATTTTATGACTATGAAAAAAAAGTTCAGTTTGCCAGTTAATCTAGCTATTTCTCTAGTTTTCTAAAACCAGATGCTTTAGATTCCCTGTTGTACAATCTATATGTGCAACACATGGAAGCCATATGGGGGAGATAACAGGAAATATTCTGGAGAACGGTTGTAAAATTGCCACGCAGGAGACCTCTGGCATTTCAGAAATGAATTTACATACCCGAATTAAATGACCCGCATAACATTATGTTGCTAATCAGTGCTGTAGGGAAAGTGACAGCAAACATATTTTTAACTCCGGAACACTAATGAATGTACATGACTAAATTAGCCTGTGCCACTCCATCTTTATAAACTGCTGATTCAATACATTGCGCTGCAGAAACAGCTGAGTAATTACAGGATAGTGCTTCAAGCCGTAGCAAATTCATTTGCATATTAACAAGCATTTGTCACAATCATTTCTGTTGCAGTCTAAAAAATGTTAAACATGATTAATTCCATAAGCAGTCTAGTGTAAATGATGAGCGGACCAGTGAAAAGTTACTTCAAGGCCATCAGTGCAATGATTTCCGGCAACAAACTGCAACAAAAGCAAGAAATATTATCATGTAGGCTGGAGTTTCTACATGGAAAGAATTGAAATGAATATCATTAAACACCTTTACGAACATGATCACGCATAGGAAGCCGCCAATTTTTTATTTGGATTCAATTAGTGATCAATTTGTATATTCAGACGTCATGATGCGATTGCTCCTCAAAGTTAGTACTTTAATGTACTATAATGGTGAAGTGTGCATTTCAGTCTCGGTAAATTATTTTAACCTTTACTTTTCAGTATCAGCTATTACTATTTAGTATTTATATAGCACTGACATTTCTTGCAATGCCTTACAGAGTATATAACCTTGTCATTAACTTACCTTAGAGGGTCTCACACTCTACCCCTACCATAGTCATACGTCCACCATTGTTTAGGGCAGTGGTTCCCAACCTTTTCCAGGTCGTGACACATCACGACAAACATTCAGATATCCGGGACACGTCACATCATGCCAAACATTCAGGTATACATGACACGTCCCGTATGATAGAAAAGAGGGGCTCAGTAACAATCTGATGATGCTGCAGGCACAATGAGGGGCTCAGTAACAATCTGCTGAAACTGCAGGCACAATGAGGGGCTCAGTAACAATGTGCTGATGCAGCAGGCACAATGAGGGGCTCAGTAACAATGTGCTGATGCTGCAGGCACAATGAGGGGCTCAGTAACAATGTGCTGATGCTGTAGGCACAATGAGGGGCTCAGTAACAATCTGCTGATACTGCAGGCACAATGAGGGGCTCAGTAACAATCTGCTGATGCTGCAGGTACAATGAGGGGCTCAGTAACAATCTGCTGGTGCTGCAGGCACAATAAGGGGCTCAGTGACAATATGCTGATGCTGCAGGCACAATGAGGGGCTTAGTGACAATCTGCTGGTGCTGCAGGCACAATGAGGGGCTCAGTGACAATCTGCTGGTGCTGCAGGCACAATGAGGGGCTCAGTGACAATATGCTGGTGCTGCAGGCACAATGAGGTGCTTAGTGACAATCTGCTGGTGCTGCAGGCACAATGAGGGGCTCAGTGACAATCTGCTGGTGCTGCAGGCACAACGAGGGGCTCAGTGACAATCTGCTGGTGCTGCAGGCACAACGAGGGGCTCAGTGACAATCTGCTGGTGCTGCAGGCACAACGAGGGGCTCAGTGACAATCTGCTGGTGCTGCAGGCACAACGAGGGGCTCAGTGACAATCTGCTGGTGCTGCAGGCACAACGAGGGGCTCAGTGACAATCTGCTGGTGCTGCAGGCACAACGAGGGGCTCAGTGACAATCTGCTGGTGCTGCAGGTACAATGAGGGGCTCAGTAACAATCTGCTGATGCTGCAGGCACAATGAGGGGCTCAGAAACAATCTGCTGATGCTGCAGTGCCCCGGTATAGCTAGTATAGTGCCCCAGTATAGTGCCCAAGTATAGCCAGAATAGTGCCCCAGTATAGCCAGAATAGTGCCCCAGTATAGCCAGTATAGTGCCCCAGTATAGCCAGTATAGTGCTCCAGTATAGCCAGTATAGTGCTCCAGTATAGCCAGTATAGTGCCCCAGGATAGCCAGTATAGTGCCCCAGGACAGCTAGTATAGTGCCCCAGTATATTGCCCCAGGATAGCTAGTATAGTGCCCCAGGATAGCTAGTATAGTGCCCCAGGATAGCCAGTATAGTGCCCCAGGATAGCCAGTATAGTGCCCCAGGATAGCTAGTATAGTGCCCCAGTATAGTGCCCAAGTATAGCCAGAATAGTGCCCCAGTATAGCCAGAATAGTGCCCCAGTATAGCCAGAATAGTGCCCCAGTATAGCCAGTATAGTGCCCCAGTATAGTGCCCCAGTATAGCCAGTATAGTGCTCCAGTATAGCCAGTATAGTGCCCCAGGATAGCCAGTATAGTGCCCCAGGACAGCTAGTATAGTGCCCCAATATATTGCCCCAGGATAGCTAGTATAGTGCCCCAGGATAGCTAGTATAGTGCCCCAGGATAGCCAGTATAGTGCCCCAGGATAGCCAGTATAGTGCCCCAGGATAGCTAGTATAGTGCCCCAGTATAGTGCCCAAGTATAGCCAGAATAGTGCCCCAGTATAGCCAGAATAGTGCCCCAGTATAGCCAGAATAGTGCCCCAGTATAGCCAGAATAGTGCCCCAGTATAGCCAGTATAGTGCCCCAGTATAGTGCCCCAGTATAGCCAGTATAGTGCTCCAGTATAGCCAGTATAGTGCCCCAGGATAGCCAGTATAGTGCCCCAGGATAGCCAGTATAGTGCCCCAGGACAGCTAGTATAGTGCCCCAGTATAGCCAGTATAGTGCCCCAGGATAGCTAATATAGGGCCCCAGTATAGCGCCCCAGGAAGGGAAGAGGACAATCCTGCGGCCGTCCTGCGGACCACAGGCAGGTTGGGGATCTCCGCCCTAACTCACCCCTCCATAGCCACCACTCCGCCCCTTCTTCTCCTCCCTGAGCCACTCATTCGCACCGTGGCTCCGTCCTCGATGCGCTGCCTCCGCCCTCTGCCTGTAGTTAGTGTACATCTACAAGAAAATGGCCGCCGCATGTCTGCAAATGTGAACGGCGGCGGCCATTTTCTTGTAGCCCTGAGAAGGGCGATCTCCGGGGGAGATGAGCAGGGGGAGCAGAGAGCGGCGACACATAGCTGGTGCTGCCGCGACACATGAATGTGTCGCGGCACACCGGTTGGGAACCCAATGTAGGGGAACAGTAAACTTTTCAAAGTGTTTAGCTATTCATTTTGTTTAAAGGACACCCGAGGCGAAAATAAATAAATGAAATAAATGATTGTATATTCCACAGTTTTATTTTATGGTTAAATACTACTTTTTAAGTTTTAACTGTTTTATTGTTTTTGCTCAATGACACATACATTGAAGTATGCCAGAGCTAAAATCTATGGACTATTGACCCTGTTCATCTCTTTCCTGCTCTCGGAAGCCATTTTCTGCTAGGAAAGTGTTTTATAGTTGGAATTATTTATCAGTGAGGGTCACACTGTAGTCACTTCCTGTCTGAGTCAGAACTGAGTAAGCCACTTACATACCTGATATTTAACTCTTTCAGGGAGAAAAAGAAAAAAAAAACACAGCATAGTTATTTGTGTGCTAGGCACTCATGTCTATCTCATCATGTCACATGTCACCTCGGGTATCCTTTAAATGTATGTTCACATTTTTACACCATAGAAAATGCATTTTTATTTTGATGTATTTAATTGCATATTTATTAAACAGCTGTGATAAAAAATGTTGTGCCAGGTGAGCAAAGTGAAATGCGAAGGGACTAAAGGAAAAAGATCAGAAGTACTCCTTTTTATAACTGACTTGAAAACAATAACATTGTTAAAAAATAAAATACACAAGTGAGAAGGATATGGAGACGACCTCTACCATATGCATTTTGATTTAAACAATGATAATTGCCTGGCTGTCCTGCTGATCCTCTACCTCCAATCTTTTTAGCCATAGACCCAGAACAAGCATGCAGAACAGATATTTGACTGAAGTTTGACTGGATTTTCCCCATGCTTGTTTCTGGAGGATTATTCAGACACTGATGATGCATGAAAGATCAGCAGGATGCCAGGCAACTTCTATTGTTTTTTTGCAAAAGGGAATGCAGATTTGCTTGAGCAGTGTCTCATGAATAAGCTAATTAGGCCTTATCTGCAAAGCTAGGGTATATAAGGGTTCACTTGGTGTTTGATGCACACACCCTTTTTGCAATACGTTTTCAGTTCCTTTCTTCTGGAAGCAGGTGGTGGATGACCCTCTTTACATGGGCTGTCTGCAGCCTGTTTTCCCATTGGAGTGTGGAGCTGTAGAGTCACCCTTGATCTTTACTAGGCTTGGGGTGACCTATGCTTCACTCCCCCCGTCGTAGTGCTCCCAAGTCGCGCACATTTGGCCTGGTATAATAATGCACTTGGACGCAATACGAAATAAGGTAGGTCCTATCCTTTGGGAGGTGCGTGCGGGCGGCCCTCCCTGGCGGTAGCAGCACTTGGGGGGGCCGCCACGCACTTCTTAACCTCCCCCCCCCAGGGGGGCGGCTACAGAGTCTCTGAGCAGTGAGAGTGCTTGGAGTGCCCTGTTGGCCCCCCTTTTCCCGGGATCCTGGGGGGCCTCCAAATTGCAATCCTGGATAAGTGCTAAATGCTGCGCAAACTAATCCCCCGCAGGGCAAAAAATTTGCGGTGAGTTAGTTGGCAAAACCCTGCATATCCTGGCATGCGAAAGCGAATGCAGATTTGCTTTAGCAGTGTCTCATGAATAAGCTAATTAGGCCTTATCTGCAAAGCCAGGGTATATAAGGGTTCACTTGGTGTTTGATGCACACACCCTTTTTGCAATACAACTTCTATTGTTTAAAAGGAAAGAAATATTGCAGTCTCAATATCTGTCTATCTTCAGGTGTCCTTTAAAGCTTTAGGACTCCTTCTTGTGACATAGTTACACATAAAAACTGAAATATCACAGTACAGTACAGCTGCATAGCTACAAATCTCCTGGATGTGGAATTTGGACATGGCCCCCACTTCCAACTCTGCTCATCATCTTCTTACAACTAGAGATGAGCGTAATGACGTAATTACGATTTCGCGAAATTTCGCGTAATTAGTGTAATTACGATTATGGCCGTAAGTACATAATCGTAATGAAGAAGGATTTCGCAAAATTTTGCGTAAGCGTAATTTTCGCGTAATTTTCGCATTACATTAATTACGAAATTAATGCGTATGGCCATGCTCCCAAGCGGAAAAGTTGACGCATGGATCAATGTTAGGTAGCCGCCGAATTTAAGGGTTAATAGCAAAGCCCCCTTAAATGCTAAGAGCCTCAAATTTGGAGAATATATTAAGGAGATCAGAAGGAATAAGAGGAAAACATTTTTTTTCAAAAAGACCTTATAGTTTTTCAGAAAATCGATGTTAAAGTTTCAAAGGAAAAATGTATACATTTAAAAACCCGCCGACTTTAACGGTTAATAGCAAAGCCTGCTGAAAGCTTAGGAACACTAAATTCCCAGGGTATATTAAGGGGATCAGTGGGAATAAGAGGAAAATTTTTTTTTCAAAAAGACCTTATAGTTTTTGAGAAAATCGATTTTTTTAAGTTTCAAGGGGAAAAATGTCTTTCAAATGTGGAAAATGTCAGGTTTTTTTGCACAGGTAACAATAGTGTATTATTTTCATAGATTCCCCCAAGTGGGAAGAGTTTTACTTCCTTCGTTCTGAGTGTGGGAAATATAAAAAATAAACGACGTGGGGTCCTCCCTCGCAGACCTCTTTAACCCCTTGTCCCCCATGCAGGCTGGGATAGCCAGAATGCGGAGCACCGACCGCGTGGGGCTCCGCACCCTGACTATACCAGCCCGCATGGTCCATGGATTGGGGGGTCTCGGAAGGGGAGGGGCAGCCAAGCTTTCCCCTCCCCCTCCGAGCCCTTGTCCAATCCTAGGACAAGGGGCTCTTCTCCACCTCCGATGGGCGGGGGAGGTGGAGGCCGCGATTTCCTGGGGGGGGGGGGGTTCATGGTGGCATCTGGGAGTCCCCTTTAAAAAGGGGTCCCCCAGATGCCCACCCCCCCTCCCAGGAGAAATGAGTATAGAGGTACTTGTACCCCTTACCCATTTCCTTTAAGAGTTAAAAGTAAATAAACACACAAACACTTAGAAAAAGTATTTTAATTGAACAAAAAACATAACCACGAAAAAAGTCCTTTAATATTCTTAATTAACCATTAATACTTACCTGTCCCTTTAAATAAATGATCCCTCGCAATAGCCTCGGAAATGTTCTATCAGTTACAATGTAACAAAGTTATTACAATGTAACAACTTTGTTACATTGTACCTACGCCGCACCCGACGTCACTCGCCGCTCAGCCGCCGCATACACTTACACGTCCGTGCAGGACGCAAAGTCCCCGCCGGCTCCCGCTGTCCACCCCGCCCACATCTGTCACCCACATGTGGGTGACATGTGGGAGAGGCGGGGAGGGCAGCGGGAGCCAGCGGGGACTTAGCGTCCTGCACGGACCCGACAGAGCTCTGAGCTATATAGCTCAGAGCTCTCTAAGCATCTTTGAATTTGGGCTCCAAGGAGCCCCATTGATCCTTAGCAGACCAATGGGGTTCCTTCTGATTTGAAGGAACCCCATTGGTCTGCTAAGGACCAATGGGGCTCCTTGGAGCCCAAATTCAAAGATGCTTAGAGAGCTCTGAGCTATATAGCTCAGAGCTCTGTCGGGTCCGTGCAGGACGTTAAGTCCCCGCCGGCTCCCGCTGCCCTCCCCGCCTCTCCCACATGTCACCCACATGTGGGTGACATGTGGGTGACAGATATGGGCGGGGTGGACAGCGGGAGCCGGCGGGGACTTAGCGTCCTGCAAGGACGCGTAAGTGTATGCGGCGGCTGAGCGGCGAGTGACGTCGGGTGCGGCGTAGTTCTGGCTATCCCAGCCTGCATGGGGGACAAGGGGTTAAAGAGGTCTGGGAGGGGGGACCCCACGTCGTTTATTTTTTATATTTCCCACACTCAGAACGAAGTAAGTAAAACTCTTCCCACTTGGGGGAATCTATGAAAATAATACACTATTGTTACCTGTGCAAAAAACCTGACATTTTCCGCATTTGAAAGACATTTTTCCCCTTGAAACTTAAAAATCGATTTTCTCAAAAACTATAAGGTCTTTTTGAAAAAAAAAAATTCCTCTTGTTCCCACTGATCCCCTTAATATACCCTGGGAATTTGGTGTTCCTAAACATTAAGCAGGCTTTGCTATTAACCGTTAAAGTCTGCGGGTTTTTAAATGTATACATTTTTCCTTTGAAACTTTAACATCGATTTTCTGAAAAACTATAAGGTCTTTTTGAAAAAAAAATTTTTCCTCTTATTCCTTCTGATCTCCTTAATATATTCTCCAAATTTGAGGCTCTTAGCATTTAAGGGGGCTTTGCTATTAACCCTTAAAGTCGGCAGCTTTTTTATATTATACGGGAGCGTTATGGTTTAACGCGAAATTACGGTATGGTTTAATGCGAAATTACGGTATGAACTAAACACGAAATTACGCGTTGAAAATTATGCTTACAGTATTTTCAATTATGATTTTAATGGCAATTCGCTACCGTAATTTCGCATCGTAATCGCAAATTTCGCATGCGTAATTATAGTAACGCGAAATTACGAAAATTTTGGCTCAACTCTACTTACAACATAGATAATTGTAGAGACCTGCAAGGGACTGATTTTTTTTAGACCCACACCCTACCCTCATAGGCAGACCCCTACCCACTCCCAACCCATCATCTACTTTGCTTTTAAATTCCCTCCCACACCAATCTACAAGTTTTGGGACCCGCAACTCAACCAGAATCCACTTTTTTATTTTTTGCCAAAAGTACACACTAAGGGCCATATCCTATTGCCGAACTCGCTAATTTAGGAGATGGGGACATCGCCTAATCCTAATAAAGTTAAGATCACCCCAGGTGGAAAACAACTTGCTTAGGCGATATAATCGCCCAGCGAGTTGTTTACACGGTATCCAGTTACCCTTTTTATGTCAGACATGAGTGTTAGCTTAGACCTGCAAAGAGCAGGTCTAAACCAGGTAACGCACGTCATTGCTGCAGCATCTGGGGGTCTCCTTTAATAAGGAGACCGCCAGAGCTCCCCGTTGGGTCGCCGCACACCTTTGAAGCCCCCTACGTAGCTCTGCCAGGCTCCCCCGTAAACATACAGTACATGCCGCCGCTAATCACCCGACGCCTCTCGCTGCAAATTCTGTTGCGTAATTACAGTGTACTGTAATTACTGTGTGCATAGGAGCCCGGGCAAAGCATTTTTGAATGTGCAGCCAGGGCTCCCCATTCATCCACTGTCTGAACCAATAAAATGGCTCAGACAGCTGACCAATGGAATTTGCGGCGAGAGGCGTCGGGTGATTAGCGGCGGTATGTATGTTTACAGGGGAGCCCGGCAGAGCTACGTGGGGGGCTTCTATGGTGTGCCTCACTCGCCATCGCCCGGTAAAAGGGAGCATCACTCAGGCTTTTGCCTGAGTAATGCTCCCTAATGAACGGCCATATCGTGAAGAATATGGGCAATAGGATTTGCCGGTAATGCTCGCGCGATGGCAAGGTGATAACTAGCTTGCAACTGCAAGCTACTTATCACCTTGAATAGGATATGACCAAAAAAGTATTTTTTTAGTAAATTAAAAAAAAGTATAATTAGTAAATTAAACATATTTTTATACACAAACAAAGCCAAAGAAGTGTTTTGAAGATTTTTTTTTCATTTGTGTTTAGATCAACAAAAACTGAGAGAACAGTCATCCATTAAATCACAACAAAACAACATACCCACAGCCCCTTCGGCCTTAGGTTGTGCTAAACACAATTAAAGCTCATGCAAACCTTGTAATAAAGATGTTCTTAGCTGGACTATCACTGCTTAGCACAGCACTACTCTTTACCCAATAGAGACTAGGAGCACATGACCACTTCTATTTCTGGTGCCTCTTCTGACTATCCTGGTTTTTATAGACATGTGTTACTCTATAGTGGGCCAGGGCTAATTGCACGTTACAAATTACCCACATTCTTCCAGCACTGCAAATTTACAGATTCTAGTGAGTCAGTGAAGAAAACTTGGCCTAGTAATGTTATGGCATGAAAACAATTTCACTCCCCTGTGATAAATGAGGTGTGGAGAAAAGTGATAAATGAATTAAATAAGATCACAGGATTCAATCGTACAGTAGAATTAATGTTTGTAAGAGGTAGCGGAACCGCCGCCAGAACGCACGTGGCGGCCGATTCCGCATCTCAAACAGGGACCTCCGCAGTCTTGCCGGCGGGTGAAGTAGGGCAGGCGGCGGAGTCTGTGAGCTCGGCGGACTCCACCGCACAGTTGCTGCCTGGGGGGTCGCCCACTCTCTCGCTGGCTCAGAGTCTCTGCATTACGCGCGCACGCGCGAGGAGACAATAAATTGAAGGTAATGTGTAGCACTTCCTCTTAATATTCAAGTAGTTTGACGTGCCAGGCCAAGATCCAGCAGCACTCCGGATCACACTGCATGAAGTAGGAAGACAGCCGGCACCATCCAGTTCAGTAATGCTCTTTTATTTGAATAAAAACATCTCAGCAGGTCACAGCGACGTTTCGAGGAAATCACCTCTTTATCAAGCTCATGCTGAAGATATGTCACACATAAACAGTTCAAGCTCACATTTATATACTAAGCATGGTAATGCAGCAGCCAATCACATGCACTTATCACAATGCCCAATCATAACGGTCCGTAAGTTGCTGGACCTGATGGGGAACTTAGAGGCTGCTGCCTCATAGGTACATTCAAATGTGGTCCCTCCCATCCTCCGACACCCACCTTGGTAAACCGCCGTTGCCCCTTCTGCCCGTCAATCACCACCATCTCCTCCCATCCATCCACCCATGGCGGACCTGACAGGGGACTAGGTGGGATAGACGCCTGTGCGTCCGCGCAGATGCGCGGACACTATGCGTCCAGGCAGGCAGATGGTGACGTAGGCGGCTCGTAAAGCCGCCATGCGTCACACGGTGTAAGGCGGGGCAGCGGTGGCGACCAATGGGATCGCTCAAGGTTCAATGCGTCATGAAATACGTGTGCATGGCGTGCACAGCGTATTAACATATGTAAACAAACATGTTGTGAAATACGATGCATAATATGTATACAGCAATAAGCCATAGACAAACATTATAATCAAGATCCATATGCACACAAGGGCCCTACCATGTGGACATCAAGGATTAAAAGATCATAGTAGCGCAAAAAAACAATAAGTAAACCAGTTTGGACATGGGGAAAGGATGGCATACATGTGATTCGGATTATGTGGTGTATGCCTATTTCATGACGCATTGAACCTTGAGCGCTCCCATTGGTCGCCACCGCTGCCCCGCCTTACACCGTGTGACGCATGGCGGCTTTACGAGACGTCACCATCTGCCCGTCTGGACGCATAGTGTCCGCGCATCTGCGCGGACGCACAGGCGTCTATCCCACCTAGTCCCCTGTCAGGTCCGCCATGGGCGGATGGATGGGAGGAGATGCTGGTGATTGACGGGCGGAAGGGGCAACGGCGGTTTATCAAGGTGGGTGTCGGGGGATGGGAGGGACCACATTACCATGCTTAGTATATAAATGTGAGCTTGAACTGTTTATGTGTGACATATCTTCAGCATGAGCTTGATAAAGAGGTGATTTCCTCGAAACGTCGCTGTGACCTGCTGAGATGTTTTTATTCAAATAAAAGAGCATTACTGAACTGGATGGTGCCGGCTGTCTTCCTACTTCGCGCGAGGAGACAGGAACTTTATTCCTCCAGAAGGAGAGTCAGCTGACCAGGCTGGTCAGCTGACTCCAGCAGAAGTGTGGATTGGCTGGGGCTCTGGGGCGGCGCTGAGTAGCTCTCTGGCTACATATAGGACTTGCTGGTCAGTAGCAAGTTGTCTGCTGTCGTGAATACTTAGGTGTAAACGCTCAGACCTTAGCTCAGTCCCTAGGTGTTGATACCAAGGACGTCACACCTCAGTTTAGGATTATATTGTATATTTATCTGTGTTTTGACTCTGGCTATCCCTGACTACTCTCTTCTCTTATCGATTTTGTACCTCTGCCTATCTGATTCAAAGTGGCCGACCCTGCCTGTTTACCGACTCTGAATCAGCCTTCCGTTCCTGTACCGTTGCCGTCTCTGTGTTGCTGAACCTCTGCTTGTCTGACCTTTCTCCCTCCAGTGGAACGTCTCCCACTGGTGGGCTATCTCTGAGGCTTGCCTCTCCGAGACGCCTGCCCTTGCAGACGATTACTGCCAGGGGCCGAGATTCCTCTCTTTGCCTGGTTTGAGGATCTCACACACGGGGTTCCCATTCAGAGGTAACCACACCTCTGAGGAATTGCCGTGTGGTGGATATTTCCATAATCGTATTATTTATTACTGTCTTCATTGTCATTTATTGTATTAAGTGTCCAGAGGTTAGTTACACTTGTATTATTGGTGATTCTGCACATCATTAATAATCAGGTGATATCTGTATTGTTGGTGATACTGCAGATCACAAATAATCAGATTCTCTCTGGTTGCTGACACCGATCCTTACAATGTTTTGCTTATTTCCTGTTTTGGATCTCCAAGATGACCAGGATGCCATATCCTTATCAAAGTTTGAACCTTTGTTTCTCTTGGCTACTCAGAAAGCGATTATGAAACACTGGATTTTGCCAAGTCCCCTACCCTTATCTTTAATCTATGATCTAGTAGACCACCTTCTACAGATGGAGAGACTAAATTTAGAAAAAGACAATAAGACTAAAACCCACAAAATTCTTTAAAACCTGGTGTAGAATTCTTTAAAACCTGGCCTAGATATGTGGAAAAGATATACTCAGATGACCAAATTGTGCACCTAATGAGATCGTTTGCGAATACATCATTGTACTTCATTAATTGCCCAAATGGCGGGTACCCTGGGCAGATTGGAGATCCGTGGCTCTTCTGGGATTGTTTGAAAATATTTCAGTGTGAGGGAGGGGGATGATATGGCAGGAGGCAAATTGAGAGAGGGGGGGACATTTTTCTTTATTAGTTTGTTCTCATTACTGTAGGAAGTTTTTATTATAGCCATTTTACTTACTAATATCTTTTATTGATCATCACTTATAGTAGATAAGTACCTTGAATGATTTTATGTGAGCTTTCTATGCCTCACTTGTTATACCTGATTCGTGATGATGCATTTCTGTATGGTACGCCTACTGTGATTTTATACCAAGATTGTTATATGGAAAATATGATGTACTTGTATGAACCTGCTACATAATTTTTATTACTGTATGTACATTTCTTGAGTGCATCAATAAAATTATTTTAAAAAAAAACAATTTCACTCTAAAATGTAAAAAAAATTATTACAGTAAATGACATGCTATCTAGCCATTATAAATGTTCACATTTTCCCCTGTATAGGAGCTGCCTTCCTACTGGTGAAAACAAAGGACATGTTAAAGAGCTTTTGAAATCAAAAGTGATTGAACACTCAACAGCCGGATTGATTTGTGTTGCACCAATCAGTACAAAAGCTCTTGTGGACAAATTTTCATTCACTTTTTAATCAGATCTTAGAAATCAAGTGGTGCAACTTAGTACACTTGATCTGGCAAATGACTGATATTTCCAATGGGGAGCTTTTGCTTGCCGGACCAGTGTATGGTATATTTTTATGGCCAGCATTAGACTTTTAATCTAAACTTGAACATAGGCAGCCTAAGATCCATGGCCCATCAGCTTCACTGACCTCCTCTCTGTCTTGGTACTCCCCATTCTTTCTTGAAGAGCACATACTCTGTTCACTTGAGTGCCCTTTTTGTCAGGAGCATCCTGATTCCAAACCACAGATTCCCAGAATGCTACCAGCCATAGCTGTTTATGCCCAGCCATTATGTATAGCTTTCATAACAATTAATTTTTTTTACAGAAAAGGTGTTTCCCCTGCTTTTTTCAGCCCTGACACTGTTTCCCACAGGGACTGATTGCCCAATCCTCTGCAAATAGGGGCATGTCTGCGTAATAGAGCACCTATGGTAAACACTAAAATTGTGCCTCCAAGGCCCCCTAGATATGTGCCTCCCAATTAAAGAAATAAATATTCACGATTCCAAGTAAAAGAATCAAATATTTCCATGCCTTCAAATAAAGGAATCAAGTAAAAATATTAAACAGTCACAAGCACCCAGATAAAGTAATTAAGTAGTCAGGTCCCTCATAATAAACACATTAAATAGCCAGGTGCATCAAGAATGGCATAATTAAATAACCAAGTACATCCTATATACAGTACATAAAAGTGTCCATGTTCCCCCAGATAACAAAATGAATCTGATGACTAAGTGACAGGGAGGCATGGAGTCAGGCATGGTGGCGCAGCAAAAGGAGCAGGTAAGGCGGCATAGCACAGGGGCAGGCATGGCGCCCAAGGTGCTGCACCCTCTATATAAGCCACTGTCTACAACGTTACTCAGGCTACCAGGGTATGCCATTTGGCAAGAGAATTGGAATGGGGTAGGATAAGTTAGCAACTGGATACAGCATCATATATAACACATCATTACCCCAATTGGTACTGCCTTTCCCCAGTGATTAGCAATATTTATTATGGGAGTGAAGGTTTGAAGGTTTTCTAATAGTAGAAGAGTGGTACAGTACATTTTGACAGCCAAAATGGAAATTATAAGGAACTTGAAATCAATGTATATACCTTCTTTAGCAGAACTATTGGTGATCGTACATAAGCAATATTCTATGGAAAATATGTTGGCATGGTACCTAAACAGAACAATGGAAACACTGGGCTAAATTGCTTATTTATACTTTGACTAATTCGTTTTGCAGAGAAAAGGATGTTGTTCGTTACAATTGTAATCATGTAGGAAATTGGTGTCAGTAGAAGTAATAAAAAGTTGTCAATTGCTCACTGTATAATCTTCTTCTTTTTAACACACTGGAATCCACATCTAAACTCTGTTAGGCTCCCTGGACACTGCGAATCCGTTTTCCGATTCCGTTTCCGATTCCGATTTTCCCTGAATACATTCAACAGAAAAACGGATAAAAAAATGCAGCATGCAGTAAAGATTAAAAATCGGAATCGGATGTAAAAACCGATTAAAAAGCGGAATCGGAATCGCATGCAGTGTGCAGGGAGCCTTAGGGTTATTAGTTTTATAGTTTATATTACATAATGCATAGCAAATTCATATATATATATATATATATATATATATATATATATATATATATATATATATATATGACCATATAGAAAGCTGATAATGTAAATGTAAAATAAACTCTGTAAATGTTCTGCTTTGTTATGTTTGCTAGTACATACTGTGTTGAGCTACCTATGCTGTGGGGCATTAATTGAATGTATGGATTTATAAGAAATAATTATTCTGACAAGACATGAGGACAGTAAAAAATATAATATGTACTAGTAGCTACAGTATATTCCCATGTCAGATTTTTTGATTTTTAGATATAAAGTTTGGCATATTTAAGCATTTTAAATGCAAAATCCAATATTTCTGTACGGAACTGAATTGTGTTATTGTATCATTCTGTCTGCAGGAAAAAAAACATAATACTAAACCTAATATAGTGAAACATTGCTGACATTTTTTCTTTCATATGGAATTAAACTGTGGCATGTAATTGATTAATTGTTATTATGATTTCACAGGTTTTAGTTCTTTTTTTTAATCAAAACATAGGATTGTGTGTCTTGAAATAGTTTGGCTTAATTTGTTACTTTGACACACTTATTTAGCTCAGCCTGTATATTCAGTCTGAATTTCAAACAGCTTAGGAATCCCTGATTCTGATGTTGTTTCTCTTGACAATGAGGAATGCAAGAGAACATTCATTTCCAGGTATTTGTATTCTGTGGGAGTCAATATTTGCAGAGTCCTCCAGGTAACTTGTTTATTCTTGAAAACAAAAATGTAGAGGAAGTAGAAACAATTCACAAAAAGTTAAAGGATACCTGAGTCAAACTGGTATATTTATAAATGGAGGCTACAAAGATGTGTGTGCATAAGGAATGAGGCTTACCACTCCACCCGATCATTCCCGTGACTCTTAATTTCCCTGCAAAAGGCCCTGTTAGTGAGCGCAACTTGGCTGAGTCACCAACTTTTAACCCAGAGGTACTCAGCTGCCTATGCGCAGTATGCCCAATCCACCTTCTCCCCTTCCCCCCTGTGACTGCACTTTTCTAGCTTATGCATTCCCAAAGTGCATGCTCCCATCTAGACTGCAGTACAAGTTGGTGAAATGGACATACTGTGCATGCAGGTAAAGGTCGTTGTGGCCTCTAAATGGGGGACGGAGCACCACAGGAGTGATCGAGAGGAGCGCCACTCCTCAGCACTCATGTCATGCACATACAACCCTGTAGCGTATCATTTCAATAGACCAGTTTAGCTGGTATCCTTTACATTTTTTTTAGCAGTTAAGCCTGATCAAAATAATTATTGGGTGGCATGGTCAGGTAGTGGATAGCACTCTTACCTTGCAGGGCTAGGATCAAATTAGGGCCAGGACACTGTCTGCATAGCGTTTGTATCATCTCCCCATGTTTGGGTGGGTTTTCCCCAGGTTCTCTGCTTTTCCCCCACATTCCAAAAACTTACAGACAAGTGAAGTGGCTCCCCCCAAAGTTGGCTTTAGACTACAACAGGAATATAAGGCAATGACTGATTATGGCAAAGATAAGTTTATGAGCTCCTTTGAGGGATTTTTAGTGATGTGACTATTTACACTATGTAAACTGCTGCAGAAGATACAGTGCTGCCCATAATTATTCATACCCCTGGCAAATTTTGACTTAAAGTTACTTTTATTCAACCAGCAAGTAATTTTTTGATGGGAAATGGCATAGGTGTCTCCCAAAAGATAATAAGACGATGTACAAGAGGCATTATTGTGGGGAAAAAATGCCTCTGCTTTTATTTACATTTTGAGCAAAAAGTGTCCAGTCCAAAATTATTCATACCCTTCACAAACTGTCACAGTCTGTGGGAAGATCCATAGTTCTATACCATTCCAAATAGTCCAAGCTGTACTAAAGCAACGTAATTACCCTGATTCTTTGGGAACAGCTGTTTTAATTAACTCAACAGGTGAAAAAAACAGCTCTCTGCAGTTGGTTTGTGGACAGTCATGGCTAAGACAAAGGAACTCAGTGAGGACCTGCAGCTCCGCATTGTGGCTGTTCACAAGTCAGGAAAGGGCTACAAGGACATTTCTTAATGTTTTCAAGTTCCAGTGGCTACAGTGCAAAGTATTATAAAAAAAAAAAAAAAAAAAAAAGATTTTCTGCACTGTGGAAAATTTCAGAGGATGTTTGCAGAAGCCAAATGTGACACCTGTGCTGGCCAGGTGGATAGTGAGGGAGGTGAAAAAGAATCCAAGGATTACTACCAAGGCCAACCTGGTGAATCTGGGCTCTGCTGGCAGACACTGCTCACTGCTGAGTTTTACAGGTGCAGACCAAAAAGGATGCCACTTCTCCAGATAAGGCACACAAAAGCTTGCTTGGCCCTTGCAAATGCTCATCTGGACGAAGAAGCAGACTTCTGGTCTTCTGTGTTATGGTCAGATGAAACAAAAATTTTATTGTTTGGTCACAATGATGTTTCTTTCATTTGGCGTTAGAAAGGAGAAACCTTTAACCCAAAGAACACCATCCCCACTGTCAAACATGGTGGTGGGAACCTAATGCTTGGGGGTGTTTTTCAGCCAATGGACCAAGGTACCTAATCACAGTAAACAGCACCATGAAAAAAGAGCAATACATGAGGATTCTCAATGACAACACACTGCAGTCTGCAGAGAAACTTGGTCTTGGGCACCAGTGGACATTTCAGCATGACAATGACCCATAACACACAGCAAAAGTGGTAAAGAAATGGTTAGCAGACAACAACATTAATGTTTTAGAGTGGCCCAGCCAGAGTCCTGACTTGAATCCAACTGAGAATCTGTGGAGGGAGCTAAAGATCAGGTGATGGCAAGAAGACCCTCCAACCTGAAAGATTTGGCACTCATTGTTAAACATGAATAGGAAAAGATACCTGTGGAGACATGCAAAGAGCTGGTCTGCAATTATAGGAAGCATTTGATTGCTGTTATAGCCAATAAAGGCTTTTCTATTGGTTATTGAGACGGATACGAATAATTTTGGACTGGACACTTTTTCCTCAATGTAAATAAAAGCTGAGAAATGTTTTTTTTCCCACAATAACGCCTCTTGTACATCATCTTATTATCTTTTGGAAGATACCTATGTCATTTTCCGTCAAAAAAAATGACTTGCTGATTGAATAAAAGTAACTTTTAGTTAAAATTTGCAAGATGTATAAATAATTATGGGCAGAACTGTATCAGTGCTAAATAAATACACAGTAATAAGGATTTATCTCATCCTAACTCAAACAATTGGACAGCAAGAGTTACATGTGGCATTTACCTTACTTACATGTTTTGGTGTGGCTACACCTTCACCAGGTGATGTCCCGCACATTTGGCGGAATATGTGTATAGTGACAATTTGCTCATGATTGAAAAACTATCTCAATACTTCTTACTGAACAAACTATCAAATTGCACTTGCTCCTGATGTCAAAATGTATAACAGTGTTAGTCACTCCAAAATGATGTGAACTGTGAAAAAAAAGAACCTCTAGTCCCCCAAATAAAAAGAAAGATTTTGTCTAAGAAATTGACAACATCGCTTACCACCATGCCGATAACTACCTATCACTCTTATGTCATGATTATCATAGTCACTTATGTGCCTTGCCCAGGCAGCTGCAATGAACAGATGTCCATGCATGTGTGCAAAACCTACTTCCATAAAAATATGGTAAGTTCTATTTTCTGTGGAGGAAAATCAGATCTGACCAGCTTGTTTCCAATTGTGGGATTTTTTTGAAAGGCTAAGACTGGGGGAGAGGCAGATTCTGGAATTTCAGGGTAAGCATTACTCAAGATATGTGTAACGTTTGCGGAATCGTTTACGTGGTCAGCGCACCAGACGTGCGCTGACGTGGCGGAAATCCTTTACAAACGTGTGATTGGGAGAACCCAGCTTGGGTGCAATGCACCGGTAGAGGGCAATTCCCACCGGCAGATGGAGCTGTGGAGTGCAAACGAGCCCTGCCTCTGCACTGCCACAGATGCCAGATGGGAATTGTACGAGCAGGATCAAGCAGGGCTGAATAGCCCTCAAAGAGAAATAGCACAGGGACAGACAGAATGTGTGTTCACCAATCTAGTCACCCCCCAGCAACGGTGAACACACATCAATGGAAAGAAAGCGCGAATGCAATCACAAGAATGGCGATTGCCAACAGACAGGAGACTGAGAAGGACAGAGCACCAGATTAGCAAATGCACAGCAAACAAGAATCAGAACAAATAAAGAAAATAACAAACGCTAACTAAACGCGAACACCGCACTCATTCGCAACAGCGAATGCATTTCTGCACGATCACCACGCATTAGGCGCCCAGTGATAAGCGTGCCACCCTAACTAACCAATGACAGACAAACACAAAATAGAGAACGCGAACGCTTGCTAACGGTTACCTCACCGAGCCTACAGCAAGCGTTTGTATCAGACAAGACAGACAGACAGGTGGGGCTGCCAGTAGCAACCGCTGCTCTGGCTAGCACCCCTAAGGCAGAGATACAGAAGGAGGCACTGCCACTACCACTAGGGCAAGTGCGATCCAGACAGATAAACAGAAGGGGTTACCAGTAGCAACCACTGCTCTGGTTAACACCCCAAAGGCTGAATACAGAAGGAGGCACTGCCACTACCACTAGGGCAAGTGCGATCCAGACAGATGGAGCAGCCAGTAGCAACCGCAGCTCTGGCCTACACTCCCAGACAGACAGAACGATTCCCTGTCGACCACCGCTGGCGACAAGGCAATCGAGACACAGAAGGAAGCACTGCCACTACCATTAGGGCTAATGCAATCCAGACAGAAGGGACTACCAGTAGCAACCGCTGCTCTGGTTAGCACCCCGAGACAGACAGAACAATTTCCTGTCGACCACCGCTGGCGACAGGACAATCACAACAGAAAGACAGTACAGGCAAACCAGATAATACAATCCGACTGCACTAGAGGGAATGCCTAGTACAGTCCCAAGAATTACTCTAAGATAATCTTTAACAAACAGGCAGGGCTGACACTCTAGGAGTGTTTAGCAGTAACAAACCATTCAAATGACCAGCAAAGGATTCTGGGAGAACATGGTATTTATACTGCCAGGCTTCAAAGGAGGCAGCTAGCCAATCTGCATAACAAATATATGCAAATTCCTCAGCAGTAGAGCAGGTCTGAAAAGTTGCTATGAAAAGACAGGTCTCTTTTCCAGAGACCTGCAGCCCTCAGACTTAAGGAATGGTCAAACAGCTGTCTGTCTGTGCAGACAGCTGAGTGGATCATTACAATATGCAAGTGTTTGTGGAGACATGATTGTATCTTTCTTGATTGGCCATGATACTGACTTACAAAGGGCATCCAGCTACCTTTTTCCAATCACAGATGTGAGGTGGATGGTGATATAGGACTTGTCAGCCTCTCCAGCTCATCAAATAAATTGAATGGATAACCCCTGTCCAAAAATTGAGGACATCCAAAACAGTTTCTGTTCAGCATTTTGTGCTTGGCTCTAATAAAGAACATTTAAGCACTGCAAACCATTTTGGACTCTATATATATTAGCCGTGAGCTGAATTGTTGACCCAAAATCCACACAGTTTTGACCCAAATTTTAGTAATCATACTCTAAAGTGAGGTACAGACTAACCAGCAAGCTCATGGTGAACCAGAACTCATTGGAGTGTGTGAGGGGCTACAATGATCCTAAATTGTCCTAAAAGCTCCCTTACTAAAATTCTAAGGAAAACAAGAGTTTGCTTTCTTAAAAAAAGAAAGAATTTGCGATAATTCAGGTTGGAGTGAGCTTGAGATGTCTCCCAGTGCATCACTGCTGAATATTTGCAAATTAGCCATTGTTGCCCTTAGAAGCTAAATACACCTCCAGAACCACTGGAATGCAATTATGTGTCAGCTTGTTAATTTGTGCAGAGCCATAATAATCCAACATGCATACAGACTGTTTCGGATTGTTTGATCCTCACATGCATCCGAAACATCATTTTGTTAATTTTTTTGGGGGGGATGTTGCAACTTACTTTAACTTTCTAGAGTAAAATATAAAACTTTAGCTTGTACACCACAATTTGACATCCAAATTAATGTTACCCTAGACTTTCAGGATACTATTTTTACTTTTGTGGGCAATATGAGCTTCACTGTGCATGTGCCAACTACAGTATTTCAGGTAGGTACCAATAAAAACTTGCAAAATGTGAAAAACTGAAAAGGAGTTGAGAACTAAAACAAAAGCGAAATAAAGGAATACGAAGAGCACACAACAAACATTTTGCAACCAAAACATTTATTAAACAAATGACTTTCAGGATATTATAGTACTATTATTCATGTATTTTGCACCTGCTTTTTTTGGGAGTTATTCAAACTATAATGTGGAAAATTCGCAGCTTCATAAACTGCAATTCAGAGTGGGTGCTGTATCTTATTAAGTGCCCGTGTCCACTAATTTATATTGGAATGACGACAAGGAAACTAAAAACTCGGATCTCTGAACATATAAGCAACATAAAGTGTGGTAAAAAAACTGAATGGGAAATATAGGAGCTCCCTAGCAGAACACTTCTGCATTAATCACAATGGGTCAACTGCTGGATTCAAATTTAAGGGATTCTACAGATTAAATAACAACAGGAGGGGTGGAGACAGAGAACAGGTTTTATTACAGCAAGAATGCAGGTGGATCTACCTATTAAACACGCTGTCTCCAAATGGTCTTAATCAGGAGTTGGACTATAAACTGTTTCTATAAGTAAAGTATGTTGGCAGAAGTCTATCTTGCACGAGATCTGCATGGTCGGCAGTATGGAGACTAATAAATGCCTAATAAATGCCAAATGAACGTCAGGAAAATGTGCTCTGTAAGTCTATAAGGACAAAAAGACATCGAGGGTCTGGAGAATGAACTCATTCAGATGTGTGTAATGTTAATAAAAGGCTGAGGAACATGTGCCGTCCCTGGAAGGCTGTGGAGGTTACCATGGTAGCTCTCGAGGGGATGAGCTCTGATCCAGCAAAAAAATGCATAAGTACCGCAGCTCCGCCTGGCCCATACGTCATACACTCTGATGAAGTCCGCGGTGGGCGGACGCAACGCGTCAGTGGGCGGGGCTTAACCCGTGATGTGATCTGTGCGCTCCCCAAACACTGAAGCTCCCAGCTGGAAGGACCCTCGCTATCGGATCAGCACGCCAACACTCCCCGCTGCGGACGCGCGGCTGGGTAGAGAGGTGGACAAGTGAACACCGTGTCAGCACGGAAATCCGGGGAACTGGACCGGAATCGTTTAGGACTGGTGAGATACTGGCCGGATTGACATAGCAAGGTGAAGTGACTGTACCTGTGCTTGAGTGTCCTTTTTAAGCTGGAGGAATGGGCTTTTGCTACAGCCTAGCTGCCTCTGTCTCCCCGCTCTGAGATATATCGGAATGGTACCGGTACCAGTGTGGATGGGGTGAGTGTGGCTTGCTAGGCTGTGTGAATGAGGAGCGCTCCGCAGGTCCTTCGTTTTAATTGTTTTTAGGGCGGAATTGCCTAATACTTTTGTAATTGTGATAAATAAAGGCTTATTTATAAATAGCATCCCCTGGGTGGACACAAATTATTAATTTGCATTTTGTCCTCAATGTTATTGTGACCACCCCTATTGAATATGATAGTGTGGGAAACTGGAGCAAAGGGTGAGATAGACAGTGAGCCAAATTGAGTTATTCAAACTATAGCCATAAAAACAAGATATTTATCCCATGGATCAAGCTACAGTATAAAAGACTGTCCGTTTGGATATACGATTTTAACAATTCTGAACAACTTGTAAAGAAGATGTCTTCTGTGCACATTGTTTGAAGATGAACATTAAAGCTCTTTATGAAAATGCAATCTATCCGGGACAATTCTCTATTTGTTCAGAGCTTCTTCATGTGACTCATTCATCTGTGAGATTAAACAAAAATAAGCCTGTGTCATTGATTAGAACAGTAAAAATCAGGACACCGAACAATATGTTTGTTTTCTTCACTTTAAAGTATCAAGGACATTTTGCAATGCTGCTACTTTTAAGACTTATTTTTTATTTATCCTTGCCAGTGTTGAACTAAATTATTACAATTTTACACATATATTGATGGAAATCATTTTGTCAAAGAGAAGTTCTGGTTTGCCTAACAAAATTGTATGTGATTGGCAGCGGATAACATACAAGGGATTTTGACCTACAGATAAAAACTGGGAAGTATGCCTAATAACCTGCCCATTCCATTCATCCTTCACCTTACAAGCTATGATATTTCTGCAAAGGACCAGACTTAGTAGGCAAATGTGACCCCTAGAATAGGAAAGGGACGGAGTAGTCAGGCTAGCATGCCATGCACCATGGACAGACAGAGCCAGTAGGGTGCATGCATGTATGATGCATCCAGGGCCACCATCAGAAATTTCTGCTCGGCAAACCTACAGGGCCCTTCCCCTCACCCCAATCTCGATCCCTCACAGTATTCCTCCTTGGTGGTGGTCTAATTGTGCCCCTTTCCCACATAGCTTTCCTTTTCCTAGTGGTCTAGTGGTCCACCAGTATATGCTGAGCTAATGTCTCATCCATCCACTGATTCAACTGGCCACACTCTGCCTGTCTTGATTTCCTGCAGGAGAACTGAGTAGCAGACAGCTGGTGGCCATTGAAGAGAACAAACAGGACATCCAGCCCTGGAGAAGGTGTGGTTTTATCTCATATCCCACCATTGCACAGAGCTCTGCACATGTCTGGGAGGCAAAGGAGGTAGGCCCTAGGAGAGTAAGGATCTGGGATTTTCAGTGTGATGGTATATGGTATACGGTAGGCTTGGTATATGGTAGGCTTGGAATATGACATTTACATTCAACAATGTCCATTCATTTATTTCAGATATTTCATAAAATCATTAGTAAATAATTCAGTAAATGATATTACTATGCTTTTTATCCACCAATTTCCAGTGATTTAATTTCAACTACTACACGTTTTATACATATATATTTAGCCACTTCAGCCTACAGTGTTGTTTCACCTTATGCATCAGAGCAACTTTCACCTCCCATTCACTTGCCAATAACTTTATAACTACTTATCACAATTAATTGATCTATATCTTGTTTTTTCTGCCACCAATATGGCTTTCTTTTGGTGGTACATTTTGCTATGAATTATTTTTTTCTAAATCCATTTTAGCAGAAAGATTTAGAAAGAAATGGAAAAAATTCATTATTTCTCAATTTTTGGTCATTATAGTTTGAAATTAATACATGCTACCATAATTAAAACCAATGTATTTTGTTTGCCCATTTGTCCTGGTTATTACGCCGTTTAAATTATGGCCCTATCACAATGTATGGGGCCGATATTTTATTTGGAAATAAAGGTACATTTATTCAATTTGCATCCATTATTATTTACAAGTTTTTAATTTAAAACAAATTATAGTAATAAACTCTCTTGACATGCATTTTCAAAAAGTTCAGACCCTTAGGTAACTAGTTATGTTGTTCTTTTGTTTGTTTTTTATTGTGATTTAAAAAAAAAAATTAAACATTTTATTTGGGTAATTTTTGGTGTGGGAGGTAAACAGTTAATTTTAAATGTAATATTGTGGGTTTGTTTAATAAAAAATGCATGTGGGTGTAGTCTTACTATTTGGCCACAAGATGGCCACAGTCAAAAAGTCCTGGAAGCGAACAATCTCACTTCCAGGAACTACAAGGAGGACAGGAAACTTTTTTTGTGCAGAAAGACAGCGGCCTCTGATAAGAGACCGTCGGTTTTTCTGCCGGGGACTATGTTCCCAATCATTGATCTGGGGGCTATCAGAAGATTGCGGGTGCATGCACGTGAGCACGCCTGATGCAGTGGCAGCAGACAGTATATCTGGACGGATATATCAGTCCAGATAGACTTAAGTGGTTAAAGGACCACTATCAAGGAAAAATGCAGAATGTAAAATACATGTGTATATTTACTATAATATTAAATGTACATTTGCGTAGTGGCAGCGTAGTGGTTAGTGCTCCTGCCTTGCAGCGCTGGGTCCCTGGTTCGAATCCCAGCCAGGTCAACATCTGCAGCATCTGTTCTCCCCGTGTCTGTGTGGGTTTCCTCTGGGCCTTCCGGTTTTCTCCCACATCCCACAAACATACAGATAACTTAATTGGCTTCCCCTAAAATTGTCCATAGACTATGATACATGCACTACATGATACATACATAGACATGACTATGGCAGGGACTAGATTGTGAGCCCCTGTGAGGGATAGTTAGTGGCAAGACAATAAACTCTGTACAATGCTGCGTAATATGTCAGCACTATATAAATACTTAAATATATAAAAAAAATTGTCCCAGGGAAAAATATATGATATTTTATCCTGTTTTGCTGTCATTTGCAGAAAGCTGTAAAATACTGGTTTTGGATTGGTTTATTTCTTTATGGGAGATTATCAGGCTTCTTCTTTATTTTCAAAAGCGTTTACTGAAGGGCATTTAATTGCTCAGATCAACAGCCGAAATAGTGTGCAAAGAAGGAGGGAGGCTGGCTTGGATCTTTGCATAGGTCCTTTCTGAAGAATAACGTTAATACTGAGAATCCCCCATGAGGGAATGAACTAATTCAAAACTTTTCATATCTTTCAGATCTGTATTACGCACAGTATGCGACAGAAACATAGGAGAAACATAATTTATATTGTATTGCCTGCATATGACAAATTTTCCGTTGCTTATTGCATCAGGCCCTCAGTTTCTCAAATGTGACCATACAAACTCCATGCAATACCATAACTTTATCTGAATGGCAGACTCGTGGCTTATCTTCTTATAATAATAAAGTTCTGCTAGTTCTCCTGTTTCTGCTTGATAACATTATTCTGGGTCTTGAAGCATGGTAACTCATTATGGCATTGGTCATACAACTTTCTGAAAAGTTAGCTATTTCTCACCTCATTTATATTATAACTTTTAAGCAAATATAAGGAAAGACACCACTAAAAATAAGTTTTCATTGATTTATTAAGTTAGATCCTGCTTTTCTTCTTGTTATGAATAGACTTTTCTCTTACTTGCTAGTTAGTTATTGAAAAGTATTATACAGAAAGTAAGAGGAAGTAACTCATAAGAAAAGCTTAGTGTTCCAGGGCCTATACCTACTATGATGCATTTATGTTACGCTGGCACCTGCCTATTCACAATGTAGCAATAATTTAGAATTTCTGTGAGTTCTAAAATGTTGTTGAGTTCAAGTTATTTTATTTGTTTGTGTTGCAGTATCTGATCATAATGTAACCAGATTTTCCTTTCACCAAGGCCAGGGCCCCAGAAAAATCACAGGAGGTGCTTTGGACTAAAAAGGTCAAAATTAATATTTGGCTGTGGCAGAAGGCAGTTTGTTCACTGAAGGGCTTGAGTATGGTACAATAGTGAGTGTCTGCAGACAACAGTGAAGCATACTGGAGGTCCTTAGTAAGTTTGGAGCTGTATTTATGTCAATAGAGTAGAGGTTTGGTCAGGATTAGTGGTGTCCTCAGTTCTTAGAGAGACAGGGAGATACCTATCCATCATGCAGGATCATCAGAGAGGTGTTTGCTTAGCCTCAAAATTATTCTGCAGCAGAACAACTCCAAACATGTAGACAATGTCATTAAGAATAGAGATGATCAATGAGATGCAAATAATCTCCTTGTATTCAGATTTCTTGTAAATGTTATAGAGCTTGAAACTGGATCAATGAAAAAAAATAATAATTGGAATTGATAGAAAGTTATTCTGATGGTCCAATTTCAAGCTGCACACAATTAACGTAAAACATTTGAATACAAGCAGACACTATTTGAATCTCATTCATCATCCCTAATTAAGGACTATCTTCACCATAAAGAAGAACAAGGAGTCCTGGAAGTGATGGCATAGCCGATACAGAGCCCTGATCTCAATATCATTGAGTGGGTCTTGGATTCATTAAAGAGACAAAAGGATTTGAGGCGGCCTACATCCACAGAAGATGTATGGTTTCTTCTTGAACATGTTTGGAAAATCCTAACTGCTGAGTTTCTTCAAAAACCATGTACAAGTATACCTAAAAGAATAAATGCTGTTTGGGAGGCAGAGGGTGGTCATACCAAATATAGGGCCATATCCTATTATCCAGCTAGCCATTGATTTACGTTCTTTACACCCTATCCTATTGAAGTTTTCATGCTGCTGGGTAGCAATGATTCCTGTCAGACATGAGCGTTTGCTAGACCTGAAAAAAGCAGGTCTAAACCAACTAATTCATGTATCGCACCGCTGCATCTGGGGGTCTCCCTTAATAAGGAGACCCCCAGAGCTCCCTGTCAAGCCATCTGCACATGTTCAAAGCCCCTCCATAGCTGAGGCAGGCACCCCCTGGCTAAATGATCAGCATCTCTGCTGAACATCCACTACTCCTCACCACAGGTCCAGTCGTTGTAGTTCTCGCAGAATCCTGGCAAAGCATTTTTGAAGTTCCCCCCAGGGCTTTCTATGAGTCCTCTGTCTGGACCAATGAAAATTACGCTTTGCCACTTGCCAGGGCTCTGCGAGAATTATGACAGGACCTGCGGTGTTCAGCGGAGATGCTGGTAAATTAGCCAGGGGTGCCTGCCTCATCTACTGGGGGCTTCAGCGATGTGTGGAGAGCCTGATGAGGTGTTCTGGGGATCTCTTTATTAACCTCCCTGGCATTCAATTTCCCCAGGATTTCTGTGCAAAAAGTTATCCAATTAATTTTCAGAACTTTTTTTTCCTTTAACTTGCCAAAATGTGTCAAGCAAGGGTCTATAGACAGTGCAGGAGAGTATTGACGTGTGTGCATGTCAATACTGTTTACAGCATGTCTTGTATAGACCTTTATAGCCATCACATACTGCTAGAGAGGTTAAAGGAGGCCACCAGATGCAAATGCAGAAGATGGCGGTAGTTGTTCAGTCGGTGCACGTGCATCTCTGGGGAGAGAGGCAGCAGTGCATTGGTGCTGAAGGACAGAACCACAGTGCAAAACCTCTCTCCACATCACGTGGGAGCATCACTCAGTTTTTCACCTGAGTAATGGTCCCTAACGATCAGCCATCGCACTAGTGATGGCAAGGTGATACGTAGCTCACATCTGCAAGCTACTTATTAACTCAAATAGGATATGGCCCTTAGATTGATTTACATTCCTCTTCTGTCCATTTCTTTGCATTGTTAATTGATAAAAAGAAAAGAAAAAAACAATTCCCACTTGTATTTGTGAACACCTTAGTTTACAGCATTTTTTCATAACTATTAACATTTTGCATTTTCCTCTTTGCCAAAATATGCAGATTTTCTGCAGAGTGAAAAAAGCTGCTTTTACTCATAAACCATGAGAAACAGCCTAAGGTCCTTAAAAATCTTACATTAAAAAAAAAGTTTTGCTGGAGTCACTATCATATTTTAATACCATGTTTGGAGTGATGCCATTAGTGCCTTCAAGAAGAACTTTCCAATCTCTGCCTCAGTTATAGTACAGTGTTGTTTGCTTATTACTAATACTGTATAGCTGATCTAAAGTCATAAAGTAAAAAAAATAAAAATCATGCTACAACATATCAGCCAGTTCATGCATTTTCAGCTGTTACAAATACAATATGTTAAACAGATGCTATGTTTATATACAAAAATGCAAAATGTACAGCAATGTAAGATCATTCTGCTGAATGGACCCAGAAGAATTATTGTAATGATCTCTGTGATAGCTTCTATAAATATTTCTGTATCTTTACTTTTTGTGTAATTAAACCTTGTGTGTGCATTTGATCCCCTGGCTGCAATTCTATGTTCCTATTTTTAAAGTCTAATACAAACAAAACACTAACAAAATGTAATAGATGAATCCAAGTAAAGTGTACTGGTTTCATCAGTGTTTAATTAATTCTGGCAAGTATAGCAAGATGAACCAATGTCACTTTCTGAGATATAGAATGAGGTATGATAACAATGTTTCATATCCATAGCTACCTAAAGGAGAATATGAGCGAAAAATGATTTATTGAAATACATCTGGTAAATCAATGTCAGTGGAGATAAGATGACACAAATATTTAAAACAAATTTCAATGCTGAAATGGATCAATCAGTGTTAAAAGTATCCTCCTACTCTGAAGTTGGAAACCCTTCTCTGTATAATGGTCTGATGCTCTATAGAAACAACTTGCCTCTGCCAGAGTTTGTCTTCCAACTTAATATCACTAGACATGGACCCTGGTTATGAGCCTCAGGAAGGTTAAAGCAGGACTCTAATTCCAATGGATTGTAAAATACCCAAGATCCACGGTAACCACAAAACTGAGCAGAAAGGCACTTAAGTAACTTAATTTTATTCCTGTTTATTTAATGTGGACTATATTGTTTGTTAGCTACTTTTAACATTTTCTGTAATTTTCTAATGTATCATCTTTACTTTGTTAAATAGATTATGTTCTGAACTTCTGAGTACTCACAGTGTTTAAACCTGCCTCTGGGATCTACTATAGAAATACCATAAAAATATTGTGATTTGCGTAGAGCAAAGGGTTAAACAAAGATTATTTTGTATAACTGTTCCTTTTCATGTTTTGTCCTTGTATAGACACATGGGCACATATGTAATTATCATTTTTTGCAGAGTTTTCTCGTATGTGATATTTTTATACCTTGTCAATAAAATGCCCTTAAAATCACCAACTTGCAAGAAAATATTCAAAATTATTGTGATACTGCCTTTTTACCTACTTTATGGTACTTTTTCAATTGAAAAGTGCTGAAAAGTTATTTTAAAGAGAAGATGAAAAAGTATCTCCTAGGAGAAAAAGTTAATTGCATACGGGCTATAGTGGCAGGAGCTTTGATTGTACATGAGTGAAACCCTGGTTTTTAGCCTGCTCTCGTCTGGCTGGTACATAGATTGTGGTCCTGGTCTGGATGCTTGATAATCTACTGCAAGTGAAGGTGAGGCTGTGAGAGGTGTGACAGGGGACAAAGATTTAGTGACACACTCTACCCTCTCCCTCTGCTCCCTCCTATTAAATATAGGGTGGAGATTGGCTACTGGCTAAATCAGCATTCACATTGAAAGAGTGGCTGCTCTCCCTCTAATATCCTCTCTGTTTACCTCATGTGTGATGATGAGATAGGAGGAGGTGTTTGGACAGAACACAGTCTACGAAATCATTCAAAGCAAACCTGAACTGAAAATTAAAAAGTCAAAATAAGCATACACATGCAATACTTACCTCCCGTGTAGTCTAATCATCAATCTCTTTCTCCTGTCCTGCATCCTGTTTGTACACTGTGATCAATGGAATTCTCTGTCCCTCACTTTGAAAATAGCTATTACCTTTTAACAACCTCCTGGGGCCTGGCTTGATGCCAAGCTGTCTGGTAGTCTGAGCCTGTAGCTCCGTGCAAAGCTGCGACAAAGTGGCCCACAGCTACACATACAGTGATCCTCTCTGTCTGAGATCCGGCTACCCAGCGGGGGAAACCCTTCTCCATGCGATCATGGCAGGAAAAAGAAAGAAAGACGCATTAAACTTACTCAAATTAAACGATTTCTTCACCGCCGGGCAGAGTAGCAGAATCCAAGGTGGCACCCGCACCTGTCACAAAGATTCTCTGCTTCTCTCCCACTTCTCGTTTGCAGCCTTACCGCAGCGTCCAGCAAGCAGAGACACTCAGAAAAGCCACAAGTAACGCAGCAGCATGGAAACAGCAGCTATTCCGCCCCTGATTCTCCTACCTCAAGGAGTCCAGCAAAATCTAGGCCCAGGACAGACAGTTCTTCAACTCAGGTAGGCCTCACTATGCCTTCTCCTGTTGCCTCAGCAGATCCACTCGAGCAATTCCCGACCACAGACCAGCCTATCTCACAGGCAGTCGTGAAGCATTTTATGATGTCTTTTAGAGCTGTCCTATACGGAGATATTAGACAGCTCTCTAAACAACTGTTTCATATGTCCACGGAAACAAATGAAAGAGTCACACATATAGAATAAAAAATGTCTGATTGCAGAAGAAGTCTGCTGGCTCAAAGGGAAAACGGTTGATGCCGAAGACTGCAATTAGCGGAATAATGTTAAAATAATGGGCATCCCAGAAACAATTCTTACAAATGATCTTAAAGTATATATACATCCATCTAGTATATGTTTCTATTTTCTCAATATAAGGCTTAAGAATCCAGATTGATAAATCATACTCTCCATACAGCTGGACAATAATTCAAGATGAGTGTTATAAAACATTAACATTAAAATTATGTTAGCTTTTAAACTGCAGGACTGTGAGATCCCAGAAAACAGCTATTTAGGAGTCGAACTACAGATTGTACATTATGGGAGAGGCAGGGCCGGATTTACCATAGGGCACTGTAGGCACGTGCCTACAGGCACCTGATGATGAAAAGGCGTCTCACTATCCTCACTGAATGCCTTTCTCCTTCCCTATGTAGAGTCCTAAAGAGAGTGTAAATGAGAGGGTACTCAGCCTGCTCTCTGCGTTCCACTGATGAGATCTTCCTTTAGTCAGGGGCACCTCTACTTAATACTGAGGGTACATCTGGCTACCTAATACTTGGGGGCACCTCTAGCTACGTAATACTGTCTGAGGGTACCTCTGGCTACCTAATAATAAAGGGCGCCTGTAGCTACCTATGATGAGCAATGTAAGTAAGGCAGAAGTGGCAGCTGGGACAGCCAGCACACTTGCGGTGCAGTTTGGCGAGGGTTTGTAGGTTCATTAAGGGCAAAGTCTAGGGTGCCAGGACATCTGTGCATATAGGCTCCTGTGAGGTAAATTCAGACCTGATATATAGACAATATCATTAAACTGGTGCTTCCTAATGTTCCTGGGCATGAACTAGTAATTCATGTGCATGGACTGTCTAAGCCGAGCTTCCTACCAAAAAGTTCCAAGGGAAGTTCCAACTTCCACTTTTCTCCACTTTTTTGACATCACATCAAAGAAGCTTTTCTCACATTTACTAAGAACGTTCAAAAATTGCCATCTCCCTACCAGGACTTATCTTTGTTTGTAGATTTCTCCCAGACCCCCCTGCAACTCAGGCGTGACCTCCTGTCCCGAAAGTTTTTTTCTACTCCCCAGTCTGTTTTTTTACCCACTTGTCCTTTTGTTTCCAAGTTGGGCGAGAACCACAGCAGGTTTTTTGTTGCACTTAATAAGGACCCTAGTTTTAAATGGTTCTAATATGTCTTTTTTGTTATTGTTTTCATTTTCTATTCTTGTCTTCTCCTATCCCTAGTTTTAAATGGTTCTAATATGTCTTTTTTATTATTGTTTTCATTTTTTATTATTGTCTTCTCCTCTCCCTTCCCCTTCCTCCACCTTTCCCAGGGCTGGCTATCACTGCACTATCTAGTATTACACTGGTCAACACCTCATTGTGTTCTCTTCCTCACTGCCTGATTTAATAGCAAATAATTTTAAACGCATATTCCTCTTTGTCCATTGGCTCTTAAAGTACTCACTCTCAATGTGAGAGGTTTAAATCACAGAAAAGAGGTTCATTTTGTGGAAATTGGCTGCAGAAGAACCAATTGACATACTGTGTCTGCAGGAAACCCATTTCAGTAAAGAGGAAGCATGCAAATTTAAGCATCCTTCCTTTCCTCATATATTTCATAGTGTACTGGATAAATAAAAGAGAGGTATGAATCGCTGTTTGAGATTCCTAAGGTTTTGAACTTTTAAAAACGCAGAACAGTGAAAATGTGCAATATCTGGCTATTTCAGGGAAATCTACAATGAGACTTACACCTTTTGCAATGTGTATGTACCTAATATGAAACAAGTCTCTTTTATAAATACAAATTTGTCCAAATTTCTTAAATTTTCTCAGGGTAATCTATTACTTATGGGTGATTTTAATTCTATAACAACTTCCTGGTCAGCACACAGTAAAACTGTAATATTGACCACTTGAGCCATAGGGAAACAGATATTACTTAGCTTATCAGTTGCCCTTTCAGTTATAACTGACAGCAACTGATATATAACTGACATCAACTGATATATTTCAGTTCTAACAAATTCTTGTCAGAACTGGAAGCTTCTGAGAAGAATTGAGGTAAGGTAAGTATGTAATATTAATTTGCAGATACATCATGTATTTATTTTAAATAATTGTACTCGACTCAGGTTTACTTACAGTATAATTGTACATTGCATTTAAAGGTATATTCTACACAATATGCATTTTAAAAACCATGAGCCTATACTTGGCCATATAAAGATAGGTCATCTCTGCATTGCACGTCACTATGGAGGGGGGGCTTGCAAATGCATTCATTATACTGAATGGGATCACAGGTGCAATCGCCCTGAAATGCAGGCAACCATGCGCTCTGATTCAAAAGTGAATTGCAGTGCATGAATGGAAACAGCAGTCTATGTACTGTCTGCTGTCCCTGCAAAACGCGTTTCCATAAGCACGCATGAAAGCACACTTTATGGAAACGAGGGCTTACATTTTCATATTGTACTAACAGTAAACTTGTTATTTCTAAAGTTCCTGACTTGTTATGAGGCCCCTTAAGAGCATCTGGCCCTGAGCAATTTCTTAGTTCTTATCTATGGAAGCACCAGCCCTGGCTTTAACTCCATTTACATCCAACTGCTAATACATTTTATTTAATTTGCATACTAATACAAAAAGTAACAGTTCTCTTCTTTTTTTCTTAGACAAAGCATTGATGACACGTAATAAAAATGAGTGTTTTAATTTATCCTTATATTACAAATTGTGCCACTAGTATCATGAACTGCCTAGATGCACAGTTAAACACATCCAGTTTCTCCCAATATCTAGGACACCAAGTATGTTCAATTTCAAAAGTTTAAACAGAAAACACACGATAGTCAGTTTGGTTTCCATTATTTATTCTTTAAAGAGCAATTCTAGTAATGTAGGCTGGATATACTTTTTCTAGAATTGTGAAACATTTCCAAGATTATCAAAAGGCCAAAGTATGGGAAATGTGACCCACTGCTTTTCTGTTCTTGCACAGAAAAATAAAGCTTTATTGGGCAATCTAAGCACCACAGCTTTTAAAATCAAATGGTGAAGACCAGAGTAGCTCTACAATATTTACACTCTTATTTAATATTGTCACTGACCTTTTTCAAAGTAACAAGATGTTGTGATGGATGATGTTGAAATAAATTATTGAACAGAATCGATGTGACGCCTTGTTATACAATTCTTGTGAAGATGAAGAACTCAAATAACAAAAATATAGAACCGTGCACTTTCACATAAAGGATAACTTTACTTTGCATCTTTCTTGACAAGATGAATCTATAAAGTGTAACTCCACAAATAACAATCCTCACCAGATCAACTAAAAATGTAAGTTATCTTACGCTGACATATCTACTATGCTCTGGATCTGACCATGCAATTTATTGATATAATTACATGAAATGAATTGATGAATAGGGGTGATTAGGTTGTAGAGAAAAAAAATGCATCACAGCATCTAGGGACGTTACAACCTCCCATTCCCCCCTCCCCCGCACAATTGGCATAGTTCTCCCTCCCTGAGATCCAAACTAGAGATGTAGCGAATGGTTCGCCGGCGAACGGTTCCAGGCAAACTTCGGGGGTTCGCGTTCGCCTGCACCAGGCAAACTTTTGCGGAAGTTCGATTCACCCCATAATGCACTATGAGGGTCAACTTTGACCCTCTGCATCACAGTCAGCAGGCACATTGTAGCCATTCAGGCTACACTAAGCCCTGGAGCCCCACCCCCCCTTATATAAGGCAGCCTCCGGCGGCCATTACAGTCACTCGTGTGCCTGCTAGAGAGACAGACTAGGGAGAGCTGCTGCAGACTTGTTCTTCTAGGGACAGATTAGTTAGGTTCTTGGCTGCTTAGCTTGCTCCTGGCTGAATGTTATTGCTTTTATAGCACCCCTCAATAGCTCTTGTCAGAGCTCATCCTGTACTTTTTTCTGTGTGTCAAACTGACACTTTTGTTGCATGCACAGCATTGCTAATTGATAGTGTGTGTGCCACTGCCAGCAGCCCAGTACATTCAGTGACTACCTGTGTGTGTGACAGGGAGCTGCACATTGTACTACCCAGTACTGCATATACCCCAGTACCTGTTGTGTATATTTAACCCACCTCATCACTGCATATACCTAGCATTGTGTTGAGTGAACCCAGCTCACTGCATCTAACTACCTGTTGTGTTGAGTGAGAACCCACCTGGCCACCTCACTGCATCTAACTACCGGTTGTGTTGAGTGAGAACCCACCTCACTGCATCTTAAGTACCTTCACTGTTCAGTGGACCCAGCTCACTGCATCTAACAGTGGTGCTCAGCAGAGCTCGAATATTCAAGTAGCTCGAATATTCGAGCTCTTTTCCAGCTATTCGAGCTCGGTATTCGAGCTCCGAATAGCTGCAGCTATTCGAATGGGCTATTCGAGTAAACGCGAATAGCCCATTCACTATTCGAGCTATTCGAGCAAACGGCGCTATTCGAGCTCGAATACCGAGCTTGAATAGCGTCATAGCCCAGATTGATGTCCTTAGAGCCAATCAGAGGGCTCCCAGGCCCTCTGACGGCAGCCAATCACAGAGGGGGACCCTGGCCAGCCCCTACCCTATAAATAGCGGCCGCCATGTTCCGTTTCTCCGTCCTTGCCTGAGACTTGCATAGAGAGAGAGTTGCTCCTTTGTGCTTTGGCTTAGCAAGAGCTCTATTGTGGTCATTTACCTAGCGTTTTTGCTCACATACACCTCCTATACACACCTATATTGTTGTTAGTTAGATAGACATTGTATTTTAGTTAGTAGCTTTTGTGTTACATAGAGAGAGACTCAGACAGCTGCTGCAGGCTTACAGCTTTAGGCCTCAGGGCCTTGCCTGTGTGGGCAGCTGTCCTCCTGTCCTCTGTTAGTTTATTTCTCATTAGTATTTAGACAGTATTAGACAGTATTAGATAGTATTAGACAGTATTTCTGCTGTCCTTTACTACTTAGTGATTGTATTTTGTATTGTAGTTATATACTGTAACTGTACTAGGACACTCACTGACTGTCACTGTTCATAGGCTAGCTCCTGCGTGTGCTTGCACTCACTGTCTGTGTACACACACTCTATTTCCTTCTGAATAGTTATATACTGTAACTGTACTAGGACACTCACTGACTGTCACTGTTCATAGGCTAGCTCCTGCGTGTGCTTGCACTCACTGTCTGTGTACACACACTCTATTTCCTTCTGAATAGTTATATACTGTAACTGTACTAGGACACTCACTGTCACTGTTCATAGGCTACTAGCTCCTGCGTGTGTGTGTGCACTCACTGTCTGTGTACAGTACACACACTCTATTTCCTTCTGATTACTGATTGATTATTGTAAATTCTACTTCCTGACAGTTACTACTTACTTACTGTAGTAGGGACACTCACTCAGTCACTGTTCATAGGCTAGCTCCTGCACGTGTGTGCGCGTGCGTGCACTCACTGTCTGTAGTGTACACACACTCTATTTCCTTGTGATTACTACTGATTATTGTAACTTCTAGTTGTACTTCCTGACTGTTACTACTTACTTACTGTACTAGGGACACTTACTCACTCTCTGTTCATAGGCCAGCTCCTGCGCGTGTTTGCGCGTGCGTGCACTCACTGTCTGTAGTGTACACACACTCTATTTCCTTGTGATTACTACTGATTATTGTAACTGCTAGTTGTACTTCCTGACTGTTACTACTTACTTACTGTACTAGGGAGTCGGGACACTCACTCAGTCACCTTACCCACCAACCCACTCCATTAAAGTACCCCACTTTTCACTCGCCCTTTTCAAAAACTTTTGTGTTTACGCCCAAAACATTGAAGATGTCTGGAAGTGGCAGCCAGCGCGGTTTGGGCAAGGGGAAGGGCAGCAAGGGAATCAGGAGGAGAGGGAGCAGCATTGTGGCAAGCCGTGGGCGCGGCCGCGCCACCATGCACAGTTCCGCAGTAGCAGCGTCAGTGGCTAACATTCCTCCCATAGGCACTGGCCGTGGACGCCTTGGGCGCCGCCCAGCAGGAGCATCTGCAACTCACGCTGCAGAGACACAGCAGCAGCAGCAGCGTGTAGCACCTGCTCCGATTTTCCTCCAGCCGGGTCGGAAACGTCCCATTGAGGAAAAGGATGCAGACACTGTGGTGCAACTGATGACGGAGGATGAGCAGCCCGCCATCAGCTCTGCATCCGAGGCCTCCACCCTCACCACCATCACCCCTGTTCGCAGCAGCCGCCCAGCAGGGCCTGGGGAGGAGGCCAGTTCACCGTCAGTCGCCGACCTGTCACTCAGCACTCTTTTGAGCCCAGGCATGATGCGTCAATTGTCTGCTGTTGTTGGCGATTTGGAGGAGGAGATGCTGATGGGCACTTTGGGGGATGAGGGATTGGACAGCAAGACTGTGGCGACAGTCAAGCAGCCCATCCATGCATCAGGAGAGGAGTTTGGGGGGTCATCATCCCAGCAGGACATGTTTCAGGAGGGGGAGGATGATGATGACACGGTGACAGACAGAGACTGGGTGCCACCACCTCCAGGGGATGTCGTCCTCAGCAGCTCTGAGGAGGAGGAGGAGGATGCGCTTGTGGGCCTTGCAAGGAGGCGCATCATTGCAAGCATTGGCAGCAGTAAGCAGGTCCCACAGCCTGCTGGTGTCTCAGGCTCAGCAGCAGCAGCAGCAGCATCTGCCAGTACCACCACCAGCCGCACCCAAGCCCCCCCCCCAACCACCACAGGGAGACAGGCAGCAGCGGTTCCATGCCGTAGGGGGTCGTTTTTGTCACCAATCTGGCGTTTTTTCACCATGCCCACAGTGTACAGCAAGTACGCCACTTGCAACCACTGTCAGCGGAAGTTGAGCAGAGGTGCAGACCCCTTAAAGTTCAGCACCAGCTCGCTCATCAACCACCTTGCTGCGAAACATTTCCACCAGCATGAGGAGTTCCAGAGGCTGAAGGCATCTGGTGCTGGCAGTGGCACCACACCCATCACTGCACAGCCTTCAGCAGCAGCAGCAGCAGCAACAGCAGCCACCCGCCCTCCTGCTCCTCCAGCAGCACCAGCAGGAGTGCGGAAACGCACTGCTCCTCCCCCCTCTGCAACTCCTGCCGCCGACACTGAGGCCTGTTCTGGCAGCCAGTCCTCAGTGGCCTCCTCTGCTGTGTCTGCTGATTCCCGTTCCAGCAAAAGGCCATGCCAGAGCCTTTTGAGTGAGTCCTTCCAGGGGGTGGTTAGGGCTCTGCCTCCCAGCAGCCGTCGCGTGCGGCAGCTGAACGGCTTGCTGGCACGGGCCATGTGCTCCCAACTCCTGCCGTACACGCTTGTGCAGGAGGGGAGCGACATGCGTGCGCTGCTTGCTTGTGCAGCCCCAGACTGGCAGCTCCCCAGCAGACACTTCTTCGCCCGGTCATTCCTGCACTGCACTGCTTTGTGATGGCCAATGTGGAGCGAGGGCTGGAGCACGCGGTTGGTGAAAGGGTCCACGTCACCATGGACTCCTGGAGCAGCCGCTTCGGGACAGGCCGCTACCTGTCTTTCACTGTCCACTGGGTCAGCTTGGTGGAAGGGGGTGAGGATGGGAGAGCAGCAGCGGGCACAGCAGCAGCAACACAGTGGGTGGTGCCCCCCCGCAGGGTCAGGGGAACTGCAGCAGGTTCCTCCGATCCTCTGCCATCCTCCGGCACACCTGGCCAAACCCCCCGCCTCAGCAGCAGCGTGAAGGCCCGCCACTGCCAAGCGCTGCTGCACTTGGTCAGCCTTGGGAAGACCAAGCTGACGGCAACCCATGTGTTGGCCAAACTCCAGGAGCAGGAGAGGATTTGGCTGACCCCCAGAGGCCTCAGAGTCGGAGAGGTGGTGGCCGACAATGGGGCCAATCTGGTTGCCGCAATTAACAGGGGAAACCTGACCCACATCCCCTGTCTTGCCCACGTGCTGAACCTGGTGGTGCAAAAGTTCTTGCGCACCTACCAGGGGATGGGCGAACTGCTGGAAACGGCAAGGAACGTTGTGCGTCACTTCCGGCGCTCGGCTGCAGCCTGTGCGAGCCTGGAAGACGTGCAAAAGGAGCTGGAGCTGCCACGCCATCGGCTGATCCTTGACGTTCCGACTCGCTGGAACTCCACCCTGGCGATGTTGGAGCGTCTGGTTGAACAGAAGCACGCTGTCAACCAGTACCTTGCCCTGGCCACTGTTTCCGCCGCTCGGAGAAGGGACAAGACCAGCAACATCCCGTCCATCATCCCCGATGATGACTGGAGGCACATGCAGCAGGTGTGCTTAGTGCTGGCTCCCTTTCTGCAGGCCACTAACATGGTGAGCAGGGACCATGCTATGGTCTGCGAGTGGGTGCCCCTGGTTTGTCTGCTGAACAGAGCCCTCGATGCTTTGCTGGAACAGGGAGCGGCAGCCTTGGACCAGCAGGAGCGGCAAGCAGCTGCACAGTCCACCTCTGAGGGGGAGGAGGAGGAGGACTTGGTGGAGGTCCCTGACCTTGCTGCTGATGAGGGGGATCAGCACAGCGCAGCTGAGTTGGTGCGGGGGTGGAGAGAGGATGAGGCGGCAGAGGAGGAGGATGAGGAGGACAGCACTGCCGTCGATGTGCCAGCACACGTGGCCCGCCTCTTCCCAATGGCAGTGCACATGCTGGCGTGCCTGCGCAAGGACCCCAGGGTGATCCAGATGAAGCAGAGGGAGGACATCTGGATCAGCATGATGTTGGACCCACGCCTCAAGGGGAAGTTGAGCCAGTTCCTGCCGCCTGCAGGAGGAGACCCAGCGCAACAAATAAGGAGCTTGCAGCAGGCCCTTGTTGAGCGCTTGGAGTAAGCCTTCCCCCAGCCTTCCACCCCCACTGTCCAGCAGCCAGCACAGAGGCAGCAGCAGGTGCCTGCATCCAGCAGCAAGCGCCCCACAGACCTGCTGTCTCTCAGCCACGAGCTCTACAGGACTGTAGAGGCTCCGGCAGCAGTGACTAGAGAGGAGGTGCATGATGCAGCAGCATCCTCCTCCGGTCACAGCCAGCGCCTGACCCGCATGGTGGCTGACTACATGGGGTCCTACAGCGGGCTTGACAGCGATGCCCCTGTTGATCCCATGGAGTATTGGGTCAAGTGCCTGGAGATCTGGAGCGAGCTGGCGCAGTACGCCCTGGAAGTGCTGTCCTGCCCCCCTTCCAGCGTGCTGTCCGAGCGCTGCTTCAGTGCAGCTGGTGGCGTGGTCACCGAGAAACGCTCATGTCTGTCTCACAAGTCTGTGGACAGACTGACGTTTCTCAAGATGAACCAGGCGTGGGTGGAAGGCGAGTTCCTGGCCCCTGTTGTCGGCGAGAGGGGGACATGAACTGGCTAAGTACCATGGTTAATGTGCCTTACCACCCTTTACCACCTCCTGGCTCCTGCTCACTAAGCCAGCCTGGTTCAGTTTGACTATTACGTCGCCTGCAGCCACACATTTTACACCTACAGTGGGCTGCTGTGTACTGCCCTTCTGCTGTCTGTCTGTGTTTCCCACTGCCAGGGTACACAGAATTACATTCTGCTGCCACTCTGCCACCAGCTATTACGTCAAACAATAGCTATATATCTGTGTAATTGGTTGTACAAACAAAACCAAAAAACCATTAAAAAAAAAAAAGGTTTAATTTTTCTGAGGTGCCCGGGTTGAAAACTGTGTTGTCCCAGTTGTGTATTGGACACGATGTGGGCTGCGCTGTCTGGGACCTCCTGTTGTGTTTATTTACAGCCCTGGTATCACCGCTAGGTACCAGGGCTATTATGTCACGCTGCCTGCCTGCTGCCACACTCACACTACTCCTCCATTCCTCCTGCTGCTGCTGTCTGTCTGTGTTTCCCACTGCCAGGGTACACAGAATTACCTTCTGCTGCCACACTGCCACCAGCTATTACGTCAAACAATAGCTGCTCACATTACTCCTCCATTCCTCCTGCTACTGCTGCTGTCGGTCTGTGTTTCCCACTGCCAGGGTACACAGAATTACATTCTGCTGCCACTCTGCCACCAGCTATTACGTCAAACAATAGCTATATATCTGTGTAATTGGTTGTACAAACAAAACCAAAAAACCATTAAAAAAAAAAAAAAACGTTTAATTTTTCTGAGGTGCCCGGGTTGAAAACTGTGTTGTCCCAGTTGTGTATTGGACACGATGTGGGCTGCACGACCGCTGTCTGGGACCTCCTGTTGTGTTTATTTACAGCCCTGGTATCACCGCTAGGTACCAGGGCTATTATGTCACGCTGCCTGCCTGCCTGCTGCCACACTCACACTACTCCTCCATTCCTCCTGCTGCTGCTGTCTGTCTGTGTTTCCCACTGCCAGGGTACACAGAATTACCTTATGCTGCCACACTGCCACCAGCTATTACGTCAAACAATAGCTGCTCACATTACTCCTCCATTCCTCCTGCTACTGCTGCTGTCGGTCTGTGTTTCCCACTGCCAGGGTACACAGAATTACATTCTGCTGCCACTCTGCCACCAGCTATTACGTCAAACAATAGCTATATATCTGTGTAATTGGTTGTACAAACAAAACCAAAAAACCATTAAAAAAAAAAAAAAAGGTTTAATTTTTCTGAGGTGCCCGGGTTGAAAACTGTGTTGTCCCAGTTGTGTATTGGACACGATGTGGGCTGCACGACCGCTGTCTGGGACCTCCTGTTGTGTTTATTTACAGCCCTGGTATCACCGCTAGGTACCAGGGCTATTATGTCACGCTGCCTGCCTGCTGCCACACTCACACTACTCCTCCATTCCTCCTGCTGCTGCTGTCTGTCTGTGTTTCCCACTGCCAGGGTACACAGAATTACCTTCTGCTGCCACACTGCCACCAGCTATTACGTCAAACAATAGCTGCTCACATTACTCCTCCATTCCTCCTGCTACTGCTGCTGTCGGTCTGTGTTTCCCACTGCCAGGGTACACAGAATTACATTCTGCTGCCACTCTGCCACCAGCTATTACGTCAAACAATAGCTATATATCTGTGTAATTGGTTGTACAAACAAAACCAAAAAACCATTAAAAAAAAAAAAAGGTTTAATTTTTCTGAGGTGCCCGGGTTGAAAACTGTGTTGTCCCAGTTGTGTATTGGACACGATGTGGGCTGCACGACCGCTGTCTGGGACCTCCTGTTGTGTTTATTTACAGCCCTGGTATCACCGCTAGGTACCAGGGCTATTATGTCACGCTGCCTGCCTGCCTGCTGCCACACTCACACTACTCCTCCATTCCTCCTGCTGCTGCTGTCTGTCTGTGTTTCCCACTGCCAGGGTACACAGAATTACCTTCTGCTGCCACACTGCCACCAGCTATTACGTCAAACAATAGCTGCTCACATTACTCCTCCATTCCTCCTGCTACTGCTGCTGTTGGTCTGTGTTTCCCACTGCCAGGGTACACAGAATTACATTCTGCTGCCACTCTGCCACCAGCTGCCACACACTCATCCTCCTCCTCCTGCTGCTGAATTTACCTCCTGCTGTCTGTGTGTTTCCACTGCCAGGGAGCACATACAATGGCGCTTCCAACATGCGTGCGCCACCAGCTATTTGTTACGCTCAAAAATAGCTGCATTTCTGTAAAAAAAAAAATTGAAAAGAGAAATAAGTGAAGAAGAAGACGATATAGAAGAAGATGAAGAAGATGAAGAAGAAGAAGATGAAGAAGAAGAAGAAGAAGAAGGAGAAGAAGAAGAAGATGAAGAAGAAGAAAATGAAGAAGAAGATGAAGAAGATGAAGAAGAAGAAGATGAAGAAGAAGAAGAAGAAGGAGAAGAAGAAGAAGATGAAGAAGAAGAAGAAGATGAAGAAGATGAAGAAGAAGATGAAGAAGATATAGAAGAAGAAGATGAAGAAGATGAAGAAGATGCAGAAGAAGATGAAGAAGAAGATGAAGAAGAAGAAGATGAAGAAGATGAAGAAGAAGAAGATGAAGAAGAAGAAGAAGAAGATGATGATGAAGAAGATGAAGAAGATGATGATGAAGAAGATGAAGAAGATGAAGAAGAAGAAGATGAAGAAGAAGAAGAAGAAGAAGAAGAAGAAGAAGAAGAAGAAGAAGAAGAAGAAGACAATATAGAAGAAGAAGAAGATATAGAAGAAGATATAGAAGAAGAAGATATAGAAGAAGAAGATATAGAAGAAGAAGAAGATAGAAGATAAAGAAGAAGAAGAAGAAGAAGACGAAGAAGAAGAAGAAGAAGTATATACAGTACTGAACAAAATTCTGGACACAACTTCTCTTTTCACCTTTTTTTTTTTTAAAGGAACATCCCCACATAATCACTTGCTGTTGTTACTTGGAAAAAAAGATGTTTCTTGCATCATTCACCCTCAAAACAAGTGTTGGAAGCTATTTAAGGCCAATTCGAATAGTCAGCTCGAATAATGAGCTCGAATACCGACTCGAATAGTGAGCTCGAAGTCCGAGGTCGAATCGAATAGTAAAAATTATTCGACTCGAATATTCGACTGACCTCGAATAATTTACTATTCGAATTCGACCAAACTCGAATTTTAAAAAGGGGTATTTGAGCACCACTGGCATCTAACTACCCAGTACCTGTTGTGTATACTTAACCCACCTCATCACTGCATATACCTAGCGTTGTGTTGAGTGAACCCAGCTCACTGCATCTAACTACCTGTTGTGTTGAGTGAGAACCCACCTGGCCACCTCACTGCATCTAACTACCGGTTGTGTTGAGTGAGAACCCACCTCACTGCATCTTAAGTACCTTCACTGTTCAGTGGACCCAGCTCACTGCATCCAACTACCCAGTACCTGTTGTGTATACTTAACCCACCTCATCACTGCATATACCTAGCGTTGTGTTGAGTGAACCCAGCTCACTGCATCTAACTACCTGTTGTGTTGAGTGAGAACCCACCTCACTGCATATAGCTAGCATCCCCCCGAGATGGACAAAATGGACAAACCAGATAGAGGAAGAGGTAGAGGCAGACCCAGAGGAAGGCCACCAGGCACCGGCAGGTCTGTGCGAGGTGGTGTTGCTCTGATTTCGTGCGGACCTGCCCCAAAATACAGTGCTCAGAAGAAGGCATGTGCCATCACTTCCCAAAATCATGAGGAGGTGCTTGAGTATTTAACACAGAACACCTCATCTCCCGCAGCCACCAGCACTACAACAAGCACCACATCCACTGCATTTGACACTTCGCAGGAGTTATTTGGTGGTGGTGGTGAAATCACTGATTCCCAGCCACTACTGCCACAACAACAAGAAGGCGCAGGTACACCACCTCATACGTCTGAGTTAGGTGGCGATAATATGAACGTAACGTATGTGGATGGGGATGATGGTGGACCACCTGAAGTTGGTGCACTTGAGGAGGTGTCTGAAGAAAGCACAGCTGGCCAGGAGGATTATGATGACGATTATACGGATACCACATATGTTCCCGGTAGAGGAGATGACCAGGGGGACAGTTCAGAGGAGGAGTCAGAGAGGAGTAGGAGGAGACGACTCCATGATAGAAGCAGAGGGAGCTCGTCCTCAGAAACAGCTGGGGGCAGTGTCCGGCGCCATGTGGTGAGCAGGGAAGGAAAGGGGGGGCGTGTGATCCCCATCTACCCTGGTGATAGTACCTTTTTCCCTCACGCAGTGTGTGCGATCGCACAAGGGTGTCACTGATGAGACGATACTCACTATGAGAAGGTCTGGTCTGCTGTGTTTCTGTTTTTAGGAATTCCTTGGATCACAAACGGTGATACAGAATATTGGCGCGGCTATAGTGTGATTGTTTATGTGACTGGGACTTGTCTCTGTGCATAGTCAGCAGCCTATCAAGGAAAGTGAGGACTGAGCGCAACATCACGGTGAAAATCGGCGCCATGTATCGCCAGCTATGGCCAGCCAGCACACATGCCCTTCAACGTCAGCTGCTGACGCCACCGTAGCGCCATCACCCCAGGGGGGCTCAGCGGTTTGGAAATTTTTTCACGTGTGTGTCTCAGATCGGAGCAAAGCCATCTGTTGTCTCTGCCAGCAAAAATTGAGCCGTGGAAAGGCCAACTCTCACGTAGGGACAAGTGCCTTACGAAGGCACCTGGAGAGAAGGCACAAACAGCTATGGCAAGAACACCTGAGGAAAAGCAGCACCCCTCAAAAGACAAGCCACCCTCCTTCTCCTCTTCCTCCTTCAGGTGCATCGTCTTCATCCACTTTCTCCCTTGCACCTTCACAGCCACCCTCCTCAACACCGCCTCTTCCCTTCAGCGGTTCCTTCTCCTCTGCCCACAGCAGTACCCAGCTGTCCGTGAAGGAAGTATTTGAGCGGAAGAAGCAAATGTCTGCCAGTCACCCTCTTGCCCGGCGTCTGACAGCTGGCGTGTCGGAACTATTAGCTCGCCAGCTATTACCATACAAGCTGGTGGAGTCGGAGGCTTTCCGTAAGTTTGTGGCCATTGGTACACCGCAGTGGAAGATACCAGGCCGCAATTATTTTTCACAAAAGGCAATACCCAAACTGTACCATGCAGTTGAGAGGCAAGTGGTGTCATCTCTGGCACACAGCGTTGGGTCAAGGGTCCACCTGACCACGGATGCCTGGTCTGCCAAGCACGGGCAGGGCCACTACATTGCATACACAGCCCATTGGGTCAACCTGGTGACCGATGGCAGCAAGCAGGGAGTACGTGGCTGCGCAGCAGACCGGCTTGTCACACCTCCATGGCTTGCAGGCAGGCCTCCAGCCACCTCCTCTCCACCTGCTACCACCGATTCGCTGTCGTCATCCTCCTCCTCCTCCTTGGCTGGTGCCACGATCTCCTCTCCAGCTACACAGCCCCAGCACCCCAGGGCCTATGCTGCATGCCAGGTACGACAGTGTCACGCAGTGTTAGACATGTCTTGCCTGAAAGCGGAGAGTCACACTGGAGCAGCTCTCCTTGCTGCTCTTAACAAACAGGTGGAGCAATGGCTGACCCCGCACAAGCTTGAGATCGGCAACGTGGTGTGTGACAACGGCAGCAATCTCATTGCTGCGTTGAATTTGGGAAAGCTGACACACATACCCTGCATGGCACATGTGCTGAATCTGGTCGTGCAAGAATTTGTGTCCAAGTACCCAGGCTTAGAGGACATCCTGAAGCAGGCCAGGAAGTTGTGTGGGCATTTCAGGCGCTCTTACAAGGCCATGGCACGCTTTGCGGACATTCAGCGTAGAAACAACTTGCCGGTGAGATGCCTGATTTGCTATAGCCCGACTCGCTGGAATTCCACCCTACTGATGTTCTCTCGCCTGCTAGACCAGGAGAAAGCCGTCACCCAGTACCTGTATCATTACAGTACAAGGACACAATCTGGGAGGATGGGGATGTTGTGGCCCAACAACTGGACACTGATGCGAAATGCATGCAGGGTCATGGAGCCCTTTGAGGAGGTTACCAAACTGGTGAGTCGCGATGAGGGCACCATCAGCGACTTGATCCCCTACCCCTACTTCCTGGAGCGTGCCGTGCGTAGAGTGGTGGATACAGCTGTGGAGGAGCGTGAACGAGAAGAGTTACGGCAGCAGGAGTCATGGGAGCCATTTACACATGAACCAGATGTTCCCACAACACCTGCGGCAGCACAGAGGAGGGAGGAGGAGGAAGAAGAGGAGTCGTGTGGGGAAGGAGAGGAGTCAGACTCTGATGATGGTGATGATGAGGAAGGTGTTTCTGTGGAGGAGGAAGAGGCAGCGGAAGAAGAACAACCGCGGCAGCCATCACAGGGGGGTTCTGCTGCTCTACGTTCCCGTGGTATTGTTCGTGGCTGAGGGGAGGAAGAGGAGTTGCGTCCCATCACTGAGGAAGAGCAAGAGGAGATGGAGAGTACGTCTGCATCCAGCTTTGTGCAGATGTCCTCTTTCATGTTGTCCAGCATGTTGAGGGACCCCCATATCAAAAAACTCAAGACGAATGACCTGTACTGGGTGGCCACGCTACTAGACCCTCGGTACAGGCACAAAGTGGCGGACCTCTTAGCAACTCAACAAAAGGCGGAAAGGATGCAGCACTTGCAGAACAAGCTGTCGATGATGTTTTACAATGCATTTAAGGGTGATGTGGCTGCAAAACGCAATCAAGGTACCACTGGCAGTAACCCTCCTCCTCGCAAGTCCACACAGGCAAGGACAGGACGCTCCAGCGATCTCAGGGTGATATCGGACATGCGGACGTTCTTTAGTCCAACTCCTCACCATAATCCTTCCGGATCCACCCTCCAACAACGCCTGGAGCGGCAGTTAGCCGACTACCTGGCCTTGAGTGTGGATGTAGACTCTGCGAAAAGCGACGATGAACCCTTGGACTACTGGTTGCACAGGCTTGACCTGTGGCCAGAGCTGTCCCAATTTGCCATACAACTTCTCTCTTGCCCTGCCGCAAGCGTCCTGTCAGAAAGGCATACGAAATGCAAAACTTAAATACAAACAAAGGATTGAGGAAAACTTTGAAAATGACTCAAACCCAAGGAGGATGTGGCAAAGCATTCAACTATTCACAGATTACAAAAAGAAGAATAGCACTCAATATACAATGGACAATAACATCCCCAGCCTAGCAGAGGAACTTAACAACTTCTTTGCTAGATTTGAAAAAGACAACAATCGGCCTCCAGTCAACTTTGGGCCCACTACAGACTCACAGCCATTAATCCTTCACATACATGAAGTGCAGCAAGCACTCACAAATATCAACACCAGGAAAGCTGCAGGTCCTGATGGTGTGCAAGGACGTGTGCTCCAGGCCTGTGCTGGTAAACTAGCGAAAGTTTTTACACAAATATTCAACCTCTCTCTGTCCTTGGGTGTAGTTCCATCATGCCTTAAATCTACAACCATTGTGCTAGTCCCAAAAAATCCTAGGATAACCTGTCTTAATGATTATCGATCAGTTGCTCTAACCCCTGTCATCGCCAAGTGCTTTGAACGACTGGTAGCCACACACATCAAGGCCTCCATCCCAGCAAATCTAGATCAACACCAGTTTGCTTACCGAACAAATAGATCGACTGAGGATGCCATCTGTGTAGCTCTCCATGCTGCCCTCTCACACCTGGAAAAGCCCAACTCCTATGTTAGGATGCTCTTTGTTGACTACAGCTCAGCATTTAACACCATTGTACCTAGCCAGTTGACCAACAAACTCCATGCACTAGGTCTTGCTCCCTCCATATGTACTTGGTTATTGGACTTCCTTACTAATCACCCTCAAACTGTCATACTAGGAAAACAGACATCCTCCACCCTTACCCTGAGCACTGGCGTGCCACAGGGCTGTGTATTAAGCCCTCTCCTCTATGCACTTTTCACCCATGACTGCCAGCCTATCCATACCTCAAACGTAATTGTTAAGTTTGCAGATGATACGACTGTCATTGGGCTTATATCAGACAATGAGGAAGCTGCATACAGAAGAAGTTAGGAACCTGATTGCATGGTGCGACATTAACAACCTGTTATTAAATACAAAGAAGACCAAAGAAATTATTCTGGACTTTAGGACCACCAAAAAGACTACTCACCTACCGCTAATGATCAATGCAGAGGCTGTGGAGAGAGTTTCCAGCTTCAAATTTTTGGGAGTCACCATCGCAGAGAACCTGTCCTGGGCTGACAATGCTTTAGCTCTAACTGGCAAAGCACAACAACGCCTCTACTTTCTGAGAAAACTAAGGAGCGCTAACCTCCCACAGAAGCTGCTGGTTAATTTCTACAGATGCACTATAGAAAGCGTTCTGACCAATTGCATGACGACCTGGTACAACAGCTGCATGAAGGCTACTAGAGAAGCCCTGCAGCGAGTTGTTAAAACAGCAGAAGCCATTATTGGCACTGAACTACCATCACTGGAACTTTTGTATAATACTCGCAGCTTGAGAAGGGCTAAAAACATTATCAAGGACAACACTCACCCTGGAAATGCCCTGTTTGAGCTCCTTCCATCAGGTAAACGTTTTAGATCAATCCGCACACACACAAACAGACTGAAAGACAGCTTTTTCCCATCCGCCATAAACTTGATAAACTCTGAATCCTCTCTGAAATAATTAACACTGTGTACAAATTGTTTAAACATCTGTAATACCTGGCATACTTGTATAATTTCTTCTCTTCCTTGTTACTATCGAAATGCAATTTATGTCCGCAACACTTGCAACGTAAATACGTCACCAAGCGTGCTAGGGCTCAAATGTATAATGTAAAAAAGGAAAAAAGAAAGCCCACATGTGCAGCACCACTGGGAAAGATAAAATCTTTCACAGTGGTGCTGTACATGTGGGCTTTCTTTTTTCCTTTTTTACATTTTCCTTGTTACTATCACTATGTTCCCTATATGCACCGTGGGGTTGTCATGAAAAGTAATTTCGTTGTGTTACACAATGACAATAAAGTGAATTGAATTGAATTGACCTTCAGTGCAGCTGGAGGCATAGTTACTGAGAAGAGAAGTCGCCTAAGTCACGACAGTGTTCAGTACCTGACCTTTATCAAGATGAATGAGGAATGGATCACGGAGGGCTACTGCACAACCGAAGACTAAGTCAGTCCCCACACACAGCATCTCTGCCTGCAGGCTGCTTGACTGCCTTCTCCGCCACCACCAACAGGGTCCAGGACTCTAGGCGGATTCCTGAATTTTTAAGGCCACTGCTAGCAGCGGCCGCTACACTAATTTTTCTGGTGCGTGTACAGCCTGCCTAATTTTTCTGGCTGCACTGCGGGCGGCTGCAACAACATAACAAAAGGCATGTACATGTGCCCATCCCCCTTCATGATCATTACCTTGCCGCGGTAAAGGGGCTTGCGCATCACAATGAAGCAATGACCGCCGGCTATTTAAGTGTCTCGGGTGGGGGTGGCACACAAAAAATAATAAGGTCGTTGCTTCATTGTGGTCAGACCAAATTTGATCAGCTGGACAGTCACTGTTGTTCTATCATTGAGCTACCACAGCCCGGCGACCATATGGGCTTGAAAAACGCCACGGCCTACACTCTGGCCACGGTGCACACCAGTCCAGTACGGCCGTTACTACGCAAACAGCTGTTTGCGCTGCGTTACACAGTGAGTTTGGTGTGTCAGTGTGTAGCAGAACTCTAATTACACTCCCTGATTGATGTATACCCATGCAAGACATTTTAAAGCACTTTAGGCCTGCAATTTAGCATTCAATGTGATTTCTGCCCTTAAAATGCTGCTTTGCGTCAAATCCAGATTTTTCCCCGGGACTTTGGGCATGTATCCCACTCCGCCATGCCCCCCTCCAGGTGTTAGACCCCTTGATACATCTTTTCCATCACTTTTGTGGCCAGCATAATTTTTTCTATTTTTGAAAGTTCGCATCCCCATTGAAGTCTATTGCGGTTCGAAAATCGGAGGTTCGCGACATCTCTAATCCAAACCTGCTGCACAAGTGGCTTGTAAAAAATCAAACACATATACTACCTTTTCCCATGCCACCCTCTCTACACGTTGCAGATTAGCACGGTAGAGCAATTTAATATTGACCTGCTCCAGCACTGTGTTGGGTCTTCTTTCTTCCTGGAAGCTGCATGCTCTATTTTTACATACTTCTGTTCCAGCTTCTGATCCCGTGCATCAGGACTCGGAGGTGTCAGCAGTGTTGCTTATAAATTTTCGCCAAAGTCATTTCTGCATTGAAAATAGCATTTCTTAATTTTGAGAACATTTTTGAGAAAATACATTGTATTTACAAAAAAGTCGAAATTTTACAGTAAAAACATAAAAAATAGTTGTTTACTGTGAAAACACGAAAAAACGTTTATTTTTTAAAAAATATTCTTTATTTATATAACAGTAATATTTTTACAGTGAAGAACATTAGTACATTTCTCATCAATAAAATGCACAACGAATACCGCAATGTAACAAAAGAAGATTACCACTATAGCTTAGGAGTGTTATTAAGTAAACTAGAGAATGTCCAATATGGGTGCACGACTATTGACATCCCAAGCCAACAGAGTCATAGTTATATATAATAGCTTACGAGGGTTTAAAGATCATGAGGGCAAATGATCATTGTTGTCAAAGCTAATGGAACAGTATCATATATATATATATTAAAAAAAAAATGTTTATTTTAGTGTGAAAAATCACAACTTATTACAAAATAATTTTTTTATGACATTTTCGCTCGAACGCCAAATTTAACATTATTTTTGTGAAAATGAATGCAAAAAGAATATGGGCATTTGCGCTCATCACTGGTATACAGCATTGATAGAAGAGAAGAGGAGTGCTCCAATAGTGCATTAACTTTAATTATGGTTAAAATCACAAACAATTACACTTAAAATTAGTAGGAGAATAAAAAGCCAGTCGGCTATAAACCCAACTTTTTCTGGCCCCTCGTTATACAGTTTTAATTAACTTGTTAACTGTAAGAAAGTTCTCATTCCTTTAATTTTTGCTACAATAAAATCTCTTTGATATATTAATCAGCCTACACCACTCACATAGATTCCCCTCCCCTAGGTTCTCTGATGCATATTCAGAAGGGATGAACCGAGACATCACCTGATGAAGTAGTAGGGCTCGATTCACAAAGCGGTGCTAACCCAGTTAGAGACTTTAGGCGTGATAACCATTGCACCACGCTGGTGAAAAGCCAGATTAGGCATGATAAGTTTAGGCGTGATAAGTTTAGGCATGATAAGTTTAGGCATGCTGAGTTTAGGCGTGATAAGTTTAGGCATGCTAAGTTTAGATAAGTTTAGATCGCGCGCAAAGTCCCGCACGCAAAGCAGCGCCATTAAACTCTATGCGAAGTGCACCAGACTTTGCTAGTGCAAAACTTTTGATCAGCTGTGCACTGCGGTGCTAACCCAGTTGGTGCTTAAACTTATCACGCCTAAACTTATCACACCTAAACTTATCATGCCTAAACATATCACACCTAAACTTATCACACCTAAACTTATCATGCCTAAACTGAGTTTAGGCGTGATAAAGGGCCTTTCACCAGCGTGCTAACTGTTAGCACTGCTTTGTGAATCAGGCCCATAGTGTGTAAGTGACATGACAGGCAGCATGTCCAGGAACCTTGGCCAGGCAAGCGATCAGAAAAAGTGGGGATGAGACCAGCTATTCTCTTACCAATTGTAAGGGCAATTATTTGTGGTTTTTGCCAAAATAAAGTTGATGCACCATTGGAGAGCTCCTCTTCCATTCCATCTCAGCACCTGGGTATTTACAATAGAGACATCTACAAAGACTACTAAGTGACAGAAGGTCTAGGTCAGCTAGCAGTGCAGATTTTACCTTCATGTTTTAAGTCATAGAGATAGGCTGCCAAGAAGAACAGAGAGGACCTGATGCAGTGCTGGAGCAGGTATATATTATATTGCTCTTCTGCGTTACTCTCCAGAACTGGGAGGAGTGGCAAGCTAACATAGCCCCTGGGCCCCTCCCCCTATTACTGGCTATAGTTACTCTACTGGGAGCATCCATAAAAGCGGGTTTCTGGTATACTTACAAACATGCCTTCTCCAGAAGAGGATTCTGGGAAGTATGGGGCTCAAAGCATTATACTGGTACTATGGTTTACAGCAAGCTTATCTTTATGCTTACCTGTATTTTTAAAAATTAATCAGGAAAGTTGTAACATTAGTAACATTAGTAACAACATTAGTCATCTGTGTTAAAATCACAATCTCACTGCTTAAGAGCTACCATTGCATGTGTACCAAATATCCTGTTAAGATGAAGGTAAAAGTAATCCCCCGCTAGGAATTCTGTGCAACTCTCACATCAGTATTGCAGATAAGATTTCTGAAAAGTTTGATTTGTAAGCAGTCTGCTGCTGTCCTCTTCTCCCCCATAATTGGTAGATACGAGCTGCACAGTAGCAAAAACTCTGGCTCCAGGGGAAGAATGAAAATAATTATTATTAACCATTTCAGGCTTAGTAAGAACACATGGAGAAGCCTGTGACTTGTTTGATCAGTTGATGGATTTGCAAAGCTTGAATTACTCAGATCCCATCTTGCTTGCGGTTTATTTATTTTGCCAGGGAGGCTGCAATGTGGTTTTTTTTAACTGAAAGTTGGCTGCATGAAAGCCCACTAGAGGGCGCTCCGGAAGCGTACTTTCGATCGCCTCCGGCAATCGAAAGTAACAAGATAGGCCTCAATGAGCGGCCTATCTTGTTTTGCTTTCCTCGTCGCCATGGCGACGAGCTGAGTGACGTCATGGACGTCAGTCGACGTCCTGACGTCAGAGCCGCCCGATCCAGCCCCTAGCGCCGGCCGGAACTGTTTGTTCCGGCTGCGCTGGGCTCGGGCGGCTGGGGGGACCCTCTTTCGCCGCTGCACTGAACTCTTGCACAGAACATACGGAAAACAGAGAAAAAATGCACTGTGTTTTTAGGGAGAAGAGTCTGTCTATTTTCTTCTCACCTGTAAGTAATGACAAGTATAATTTGATCTCTCAGCCAGGGGCGTAACTAGATCCCACCGCGCCCCCTGCAAAAATTCCGTTTTGGGGGGTAGAGGGGACGCAGCATGAGGGGAAAGCTATGGCCACACTCGGCGTGGAGGGGGGACGGTCCCCCCCCTCACCTCGGGCTGACCCCTCTGCGCTCCCCTCCAGCAGTGGCGGCAGCCGGCAGATACATACCTTCCGTGCTCTCCAGCGTGTAAGTTTCTCCCTCTAGTCTCTGACGCGACTTCCTGTTTATACAGGAAGTCGCGTCAGAGACTAGAGAGAGGAGCATCCACGCTGGAATGCACGGAAGGTATGTATCTGCAGCCGCTGCCTGCTGCTGCTCACGGACACTTATTGAAGCTGGAGGGGAGCGCAGAGGGGAAAGCCTGAGGTGAGGGAGGGTGGGACCGACCGCTCCCCCTCCCCACCGAACTGCAGCATAGCTTTCCCCTCATGCTGCGTCCCCTCCAACCCCCCAAAACGGCCCCGAGCGGGCCCCGGGGGGGAGCCGGGCCCCCCTGCAGGGGCAGGGGCTGCAGGGCCTATTGTTACGCCAGTGCTCTCAGCTGTGTCAGCACAGTAATTCGTCAGTCCTAGGCAGACACAGCTAATATGTAAACACAGGATGTTTGTCTGCTTCCATTAAAGCAGGATGTAGACACAGTAAAGATTTATTGCATGAGTTCTGTAAGCTGTAACAAATACATGTTTTTCTTTAAAGGTTATTATGCTTTTTTTTGTTTTGTTTGTCTTGGGTTTTTTTTTGTTAGCTGTAAAACAACCTTGTCTTTATAGAATGAGGTGTATAGCTTAAATTTACTTTCAGAATGTGTTTTATATCTCCTGCTTTATGAACAGTGACATTCAGGCGTATTTTTTTTCCAGGCATGTTCCAGCCATCCTAACCTAATAACAGTAATTCTTCGAGCTGGAAATTCAGCAAAATCTGTTTTTTTATCTCTTAGGGCCCATTCACACTTAGAAACGCAAAACGCCGTCGATTTTTGCCAGCGTTTTGCAGGAGTGATTTTTTAGTGGAAAAATCACTGAACACTGCGGCGATTTTGCCCCGATCACGTTTAGTGCTTCTATAGCACTGAAACACGATCGCCGGGAAATCGCCTGAAAATGGTGCAGGCGACGCATTTGCGTTTCGCGATTTTGGGCAATTTGCGGCGATTATCGCAAATCGCCCAAGTAAGAACGGGCCCATAAGGTTTTATTACACTAGCGCTTCTTAAAAGTGCTAGCGTTTGAGCGTTTTGCCAAAATCGCGGCACAACGCTCGAGTGTGAATGGGCCCAAGACTCTTCCATTAGTGCGAGCTAAATAGCTGCCTACAGTAAAGCGGGAGGGATGAGGGATGAGCTTTCGAATTTCAACACGGGGCCACGCAGCTCCTCTTCCTGGATTTGTGCTGCTGCGCATGCACGGGTGAGCTCAGTCGGCTACTGCGCACACTTGATCCAGGTAGAGAAGCTCCACTGCCCTGATGTGATTAGAGGTATGCATTATCGCTAATCTTCCGGACCATGGAGTAGCGAGGGAAGCCTCAATAAGACCCTGAGGCTTCTCTCTCCTAAGGTAAATATCTGATTTTATACCCGAGCTTCGGCTTGCGTACACTTTAAACATGCAAAGTTTTCTAATAAGAAAGCCCTAACATACAAGGTTTATCTAGTATACTGGGAGGAAAGGAGTGGAATGTGTTTATCCCCTATGATCCAGCTTACAGCTGTAAGTGAGAGCAGATAAAATGATGTTAACTTGAGAAGGTTTATCTGAAAGTTCTCAGCTGAAGGTTTTAAGGGGCACACATTAAATATTCATGTTTAATGTGCAAATATTTACCTGATTAGAGAAATGAATCTATATTTTGAATGGTAACTCTTTGTCAGGGTCTCCAGTGGTAAGATATTTCCATATCAGTAATCAATCAAGCAGACAGATGTAATTTTCAATGTAATCACGTTAGCTACAAGATGATCCCTGCTGGTTGCCATGGTCAGAGACCTTTACCCATAATTATTGCTCTGCTCTCAGTTCTATGGATTAAGCTCATCAAGTCTTCAGAATAAAAATAAGTGTTACCTTACCTGTAATCTTCCTATTTTACTTAAATAAATATTAAACAAATAAAAAATATTTTACGTAAGAGGCGACTTACTGTCTAGAAACATTTACAAAATGTAACTTCCTGAATATACCGTAACAAATTACACAGCATTGGCATTGTTTATTGTATTTAAAATAACAGACTTGATTGGCTAGCTTTTGTGTTTTCAGTACTAATGAGCAAAAGTAATTTGGAGATGTACATTATTCTAGAAGATTGAGTAGATGTGAAACATGCCCAACAATTTATCAAATAACTCAGGGCCATGTCCATGGCATTAGCTAGCGACAATGTTTGCTACCATGGCAACCAGTGTACAAATTTACTGTATTTGTATCAACATGATCCCTAGGGACCAATGTTGAAGGCAAGATTCTCTTTTCCTCTTCCTCATATACAGTAATTTCTCTCTTTTATTACACAATGCCCTACAGATATGTAAGTGACAACTTGTTCAAGGTTTATTTCTCTATAAGGAAGAACCTCAACAAGAAAAAAAGGTCTAGCACTACACCAATGCCACAAATCTATCTACCTTCCTTCCTTTCTTTCTTTCTTTCTTTTTTTCTTTCTTTCTTTCTTTCTTTCTTTCTTTCTTTTTCTTTCTTTCTTTCTTTCTTTCTTTCTTTCTTTCTTTCTTTCTTTCTTTCTTTCTTTCTTTCTTTCTTTCTTTCTTTCTTTCTTTCTTTCTTTCTTTCTTTCTTTCTCCGTAGTGGCTAGACTTCAGGTTCTGGCCAGAATATGTACATAGCAGAAGCAAGCAGTTTCAGAGTATACTTCCTGTATGAAAGACAGAGCCTGTCATTCCAGGCTCTGTCTTAATGATACAAGATTGGGGCGGGTCTAGGAGTTAATTACTTCACTGCTTGTTCAAAATTCATTATACAGGTGATCCCTCCCCCTCCCCTTGAAAGAGGCTGATTTTCATTTTTTTCAAAATCCTGGCGAAGCTCTGGGGCCACCTCTGCCTGTGTTGCTGTGGTCTTCCACCAATTAGGCTGCCAAACTGGGGGCAGGCCAAGGTAACACAGTTGCCAGAGAGGACAGAGCTTTGTCAGTATTTTGAAAAAAATGTACCACGGCTGCTTTTCCAAGGGGAGGGAGGGCAGAGTGATCACCTCCTGTATAAAAAATTCAAACGTGCAGGTAAGTTATTAACCCTGAGGCCACTCCTCCCCACTACTCTTGGTCCTGCATCATTATAGTGGAAACTCTTTAAAGCATCAAAAAGTAAATATTTACCTAAGAAGAGGGAAGCCTCTGGATCCTATAGAGGCTTCCCATGTCCTCCTTGCTCTTCCTGCTGCCCCTGCCTGGCACCCTCCAGCTGATTGGGGCTACTCTCCTTTTCAAGCACGAGCACGCTCTGCTGCACCTGCACTAGCATGGCCATGCCTGTGCAGCAGCATGGAGCCACTTATGCATGAGTGGCTCTGGTTTACCGTGCAGGTGCAGCCAAACTCATGCAGGCGCAGTACAGCCACCATTCTTGAAGAGTAGCGTGGCCCTGATCTGATTTCTGACAAGCCCTTGTAGGAAATGTTTGGGGGGTTCGCAAGCGGAAACTGGAGCCTGGAGGGTATACATATGATTGTAAATGGCTCACCCTGCTCCTGTGCAAGTTCCATCAGCATCAGTTACTATTCCCTCTCCTGGCCGCCATAGATAGTGGGGAATGATGTAAGCTATAGGAAGAGCTATTGCTGGCAGCCAAATTACAGTGTTTTTATCATAATCTGTGCTCCATCTTCTGATGGTGCCAAAATTACTCACTGAGCGGCACTATAGCCGTAATTCCTATTACAGCCTATGGTGGCCCTGGCTGCACCAAAGTCTCCAGTGCTGTTTTTACAGTGCTCCCCTAGTGGATGCCGTTGGAAGCTTCTATAGGATCCAAATACAAAAACTGTACATAAGCGCTCACAAGGAGTGGAAAAATAGAAAAATAGAAAATTGGGTGAATAAAACGTTCATGAGAATTTTGTAAACACCAGTCTGTAAACGGTGGAGCGCTGCCTGGCTATTAGTGAAATAGCTTATTAGAATACAAAAACGACAGTAGGATAAGCGCTCAGAACAAAAGTCTCTTGTTGTAGACTACACAAAAGTTCAGTGTTAACTGACATCAGTACATGGACACAATCCCTTCCCCCAATTTGGAGAGACTCACCGGACTTTGCGGCCTGAATGGGCCCGACAACGCCTCAGGGGTATTGGCCACCCCTCAGCCTCTCTGGCAACCTCCGGGGTCCTGCACTCCTTACTTCCAGCTTCCTTGACCAGTTGGAAAAAATGCCACCTCCATAAAGAAAAAGAAGCCGCTCATAGCGTAAAAGTGCTAAAGGGAATGATCCCACTTTTATTAAAAAGTTTAAAAAGTTTAAAAACAACAGGCACAGCCTGAACGGGTAACTCTGGCGGCTACGCAGGAGAGGGGGCAGCAGCAGCTAATCCCGAAGACTTGGTAAGCCCGGCGTACCCACCACTTACGCCGGGCTTACCAAGTCTCAACTCCTCAGGGGCGCCCCTGAGGAGTTGCCTAGCAACGAAACGCGTAGGGCGGAGCTACGGAGCGGCGCAACGTTTGACGTCACTGGACGCAGTGACTGGTCTTACGCGCCGAGTTTGATACACACAGCGGGGTCCGCAGGTTAAGTGGTGGGTACGCCGGGCTTACCAAGTCTTCGGGATTAGCTGCTGCTGCCCCCTCTCCTGCGTAGCCGCCAGAGTTACCCGTTCAGGCTGTGCCTGTTGTTTTTAAACTTTTTAAACTTTTTAATAAAAGTGGGATCATTCCCTTTAGCACTTTTACGCTATGAGCGGCTTCTTTTTCTTTATGGAGGTGGCATTTTTTCCAACTGGTCAAGGAAGCTGGAAGTAAGGAGTGCAGGACCCCGGAGGTTGCCAGAGAGGCTGAGGGGTGGCCAATACCCCTGAGGCGTTGTCGGGCCCATTCAGGCCGCAAAGTCCGGTGAGTCTCTCCAAATTGGGGGAAGGGATTGTGTCCATGTACTGATGTCAGTTAACACTGAACTTTTGTGTAGTCTACAACAAGAGACTTTTGTTCTGAGCGCTTATCCTACTGTCGTTTTTGTATTCTATAGGATCCAGAGGTTTCCCTCTTCTTAGTTAAGTACGGACAATCTTCCATATTCCAATAAGCTGTTTTACTCCATGTTTCCTATGTACATGGGTGGTTTTGGAAAAGAGTGTCTGTGTCCATTGAATAATATTGGTAAGAAAACAGCTTATCAATTCCATGCTATCATGTATAGCCCCAGAAAGCCCCTCTTTTCTAACACCACCCATGAACTGTCTACTGTATCAGAGAAAAGCACTCAGAAAACTGCACTTTCAAACAGACGTTTTACCTGAATGATCAATCTGCATGGATGTGCAGAGCTCCAGTAACTGGACAATATTGCACACCTAGCACTCACTACAGGCAAAGGGGGGTGTTAACTTCAGTAAATAATGTGTGCACAGATTATTACCTAATAGACTTCCCCATGGCGATGACGGACCCCTCGGGGAATGCCTAACACTAGTCTAGCAATAAAACACTACTCTCTTCATTCGGCCGTGGTCCATCCACTCAGACCCGCTTATATCCACTCACTGGCAGCTTGAGTCTCTGGGTTTGGAGGATGCAGGATGCAGTGGGCATAGTCTGGCTGGCGTTCGAATGCCTAGCTTGGCTGGCGAGGAGGCGGAGTTAGAGGTGGGGCGGCATGAGGTAAACACTGTGCCCATTGTGGCTGCTGCTATGGAGAAGGGGATGCCATAGAGGAGGAGGAATGGAGAAAAGCAGTGTTGATTGGCTCTATTGGTCAGGGCAGAGTGAGGGGGTTCGTAAGCACGTGGTGGCATGTACAATCCACTGCGGTTTGTGGACATAGACGAGAAAATAATAAAAATGATCAAGATAATGTTAATGGTAGGGTGGCTGCACCTTTTCCCACACGCGGCACTCCAGGCGAGAGCATGTACTAACTGAATCGCTAAAAGACACTGCATCTATCTATTATTTTATCTAACTATTATTAGTTTAAATGTGTTACTGTCAGTTAAGATCAGCTTTTAAAGTGAAACTTCACTTTTGTGCAGCTCAACAAAATGCTAGTGGAGTTAATGAAACATGTTCAAATTCTGCGCCTTAATTCTGAGCACAATTTCACCAGGTCCATCATGCCACTATTAACACAATCTGTCACTTGAAAGCATCCAAGTTGCTTCAGGTTACACATCTGAGACAGGTGATGAAAATAGCTAGTAAGACCTCCTGTTTTTTTGCAGTTGATCTGTCATGCAGAAGTACATAAGCTATGTGCTTGCAGTAAGTTTTAGAAATCTTAAGCTAGCTGGGGGCAGCTGAAGGAAAAGACCGGGCTGGCCAGCAAAGGTTCAGAGGACGGTGAGGGAGCCCATGGCCTAAAGGGGGCTGAAGGAAGCTCCAGGTAAGGCTTTTAGAGTTTTCATCTTAGGTTTCCTTTAAAGGAATTTATAAGGTTTTAGCTTGTGTTTTACACTTTAATTTTATTTTTAAAAAATGTGTGAGATATCAAAATAAATATTTACAATTTTTCGCTCTCCAGCTGTACCTCCACCTGGTAGTTTTGTGAGCAAGAGAAGGTGTCATTTTACTGTAGCAACATACAAAACTCTACATTTAGACATGTTGCCTGATGTTTGTTAATTAGATGATTGATTTGAAAAACCCATTAAATTAAAAAAAAAAAAAAATACCCAGCATCTCAATCAGTTTTGATTGAAATAGCAATAGCTCTGACAGATATTGTCATACAACCACAATGCCTCAGCGCTACACCTGCTAATGCCGAAATTCTGTTTTGTCCCCACGTTTATTGCCTGATGAAGCGGGCTGGGCCTGCGAAACGCGTTGCACTTTTTTTGGGTACTATTTAATAAATGTGATTGCTACTATTCAGACAGTCTTTCGTGTCTGCTTTATGGAGGTAAGTCCACCACTTCCTCCCAGCAAATTTGAAAGTTTTTATCCGCTTTTATCCTGCTGGCGCCTCTGTTCTCCTACTGCTATACCGTGTCCACCCCTGGTGGAGGGGTGATCTACCCCCTTTCGCATCTACAGAGAGCGACTTCTTATCCCTGAGTGAGGACAGGTCTAATCTCCTCACCTGCCTATACAGTGGTTGCCTTTGTGGTAACCCATGTTTGTAAGTATAATTTTCTCACGATAACCTTTATTTCATTTATGCTTAACATACTACACTATATTGGGCTCTCGGTTTCTCTACACTTTAAAAACAATTGGTTAGTTTCACACTACTGGTTAGAGAGTCATTATACAAGCTACTACTATATTAACTGTATAGGTGTGTATCCGAGTTCTGGCATATTTTGAGAAACAGCGAGCTACTTGCTAATGTTACATAGTTATTTGGGTTGAAAAAATACATACGTCCATCAAGATTAACCAGAAAATATGGCACAACACTAGCCTGCACCCTCACATATCTGACTATATTTAATCATAGAGGCATGTAGAATCAGGAAGCAGGGTGGCTTTTTCAGTGTACCTTAATGTACGTTGCCGGTGAGCTGGACACAGGGTGAGCTGAATGATGGCTCACCCTAGTGCCACTGAAATCCCCGGCGGCATTACATACTATTCCCCCTCCGAATTGTCACAACTCTGAGGGAGGAGTAATACAGGGTCCGGAAACCTGAATTACCCTGACACTCCCTGCGTACTATAACATTACTGCAATGGTGGTGCCTAGTTTTGGTGCTTGCCGCTGAGCGTCATGTGCCAAAACCATCTGCTTTGGCTTTTTCACTCCTCCAATATTTGGTCAAAGTACTCTGAAATATGTTTTTCTAGAAACCTTACATTTTTCGAAAATCTGAATGCTGTTGTGGATTGATCTTGAGCCTGAATCTGAGGCAAATATGGCAGGAGCAGAAAATGGGTGCCACCACCAACCCACGACAACAGCAGCTCTGATGTAGGAACATCTTCATGATCAAATACTCTTTGACTCTAGACTCTTTACCAGAACATTTTTGACAAACAATTGAACTTCACTAGTGGATGAATTTCACCTCTAGGTGAACAACCTAAATGGCCAACCTGTCGCTCTGAATGAATGATTGACATCGCTCCAAGCCACCCGAAGTGCGAAAAATACTTGCCAAGCTGCTTGAAAACTGTCCCCTACGCAAACACTGCAATACATTCAAGTACTTTTCCTGGAACACATCATACATGGTATAAACTTACATTTCCTATGACAGACATCTTACATGTATACATGGCTTAACGTTTTCTGTTACTGTATCTGACAGATTGAACTAACATAATCAGCTTGTCAGCTGTCAACTTCAGTCATTAATTCAGCCTAATTTAATATATTATTTGGAGTTAAGTGTAATTTTTAGAAACTAATATCTTTTGAAGGCAGCAACCAACACACTAATAAACTATAATTTACCAATGTTATTATTACATAATAAGGAATTCAGCTACACTTTGTGGAGTTCTGCTACATGATCTGGGACCTTTTTTGCTCAAAGCTATTAGCTTATATGCTAATACATTGTATTTTACTAATAACTACCATGTTACAGGACAATCTACTCTTGTGCTCCTGTATAGTATTTGTGGGTAACTCTTGGAAGACAGCACAAAAAGGAACCCAATGCCATTGTCTTTACGAAATAATAAATAACCCTTTTTGAAAATCTATCCATGCAAATTAACTACATAGGTATGTGGCAAGGTACCCAAAACATACAGATTATTGTCAAACCTCTCTCTACCTGACTAAATTGGATGGATGCCACCGTGACAAATATTTGTCTATCAGTGGATTGAGGTACTTCATCTTTTACTTGGATGCCAAGAGAGATATCCTATAAGATCAAGTGCCATTACCCTAAAATTAAGTGTATTGCATATCTGGGATGATGGCTTGCAGAAATTCCATTTCATAGCCCATTTGGGGAATAATATAGCAGACCGTGTGTTTACTTTCATACTAAAATATTTTGCTGTAAAACAGCAAAGTCAGTATAAGTGTATAGACAAACGGTCTGTGTTCAGCTGTAAATGTTGTAATTTTTATTTTTTACCACAAACAAGTAAAGTGCAATATGTCTTTGTCTCATATAACAGAATTAGTTATTTGATATATTAGATCTACTCCCACAAAATTTTATAGATACTTTTTGTATAATTGGATAAAAAGCAGAATGCCAAAGGCAGTTTTAAATGGTTTTCTTTTTATGGACAGTGGACTGAAAAATTACAGAGACAAAATTGCCTTTAAAACCACATATAACTTTAAACATTTACTCTCAAACCAGCAGGACCTCGATTTGGGGATATTATTAAAGCTCCAATGACATACTTGAAAATGTCAACTTATTTATAGCAAAACCTTGATTAAAAAAAAGACAAAGCAATTAAATTACTGTATTTGTTTTACCTTAGGTAAAGTTTGATCATAAGATGGAGACATTACTTGTGAAGCAGTTTCTATGGTAATATATTTTCAGAGTTCTTCACAATTAGGCAACTGTGAGGCTAAAGAATGTAGTATTCATAATATATTTAAAGTACAGTAAATCTGAAAATTATGCCTTAAAGAGAACCTGAACCAAGTAAAAATATTTAAAATAAACACAAGCTGTACCATCAAATATTACATACTTATCTCGCTATCAATTCCTCTCAGAAGCTAACCATTTGCTTCTGACAATGATTCCTTCCAGTTCTGACAAGATTTTGTCAGAACTGAAATTTACCAGTTTCTGTAAGAAATATATTGGTTTCTTTCAGTTACAACTGAAAGGACAATTGATGTGCAAGGCAATGTCCATGTTTCCCTATGGCTCATGTGGGCGATATTACAGTTTAAGAGAGTGTCGACCCAGAAGCTGTTACAGGGTTACCGCCATTTTTAAAGTAGAGGACAGAAAATGCCTTTGATCACAGGGAACAAACAGGACACAGTAGAGGAGAAAGAGATTGACAAGTAGACTACACGGGAGGTATGTATGATGTGTACATGTTTATTTTGACTTTAAATTTTCAGTTTAGGTTTGCCTTAAAATGTAATCTCACTTTTATGGAAAGAATAAAACAATTCCCAGTGTAACAACTATATGTACTACCGAAATGCCAGGACACATTACTATTTGTTTATCTACTTCTATATCTAAACCACTCATATTGTGAAGATTGAGAACTTCTTTCTAAACAGGTGTCATAAATCTCCTCCACTCCATGTGTAGGTCATGCTATTTTGTTCTTTGTACATTCTTAGGGATATTACGCTCATTTGCCAACCTTTTTTCATAACTCTTGGAATTGTTTACATATCTTAATTAGGAAATTTTTCAATTGCCTTTTTTTCCAAACTAAATCAGTCCAGTTTGCTTAACCCATTCGCGTTCCGTCGTTTTCACTTTAGCAATGTTCACCTCCCATTGATTAGCCTATAACTTTATCACTACTTATCACAATTAACTGATCTATATCTTGTTTTTTCCGCCACCAATTAGGCTTTCTTTGGGGGGTACATTTTGCTAAGAGCCACTTTACTGTAAATGCATTTTAACAGAAAGAATAAGAAAAAAAAGGAAAAAAATTCATTATTTCTCAGTTTTCAGCCATTATAGTTTTAAAATAATACATGCCCCCATAATTAAAACTCACGTATTGTATTTGCCCATATGTCCCGGTTATTACAGCGTTAAAATTATGTCCCTATCACAATGTATGGCGACAATATTTTATTTAGAAATAAAGGTGCATTTTTTCCGTTTTGCATCTATCAATATTTACAAGTTTAAAATAAAAAAGGTATAGAAATATTTCATCTTTACATTGATATTTAAAAAGTTTAGACCCTTAGGCAAATATTTACGTGTTTTTTTTATTATAATGTTTTTTGTTTTTTATATTAAACATTTTATTTGGGTAGTTTTGGGAGGGTGGGATGTAAACAAGAGATTTATAATGTAAACGTGTGTTTGAATTTTATTTTTTTTACTTTTAGTTGTAGTTTTACTTTTTGGCCACAAGATGGCGGCCATGAGTTTGTTTACATGACGTCACTCTAAACGTAACATACGCTTAGAGAGACGCATGGGGGAGGCAACAACCAGAAAAAGCGCAGCTTCCAAGAGAAGCTGTTGCTTTTTCAGCGGGGGAGAGGAATCAGTGATCGGGCACCATAGCCCGATTCACTGATTGCCTGGCTAACAAACCACGGGCCGGGAGCGCGCGTGGTTCCTGGACGTAGTTTCTACGTCCAGGAACTAAAACAGGTTAACCTTTCTTAGTAAGTGAGACCTGCAACTGCTTTGATTAATGTAACTGCCTGCCTTTATACCTGATTCTAAATGTCAATGTCCTTGCTGTAGTGTGGTGCCCAAAATTGTATCTCATTCTGTAGATGTGGCCTCACAAGTGATTTATACAAATGTAGTAGTATACTAGCCTCTTTTGATTTTATTTGCTTCATTTGATTTAGCTGCTTCTTATTCAATATACAGTAGTTGCTTAACTCATTACCAACCAGTATCTCCAATTCCTTCCTCAAATCTTATGTTTACAACTGTATGACATTCATTTTATATGGTGCTCTGCCAATGACATGCCCAAGATGCATGACTTTACATTTATCAACATTTTATTTAATCTGTCATACACTTGTCCGTATATCCCCATGTCATTGTAGTACATCACTATCCTGCTTAGTGTTGATAATTCAGCATAGTTTTGTATCAACTGTGAAGATAGCAACAGTACTCTGTATTCCATCATCTTGGTCATTGTTAAGTGAATTAAACAATATTTGACCAAGCATTGGCCCCTTCAGAACCCCACTGTTCACAGTTTCCCATTTTGAGTATGAGCTGCTTGCCATTTCTCTTTGACTTCTGTCCCTCATCCATGTACACACATTTTCCCTTAGTCCCTGTATCCACAACTTCTGCACCAGGATAGTATGAAAATGCTGAGCACGTTGGTTAGACAAGACCTGTCTTTAGCAAACCCATGTTAATGAATTGAAATGAGATTATTCTATGCTATATAATTTTCAAACAGTTTACACACAACCAATGGTAAGCTTACATATTATAGATCCCGGTTCTAATTTTATCTCCCTTTTTGAAGATAGAAGGGAAAAAAATTGCTATACACCAACCATAGGAAAAATATCTGCTTGAATAAGAATCACAAAAAAATAAGATAAAGATCCATATGCAATACACTTTTTCTCCTGAGTTTTCTCCTTAGTGATATTTTCACAACTTGTTATAAAATGCCTTTTAAACAACCAGAAAGCAAGAAAATACTCAAACTACATTTGATAGTACTTTTTCACCAACTTTTGGGTATTTTTTCAGTTGTAAAATGCTGAAAATTTAGTTTAAAGAGTAGATGAAAGTTATCTCCTAGGAGATAACTCAGGTGAAAACATTAATTGCATATGGGCCTAAGTGGTCTATTGATAACTAAATTCAACTACCTTAATACTTCTTATGGATGAAGATAAATACCTCTGACAGTCTCACAAAAAAATCCATTAACTTAATGAAAATTAAGTTAGGTTTATCTTAGGTGTTTTGAAAATGTTTAGCAAACCAATTTTGCGAATTCTATTAAAGTCAAAGGGCCTACTTTAAATGGTAATAGTGAACCATACATGTTAGAATCATTATGCTAAGTATGTGTAGGAGAATAATGTCAACAAGGGGAAAAAAGTTTCAAAAGACCTCTTTACAGAGTAAACTAAGTAACTGAAGTCAATAACTCCTCTTCATAGTTTAATATCAATAATATAGTCTATTGACATATTTTGGAGGTGGGAAACAACCTTTCACTATGTTTTTTGAATGTGACTCAGACTCAGGAAAAACATGCAGTCTAAGTGCAGATAGTGTCGTGACTGAGAATTGGATCTGGGACTCTAGTAGGGATGAGCTAATGACATTTTTCAAATTTGGCTTTTGCTGGAGGAGAAATTTTTACAAGAATGCATTTTCACATTACATGAATGTACAATACAGTTACACAAAAATGAGCATTTTTGCAAAAATACAATTCCCATGCCCTATTGCCTTTAATTTATTTTGGTAAAACACCAATTTTACACAAAAATGCAATACGCCATTTAACAAAATTAAATTTTCAAAATTGTTTTTAAATATTTTGTAAAAATACCAACAAAGAGAAATCAGCCATATCCAAATATCATTAAATTAAACTCTTGAACTGCAAAATGAGAGTGCTAGCTACTTAAAGGGAACCCAAGAAGACAGAGATACGGAGGCTGCCATATTTATTTCATATTAAACAAATCACATTGCATGGATGTCATACTGATTATGCTGTAATACTTTTAGCCATAGACTCTGGACAAACATGAAAATCAGATGACTCTGACTCAAGTCTGACTGGACTAGCCACATGCTTGTTTCAGGTGACTCCCAGATGCCACCATGAACACCCTAGGGCACCGATAGCCCCCACCTCCTCCTGGACACCGGAGGTGAGGAAGAGCCCATCGTCCAGGGATTGAACAATTGCTTCTGGGATAGAGGGGGAGGCTTGGCCATCCCTCACTTCCAGAGCCCCCCATATTATCGACCATGCGGGCTGTTATAGCTCAGGGTGCAGAGTCCCACATGGCCTAGGCTCTGCATTCTGGCTGGTTCAGAGAGGGGACCTCCGTATATATATATTTTTTAGTTTAACTTTTTATGGTCAGATCACAACTAAAGATGCCAGGAAACCTTATACAGCAATATTGCAGCTGTACAGTGATCCCTGTATTGCCAATTCTATGGGGTTTCCAGGTAGTCATTACACACTGAGTACTGTAATGACTGCCCCGAGAAACCACATCATGAAATTCACTGTTCTTTCATTTGAATATGTAAATTTACACTACTGATAGGTTGATACATTATCTGTCATTTAACCACATTTAAAAACAAAAACAAAAAACTTTTTTTCCTATTGTAACTTTTAAACCCATTTTCCCCAAAACTCCATGGTCTTTTTGAAGATAAAATCCCCCTTTCCCCCACTGTCTATAAAGGACATGGGGGAGGGGAAAAAAAAAACACAAAAGAGCGCACTCAGAAAACTGATGATAAAAGGGAGACCAGCCGGTCGTAGACAGATCTCACCTGATGTGGTGGCTGATATGCCCTTATGGGTATTATCAGCTTGCAGGCTTTTGTCCCTCTCAGACCAGGGACCAGGTCAGAAGCAGGCTCTTTGTCCAAAGGGATCCTGTGGCTTGAAGCAGGATATCAGGAGCAGCTGTCTGGTTTGTAGCCGTTGGTGTCCCAGCACTGGCTGTAACACCAGAGCTGCAGGCACCTGTGGGCTTTATGAGACTCAACCCCTTAGCAGGGAGAGTCTCCTTCCTGAAAAGTTAGCAATCCACACACTGCTCTGTTCAGATACACCACAGCGGTGGCTGGGTGGTGAGCAGTAGCACTGAAGTGGCTGAAAGAAAGCACAGGAAACCCGTGCTGGAAGTAACTGATTCTTTAAATAATGTAGCAAATACAACTAGTCTCAGGAGCCCATTCCTCCTTTCTTCAGGCAAAAACCTGAGGTTCAGAGAGGGGACCTCCGCATATATATATTTTTTTGTTTAACTTTTTTATGGTCAGATCACAACTAAAGATGCCAGGAAACCTTATATTATAGCAATATTGCAGCTGTACAGTGATCCCTGTATTGCCAATTCTATGGGGTTTCCAGGTAGTCATTACACACTGAGTACTGTAATGACCACCCCGAGAAACCCCATCATGAAATTCACTGTTCTTTAATTTGAATATGTAAATTTACACTACTGATAGGTTGATACATTATCTGTCATTTAACCACATTTTTTTTTTAAACTTTTTTTTCCTATTGTAACTTTAACCTCTTGAGGACCGTGGGCTTTACCCCCCTTAAAGGAGTTATCCGGGCATTCTAAAGAAAATAAAGGCTACTTACTGGGGGCTTCCTCCAGCCCCAAGCTCCCAGGACCTCCCTCGCCGCACCTCTGCGCGCAGCCGTTCGCCGTAGCTCCGTCCCGGTCCCCGGCGATGACGTCAGAGTGACCTCCAGGTCGCTCTGTACTGCGCCTGCGCGAGCGGCGCTGTCAATCACCGCCACGTGGGCCGGAGCCCATGCCCCTACAAGGACCGCCACCATTTGTCAATACGGCGGTCTTTGCGGGGTCCACTTCCCGGCCGCTATTTGTCTATACGGCGGTCGGGAAGTGGTTAAAACCTATTTTCCCAGAACTCCAAGGTCTTTTTGAAGATAAAATCCCCCTTTCCCCAACTGTTCTCCTTAACATACCCTGCAAATGTAGTGATTCTAATGGAGACTTTGCTATTAACCTCTTATGTCAGTGCCAGTTGACGTCAATGTTAAAGGAATTCTATCAAGGATTTTTGTGAAAACACCTTTAATGCATGTACAATAAATGTAAATAACAGAGTCAGCATATATTTTTTGTGTTCTGTCATTTTTTTTCAACATGTTTGTGTAAGACAGTGTGCCCTGAGGACACACTGACAGCGACGGGGCACTGGAATAGTCCATGGTGATAGGTGATGCCAGGTGTATAACAGAGCATTGCAGGCTATTCCCTGGCTCCCCCACCTGTCGGAGTTTTTACTCACGTGGCTGCTGCAGTAGCGAGCCATCCGTTCTGCTCAGTTTATGCCCCGTTAATAGTATGTAAGAGGGCGCACTTCCATATGCGCATTGCTCAGTGTGACGGCGAGTCAATGGATGTTTGTCATTGAGGCAAAGGAGGGCGAAAGTGTTCCGTTCTGACAGAGCGCTGTAATACAAATGACCCATGAACCCTGTTTCTTTGGTATTACATTATTATCATTATAACATTCATTATCATTAGTAGTAGTAGTCGCAGAAATATCATCATCATAATCATCATGGTTTATCAATCAATGAACTTTATTTCCAAAGCATACAAATATGAATGCCATCAGGACCAGGTTTTTTCATATCTTTTTAGATATAATTAATTCTTCTGCTTTCTTAAATTGTAGTATTGAGTAGAGAGCAGTTACTCTATTTCTCAACTATATCGCTGTGATTTTTAGCTGCTGAGAGTAAAACACATATAAAGTTAATGTTTACAATTGACTGACTTGTCTGCCTTCCCATTGATTTCTGCAATTATGATATCTTAACTACCAGTTACAGCTATGCTAGATAAATAAAAAAAGATCAAGCTACATATTTATCTATAGAGGGCAACAAAGTTGTTTGCCTTTCCACAATTATCTGCTTAAAGAGGAACTCCAGTGAAAATAATGTAATAAAAAGTGCTTCATTTTTATAATAATTATGTATAAATGATTTAGTCAGTGTTTTTCCCATTGTAAAATCTTTTAAATCCCTGATTTACATTATGACATTTATCACATGGTGACATTTTTACCGCTGGCAGGTGATGTATCTGCTGCTTGCTTTTTTGGCAGTTTGAAACAGCAGTAAACAGCTATTTCCCACAGTGCAACAAGGTTCACAGACAAGAAACTGGCAGGAGTACCATGACCTTCAGAGTTTCTTGTGAGAGGGGTTTCACCACGATATCAGCCATACAGAGCCCCCTGATGATCCGTTTTTGAAAAGGAATAGATTTATTATGTAAAAGGGGGTATCAGCTACTGATTGTGATGAAGATCAATTCTTGGCCACGATTTCTCTTTAAGATTAATATACTAATTTGAAACAGTGCTGCAGTATGTGGCTCTTCGGGCTGATGGGCAAAGGCAAATGACTATAAATTTCTTCCAGGAGATATCTGTCTGAGAGAACAGACCCTACTCTACCTTATCATATACACTTCATAACTCAAGTGGTTCAGAGCTGCTTCACAAACACAGCGACCATGACAACTAGAGGAGTGGGACTCAGTGTATAGTGCTAAACTAACTTTAGTTCTGCTCTAAAGGGTGAGTATTGTCAAGCTCCTTTTTTGTTGCCTAAAACATATTTTTGAGGATTTATTTTGATTTCTTAAAGGGGATCCCAGACTAATTATAACATGTAATTTGTCTATATATCTTATCTAAAGTTTAGATAGTTTACACAGCAAATCTAGCTGCAAACAGCTTCAACAGTTTATGATTATTTATTCCTGGGATACAATGAGGGCAGCCATGTTCTGTTTGCCCCATTACACACAGGCAAGCTGATAGCATCTCCAGCCCTCAGCCTGTGAAACCCTCCTCCCTCCTCCCCTTTGCTTCTGAAATCTCTGGCTAGTAACCTCCTCCTACCCAATGCCCTGCTGTCTGGTCTCCCTATGACCCGAACAGCCCCACTGCAGTCCATCATGAATGCAGCAGCCAGAATTATCCACTGCTCCCATCGCTCCACCATGGCGGATCCCCTCCTTGAATCCCTCCACTGGCTTCCTATCCAGTCCAGAATCAGATTCAAGATACTGTGTCTGACCTACAAATCTGTCCACAAAACCTGTCCAACCTACATTTCCGATCTTACTCAGAGGTACACTCCTAGCTGCTCACTCCGCTCTTCCAATGAACTTCGCCTAACCGCCCCCCGCATCACCCAGTCCCATGCACGCCTCCAGGACTTCTCAAGAGCTGCTCAAACACTATGGAACTCCCTACCTCCACCCATTAGGGCAGCCCCTCCTTCAACATCTTCAAGAAAGCCCTCAAAACTCACCTTTTCACTCTGGCCTACTACCCCTCACAAGTGCTCTAAACCCACAGCTGAACTCTGGTCTCCTACCTCTCGTGTCCCTACCTCTCCCTTTAGATTGTAAGCCTTTGGCCAGGGTCCTCCTCCTTTTGTGTCCAACCTGATCATGCACCTCCATTACTGTGAACCCATGCTAGGCCTCTCGAGTGAACCTAACTTGCTTAATCTCCATGCTCCCCTCCAGTGACTGACTAAGCATTACCTTGTACTCATACTGTGCTGCATGATCTGATCTTTCTTGTATTCAGGTATTGTCATTTTGCTGTATGTCACCCCTAAATATTGTATGTATCCCTTTTTATTGTCCAGCGCTGCGTAATATGTTGGCGCTTTATAAATACAATAAATAAGTAATAAATAAATAAATACCAAGACTGAGCTCCCATAAGTCCTTGGTAGATGGTACATGAGTCTGAGAATGTCAAGGCACTCTTAAGCTGTGGGCAAGGCTTGTTTAGTTTATAGGGAATTTGCGTATTAAAACAAAACAAAAAAAGTATTTGGCTTTAGGAATGCCCTATAAACTATATGAAAGGAACACAATTATGCAATGAGTAAAAGTTTATCTCGGATCCCCTTTAAACAATCTGTCATTTAGTTTAAGCCTTTGCTATTGTGATTATTTTTATTACATTTCTTGTGTTTCCCAAATGCATCTATGTTACTTTGCAGCATTTGCCAATTTCTTTATTTCCTTATCAAACATAACACTTTTCTATTAGATTTTATTGGTTTACTTTTAGTCAAAGAGATTTTGATAGAAGTAAGCAGTAGTGTTTTGTGCATGCTTCTAGCTTATCCTAGAAACGATACTCACAGATAGGCAATTATGATACTGCCAAATACAAGCTAAAGAACAAAAATAATCTCTCAGATGGACTGTAGGAGTATCTGTCTCTAATTGTGACTGAAAACAGGGATATTAATTACACGTCTGTGTGCATACAAAACAGGCCATGATTTCTGCACCAAGGCTCATATGTGTCCTATTAGTCCTACTCAAGTGCCCCAAAGTAGAACATGGATTTCAAAAGATAAATATGGTTTGCCTGGGGGATGGACGGGTGTCTTAGGTGGATGTGAATTGATGCCTCCTGGAATGTTTATCTGTTGCAACCCATGCCCCACTTTGGAACACTAAAATAGGACAATGGGACACACAGGAGGTTTGGTGGGACTTCCATGTCTCATCGCATATTTGCAAATATGCGCCTGTGTTTTTAATGACAACCATTGCAGACCTGGTGAGAGCAACCTCCAGTTCCCCTTTAGCTTGTATTTATGAGGACCTAAACTCTGCCACAGGAGAGAAGGAAAACATGGAGAAACCCACCCTGTTTTTATTTAGAGATAACAGCCTGTTCAACTCTCCTTTATCTGGGAGTAATGAACCACTGTAGTTTGAGCTGTCATCTCTGTCTGAACTGTGGCTCGGTGTGCCGACAGGCTGTATGTAAATAATACAGTTTAACTCTGTATGTGCTCCCAGCAAACCAGGAAGTAGCTGCACTTCAGCATCTCTGAGGAGCTCTATAAGCTGTAACAAGGAAATGTTTTTCTGTTTAGGTCCGCTTCAACCCCTAGCTTTTTGCATTGAATGAAGCTTAATAATCTGGTGTCAACTCTGTTGACCAAGTGAATACGGACATTCAGATTGAATTCACCTATTCTCTTAATCTAAATAGTAACACTACAATATACTGTATATGGTTGGTATATCTTTTGTGGGTTGGGGATGTGTGTGCTTTATAATAAAATTAAAAACAATAGTGCACAAGCCAGCCTGGGGCTCCGGGAACTCTCACTGCCCGGGGCCCCAGAACCAGCATGCAACACCATATGTGAGCGCAGCCAAGCCCTGGAGCTGCCACCTCCAGGAGCCTGTCCCCAACTGCTCTGAAACTTACCAAACACACAAAGGGAAATACTCACTTCCCAAACAGTTCTCTGCTGCTTATATAAAGCCTGCAGGCTGCTTATAAGCCAATAAGAAATGCACACACACGTTACACCTAGTCTGCAGTAATCAGACTGTAGCAGGATATTCCCTGTCATCTGCCCCCCTCCTAACTAAACTGCATGGGAATCTACAATAAAACAATGGTGCACAAGCCAGCCTGCTGGCCATATAGCCATTGTCTATATGCAACTGAAACCCTCTCCAACGACTGGCTGAATTTGCTCAGCCTTTGCTTAATTGATTACTGCAGACTAGGTGTAACGTGTGTGTGCACTTTTTATTGGCTTATAAGCAGCCTGCAGGCTTTACATAAGCAGCAGAGAACTGTTTGGGAAGTGAGTATTTCCCTTTGTGTGTTTGGTGTGTGCTTTACAAATCGTTAAAATGAAAGTAACTTTGCCTGCGTTTTCCCATTTCTGAATATTAACCTAAATCCTAACTTTATGTTCCATAAATTAGAACACCAATACCAAAGTATAAAAAAAAACTTTTCTTCTGCAATTAAATATAATAACAGATTTTTATTTTTTTATGTTGTCAAATGTAAAACATCTCCTAAAAAACATTAGTTGTCAGATCACGTATTATTCTAATTGTCATTATTATCAACAACACCTGTTGTTTTCATCGGAGCACAAGACAGTTCTTCATGGCAGCATAAGGAAATGCAACACATCATAGATAAGAATAATACAGTAGGTGCCTAGATTCCACTGTATATGGTAATTATAGCAGATCCTGATCTTTGAGGGTGTCCTGTTATGCATAAATGCAACAGAATGGAAAATGTCAATGATTTAACTATAATGAGATCTTCTGACCAGCTGAAGCACATTTCTACCATCTGCAGGTTACAGTAACCTGGCTAACAAGGAACTGTCATGTCATGTTGTCTATGCTACTACGGAACTAGAAAGGTGAAATAAATATATAACCAAATCATCTGATGCGGTTTAATACAAATGTGACTTAACTAGAATTTCATTAATTGGGCCAATGCCACACAGCTGAAGAGTGACTTGTATTATTGCATGTACCAGCATCTAGGAAATAATTTACTTTAACAAGAAATATATTTTAAATAGAAGAGATAAAATAATAGTCTACTTATTCCAAACTATTACATTGATTAGTAAATGTACATAACTGAGGGATGGGATTGTGATCTATTGCTCTATTGCTCTTACACTCTATTATATGATGAAACCGGGGGGCTCTGAATAATCATCACACATAATCAACAAAGGGAATACACAGTAAACAACAGATCTGATTATAGCAGCATCGATGACTACACATACTAAAAGTTAGCATACATATTTTTTCTTTATTCTGCCAGATTAGTTATCAAATGACTGCCAGCTCTTTCACACCATACAAGACACAATTACAGAGGTAGACACATTGCCTACTTAGTGACTTAAAGGAAATATCCAGGGACTATGGGGCCAAAATAAAAAATCCAAATCCACTTACCTGGGGCTTCCTCCAGCCCGTGGCAGGCAGGAGGTGCCCTCGCCGCCACTCCGCAGTCTCCGGTCTCTTCCGGTGGCCGACCCGAACTGGCCCGGCCGACTTCCTGATCGGGCCTCTTCTGCGCTTCAATGACGTCTCTTCTGCGCTCCACGTGGGCGCACAGACGTCATCCGGGCTGTACTGCGCAGGCCCAGAACTACTGCACCTGCGCAGTACAGCCCGGAGGACGTCCGATGACGTCAGCACGCCCGCGTGGAGCGCAGAAGAAACTGTTATTGAAGCGCAAAAGAGCCCAACCTGGCAGCCGGCCTGGACAGGTCAGGTCGGCCACCGGAGAAGACCAGGAGCCTGCGGAGTGGCGGTGAGGGCACTTCCTGCCTGCCACGGGCCGGAGGAAGCCCCAGGTAAGTGGATTTGGATTTTTTATTTTGCCTGAACCTTCCCTTTAAAATCTAAAGAGGGTTCATCTTAGTTGCTGTCAGCAGAGACTGTATGCCGCTATTGGAAAGTAGAAGTTAGGCAATTGGCAGTGCTATGAATAACCATAATGGGGAAACAGATAGTTGACATAGCATTCTTGCAATCTGTAATGGGAATGACATACAAAATAACACAATTAGGATAATTATCTAATAAACTTAATGGGCTTTTCAAGTCACTCTCAGAAAGTCTGTCCAGATGGATGTACATTGCAATAGATGGACACGACAACCACAAAGACAGTATGTGTCCTATTGAAAAAATGAATGAGTGATTAAACAATTGTGAACGAGACGGAATGGACATTAATTGTTCCTATATTGGCTCCTTGTTTTAACGCTTGACTTTTTTTGAATGATGCATAGCGCTACTATATTATAATAATAGTAGTATGCATAATAATAGCAATGTCTATCTCATAACCACCCTGACTGTCCCTGAAACTTGGCATAAGTCTCCACAACACAACCAGCCTTTTCATAGACTATTCTCATAATAATAATTATTATAATAATGTTATTTAGCATTTATATAGATCTGTAAACAGTCATGTCACTAACTGTCACTCACTGGGGCTCATAATCTTATTCCTACCATAGTCATATGTCCATCATGGTCTAGGGCCAATTTAGGGGGAAGCCAATTAAATGATCTCTATTTTTTGGGGATGTAGGAGGATACCAGACTGCCTGGAGGAAACACAGAGAAGACATATGCATAGTCACAGACAGGACATACAAACTTCATGCAGATAGTGCCCTGAGACTCAGCACTGCAAGGCCAGAGTGCTCTCCATTACACCGTAAAACAATCTTTCTCTCTGCTGTTAACCCTGCAAAGCAAAAGTGTACTCTTCATTGTGCTTTTAACCAATGCTAATTCCTCAAGAGATTTGACTCCTTCCACATGCTATTACTTTTTGCCCTTTAGTGTTACTTTCTTACTAAAGGACTAAGTTAATTACTTTAATAACACAGCTTAAAGAAACAGTTTTATTCAAGTTCTGCACAATTTAGAAAATATGTTTGCAATTCTTTTGAGCTTTTATTGCACAACCAATTGTCTCTGAAAATAATAATTAGCAACAGTCATTTATTAGGTACAGTATTTAACAAAACTAAGACTTTGCTTTAGAGTTGTGATTCAACAGAATATCAACCACCCTGGCGTTCTATTGATCTCGTCAGGGTGGCTGCTGCGCACTATTTTTTGAGGTTTTTTTTTTTAAATCATGTAGCTAGCCTAGCGCTAGCTACATGATTCCCCCCTCCATGCAGATTCCCTCCCACCCCTCCGATCACCGCCGGCACGAAGACCCATCCAGAAATCCCGTTCTGAACGGGATTTCCTTTAGGGCTTCCCCCGTCGCCACGGCGACGAACGGAGTGACGTCATCCAGGTCGTGACGTCACTGAGACTCCCGATCCACCCCTCCGCGCTGCCTGGCACTGATTGGCCAGGCTGCGCAGGGGTCCTACACGTCGGGTAGCGGCGGATCGGCGGCGAGCGGCGGCGATCGTAAGTCACACGCAGCTAGCAAAGTGCTAGCTGCGTGTTTTAAAAAAATATATTAAAATCGGCCCAGCAGGGCCTGAGCGGCGCCCTCCGGTAGTTATGGACGAACTGAGCTCGTCCATACCACCAAGGAGTTTAATAACACAAATGAAAATGGCATTACATAGTATTTTGCTGCACAACCTTAAGAGGCAGTCATCAAGCAACTGATTCCTGTAGCTCTCATAATGACTTCTGCACTTATCAGTAGGTTGTTTAGTCTATAGTTCAGTGGTCAACATGCACAGACTAAATAACACAATAATACCACAGTTTGTAACTATTGCACATTCCTCAGATCAACTGGGCTCGCTGTGAGTCCAATATATAAGTTAAATCACAGATAACAGATGCTCCAGTGCTGCTCCACATTATAAAGCAAACACATTTTTAAAAATAGAAAAAAGACTGCACATAGCGTAATACTGTAATCCTATTGGGCCACCACCACACATGCAGATATGCCCTTACACTGCGTGGCCCATGAGCCCACCTCAATCCCATCCAGGTCCCAGAGATCCTTAAACTCCATTCCAATCTAAAAAGAGAACCAACTTTGCATAGCATAGCATTATCAACAGCTCATAGCCTCCACCACAAACATAATTCCTGTGAGTGTGCCCTTACATCGGCCAGACCCTTTGGCCACATAGTGTAAGGACATATCTGTACGTGTGGGTGGTGGTATGGTGGTGGACCAATAAGATTGCAGTATTATGCTATGTGCAGTCTTTTTTCTATTTTCAAAGGTTTATTTTCTTTATAATCTGGAGCACCGCTGGAGCATCTGCTATCTGTTCCTTAGACTACTCTTCCTGAGAAAACTGCTCTAGCTGTTTAAGGGTAGGATGCCTTCTCCCGAACTTTGATTGGCCCAATTGGCTGCATGTCACTTGATAGGAAACTTGACAGGCAGCATATTGGGCCTATCAAAGTGCGGGGATAATGTCCTTTAAAGTGATTGGACCTGCAGGGGCTCAGGGCAGGATGAGTGGAGTTCTCGTCATTGCCAATTAGCAGGCATAAGTGTGTAGCGCTCACTATGCTACTCTGATAAGTCGTGTTAACTCTAATAAGGCATGTTAACTCTGATAAGACATGCTATTTGTCTTAGTGAATCGCCCAAAGTGTTAACACTACTCAACTCAAGCATTCTCCCAATTGACACCCCCTAATCTCCCTAAGTCATCCCAGCAGATGAGAGTATGCCTGCAGGCTCTCCCTGCCTGGTCGCACTGGTCCATATGTTACCATTCCATGTCTGTCTTGAAAAAATGACTTGCCTATCTGCACTGTGAGTTGTTGATGTTTGTTGTATTGCCGCTATTGTTGTTTTGTAGCTAGTATCTGTACCTTGTTGATCTTATTATTGCACTACTTGCACAACCCTAATTGCCACGTGTCCACAAATAATTCCGGATGTGGCGCCTGTAGCACTTGGTGACACTTGGTGAATAAAGTTGATTCTGATTCTGAACATCTGAGTTAATAGCCTTATGTAAATGTACCTTTAATACATTTAACAAAACAATGAGTCTGTATCTCCATCAATGTAATGTAGAATATATATTTTAAAACCCTGTACTAGAATTAACAACACAAGCTGTTTTTTTTGTGACACTCCCCCCTTCTATACCCCAGCCCAACTGTAGATGTCATCATACTATTTTTTAATATTATATTAGCTGAACATGTATGTATGTTATTGCACTGAAAACTGAAACTATGTCATTAGTGAACATATTGGTTAAGAAAAAGTTCTCATTCTAATTAAGTACAAAAGTTGTGAGCTGGTTTTACATTTTGGTCTTTTATAATCACTAATTAGATATTTAAACTGCATATGTCATAATGAACTGAACTTCTCTCTCGTTCATTAAGCTTCAAAATGATGGTAATCTGGCATTTCATGTGTGCTCATAACACGTATTTATACCTTACTAAGGATGTAAATTGCACTGACCCATAAACTAGGCTATTGCCTGCTAGGAACAATTTAGAAGTTGGTATTTTGAAAACTGCTGGTTTATTATATTTTTCATGGTAAATGTAGCATCTTCACATTAAGCAGCTTTCGCAATATACCATAACATGACTTTTAACAAAAGCGCATTTTTGCAATGACTGTTGAAGATGCATTTTATAAAAAAGTTTTATTTTCTAAAACTATGTGTGTAATGATCAGGCAGTTTTAAATGCGTAACAAACCAGGACCATTTTTATTATTGTTTATTTTATTTTTAAATCAACAACTTATTACACAGCACTGGACTGGGAAACACCAGGATGGTTAAGTAGACAAATGCTCTGCAGAGAGATTAAAAGCATATCTGTGGGGGGCGCATTGGGAAGAGGTGCATTTTGAGGAGTTGTTTAAAGATATTGAAGGAGAGGGTGAGCTTGATGTGGGGTACGAGGGACACACGTCTTAATTATACTGCAAAGTTCTGATTCAGATATTGTTGGGGTTTTTTTTGTCCTAGTACCCATTTAATAGAACATTATTTTAAACAAACTGTACACATGTGTGTTGTAATAATTGTAGTTTTTGCAAAATACAAAGGAAAATCCTGTCTGCACCTATTCAGTCATTGATCTACCTTATCTTTGCATGTTTAGAGTTCACCTAGGCAGAGGTGCCCACACTTTTTCAGCTTGTGAGCTACTTCAAAAAATTAGCAAGTCAAAGTGATCTTACTTATGTACATTTTAGGAGCACACTTGTATATACAGAATGGAAAATGTAGTGGGTTTGGGATCTACCATGAAGTCCTTCGAATCTACCGGTAGATCACAATCTACCTAATGGGCACCCCTGACCTAGGGCATCTGAACTGGTATGTTTATAGAGCTCGAAGACTACATCCATCTAGTATATGTTTCTTTTTTCTCAATATAAGGCTTAGGAATCCAGATAGATAAATTATACTCTCCATACAGCTGGACAATAATTCAAGATGGGTGTTATAAAACATTAACATTAAAATGATGTTAGCTTTCAAACTGCCGGAATTTGAGATCCCAGGAAACAGCTATTTAGGAGTAGAACTACAGATTGTACATTATGGTAGAGCCTAGGACATTAAAGGAAAACAGTTCTGAGGAGAGAGTGTCTTTGTTTTGATTAAATTACCTTTCAATATGCCTGTTTTTTTTTTTTTTTACCCTTTATGGGAATGGGTAAGGGGTGCAGATGAAAAAAAGAACCATGTGATTTAATATTGTGTAGGTGGCATAATAAAAAAGAGAATACTAAAGTAATGTGTTCTTTCATAAGGAAGACAAAGTGAAAAACTTTTCCCGTATCTGCCTTTAGTTTTGATTATACATTACATACCGTGTACATGTAATCCTACAGTATTTGGATCAAGAACAAAGAATTCCAGACTGTCAACAAAAAAAGGCTTTGACTTCTTACAAAGCATTTTGTTCTCACTTTGACTGGTAAGGTACTTCTTCTCAGCACTTTGTCATATTAATTGAATTATGCCAATAAACATTGATATGCAGTACACTACACCTTAACTCTAGTAGCAATAATTGCAACTGAATCAGACCCTGTCTAACTGATAATAGGATAACAGAGGCGCCAACAGGATAAAAAACACTAAAAGAACTTAAAAACCCATCTTGGTAATAGAGAAGGTAGTGGTGGACTTACCTCCTCCAAGCAGAACATACAACTGTGGAGTTTCAGTCAAAACAATTTTATTGGATACTCCAAACAAAATGCAACGCATTTCACAGGGTACAGACCTGCTTCATCAGGCAATAACAGATAGGAGTAAACAGCATCTGCCAGTATCATCAATGCTGAGCGCCTCTTATCAAGTCCACCCTTGGTGGAGGGTTGTACCCTTCCTTCTTCTCGTACAGAGAGCGACTTTTTAATCCTGAGTGGGGTCAGGACAATCTCCCCACCTGCTTTGACAGTGGTTGCCTAATTGGTAACCCTGGTTTGTGAGTATTAAATTGATATTATTACTCTTCCAATTATACATTACCAGTACACACTACACTATATTGGGATCTTGGTGTTCTCTCTTTTTTCCCTGTCTAACTGAAGTTTAGGAATGCTCGTCGGATTCCGCGGAATGGAAATTTTCGCGATTCCGGTCGGAAATTGGCAATTCTGTTCCGGTGAGCCAGAACGGAAAAGCTATATCGCTAATCGGAAGTAGCTGAATTTCTATGCGGAATTCCGTTAAAATTTAATCAGAAGCTTGTAGACGCTGCATTTGCCAATCCGAAGGATCGGAAGGGGATATACCCATCACAGAAGCTTAAAACATGATGATTTCTGCATTAAAAATGGAATTCCTGCACCAATTAGAGTCTTAACAAAATCCAACCAATCCTACGTTAGTAACCAGCTCCTGGCTACCTATCATCAGCTATCCCATCCATTTTGCATATAAGAGAGATGTGACAGTCACGAAGCTTGTGGGTTCAGTCTGGTGTTGGCGAGAGGAGAGACAGACCCATATTAGTTGTTTCAACATAAAACAATAGTCTTTTTAAAGACTGTATAAAAAACAAAAGTCTTTTAAAATACTGTGATAGAGAATTAGATTGAGTGTGAGCTATCACTGTATTAGTAGTAGCTAGCTAGGTGTATTTGTGAGAGAATGACAGTAGATTGTTAGTTTGAGTGATAGATTGTAGTGTAGTGTACTAGTAGTTGCTGTGTGGAGACGGTTAGCAGTGGTGCTCAGCAGAGCTCGAATATTCGAGTAGCTCGAATATTCGAGCTCTTTTTCAGCTATTCGAGCTCGAATACCGAGCTCGAATAGCTGCAGCTATTCGAATGGGCTATTCGAGTTAATTCGAATAGCCCATTCACTATTCACGCTATTCGAGCAAACAGCGCTATTCGAGCTCGAATACCGAGCTCGAATAGCGTCATAGCCCAGATTGATTTCCTTAGAGCCAATCAGAGGGCTCCCAGGCCCTCTGACGGCAGCCAATCACAGAGGGGGACCCTGGCCAGCCCCTACCCTATAAATAGCGGCCGCCATTTTAGGTTTTTCCGTCCTTGCCTGACTTTGTACAGAGAGAGATCTGCTCCTTTGTGCTTTGGCTTAGCAAGAGCTTTATTGTGGTCAATCACCTAGCATTTTTGCTCACATACACCTCCTATATACACCTATATTGTTGTTAGTTAGATAGACATTGTATTTTAGTTAGTAGCTTGTGTGTTACATAGAGACAGCCAGCTGCTGCAGGCAAGCTTACACAGCTTTAGGCCTCAGGGCCTTGCCTGTGTGGGCACAGCTGTCCTCCTGTCCTCTGTTAGTTTATTTCTCATCTATACCAGTGTTTCTGCTGTCCTTTACTACTGAGTGATTGTATTTTGTAGTATACTGTAACTGTACTAGGACACTCACTGTCACTGTTTGTTCGTTCATAGCTCCTGTGTGTGTGCGTGCACTGTCTGTACAGTACACACACTCTATTTCCTTCTGATTACTACTGATTATTGTAATTTTTAGTTGTACTTACTGTTACTACTTACTGTACTAGGGACACTCAGTCACTGATCATAGGCTAGCTCCTGCGTGTGTGCGTGCGTGCACTGTCTGTACAGTACACACACTCTATTTCCTTCTGATTACTACTGATTATTTTAATTTCTAGTTGTACTTACTGTTACTAATTACTGTACTAGGGACACTCAGTCACTGTTCATAGGCTAGCTCCTGCGTGTGTGTGTGCGTGCACTGTCTGTAGTGTACTACAAACACTCTATTTCCTTCTACTGAATCTGATTACTACTGATTATTGTATTTTCTAGTTAGTGTACTAGGGGACACACTCACTGTTCACTGTTCACACTTACTGATTACTGAATTATTGTATTTTGTATTAGTACTGTACTAGTAATCACTTAGTGATCTAATCACTTAGTGATTAGTGTCACCTCACCCGCCAACCCACTCCATTAAAGTACCCCACTTTTTCACCCGCCCTTTTAAAAAACTTTTTTGTTTACGCCCAAAACATCAAAGATGTCTGGAAGTGGCAGCCAGCGCGGTTTGGGCAAGGGGAAGGGCAGCAAGGGAATCAGGAGGAGAGGGAGCAGCATTGTGGCAAGCCGCGGCCGCGCCACCATGCACAGTTCCGCAGCAGCAGCAGCAGCTGCGTCAGTGGCTAACATTCCGCCTCTAGCCACTGGCCGTGGACGCCTTGGGCGCCACCCAGCAGGAGCATCTGCAACTCACGCTGCAGAGACACAGCAGCAGCAGCAGCGTGTAGTACCTGCTCCTATTTTCCTCCAGCCGGGTCGGAAACGTCCCATTGAGGAAAAGGATGCAGCCACTGTGGTGCAACTGATGACGGAGGAAGAGCAGCCCGCCATCAGCTCTGCATCCGAGGCCTCCACCCTCACCACCACCACGATCCCTGTTCACAGCAGCCGCCCAGCAGGGCCTGGGGAGGAGGCCAGTTCACCGTCACTTGGCGATCTTTCATTCAGCAGTCTTTTGACCCCAGGCATCATGAGTAAATTGTCTGCTGTTGTTGGCGATTTTGAGGAGGAGATGCTGATGGGCACTTTGGGGGAGGAGGGATTGGACAGCAAGACTGTGGCGACAGTCAAGCAGCCCATCCATGCATCAGGAGAGGAGTTTGGGGGGTTATCATCCCAGCAGGACATGTTTCAGGAGGGGGAGGATGATGATGACACGGTGACAGACAAAGACTGGGTGCCACCAGCTCCTGGGGATGTCGTCGTCAGCAGCTCTGAGGAGGAGGAGGAGGATGCGCTTGTGGGCCTTGCAAGGAGGCGCATCATTGCAAGCATTGGCAGCAGTAGGCAGGTCCCACAGCCTGCTGGTGTCTCAGGCTCAGCAGCAGCAGCAGCAGCAGCATCTGCCAGTACCACCACCAGCCGCACCCAAGCCCCCCCCCAACCACCACAGGGAGACAGGCAGCAGCGGCTCCAGGCCGTAGGGGGTTGTTCTTGTCACCAATCTGGCGATTTTTCACAATGCCCACAGTGTACAGCAAGTACGCCACTTGCAACCACTGTCAGCGGAAGTTGAGCCGAGGTGCAGACCCCTTAAAGTTCAGCACCAGCTCGCTCATTAATCACCTTGCTGCTAAACATTTCCACCAGCATGAGGAGTTCCAGAGGCTGAAGGCATCTGGTGCTGGCAGTGGCACCACACCCATCACTGCACAGCCTTCAGCAGCAGCAGCAGCAACAGCAGCCACCCGCCCTCCTGCTCCTCCAGCAGCACCAGCAGGAGTGCGGAAACGCACTGCTCCTCCCCCCTCTGCAACTCCTGCCGCCGACACTGAGGCCTGTTCTGGCAGCCAGTTCTCAGTGGCCTCTTCTGCTGTGTCTGCTGATTCCCGTGCTAGCAAAAGGCCACGCCAGAGCCTTTTGAGCGAGTCCTTCTAGGGGGTGGTTAGGGCTCTGCCTCCCAGCAGCCGTCGCGTGCGTCAGCTGAATGGCTTGCTGGCATGAGCCATGTGCTCCCAACTCCTGCCGTACACGCTCGTGCAGGAGGGGAGCGACATGCGTGCGCTGCTTGCTTGTGCAGCCCCAGACTGGCAGCTCCCCAGCAGACACTACTTTGCCCGCAAGGCCATTCCTGCACTGCACCGCTTTGTGATGGCCAATGTGGAGCGAGGGCTGGAGCACGCGGTTGGTGAAAGGGTCCACGTCACCATGGACTCCTGGAGCAGCCGCTTCGGGACAGGCCGCTACCTGTCCTTCACTGTCCACTGGGTCAGCTTGGTGGAAGGGGGTGAGGATGGGAGAGCAGCAGCGGGCACAGCAGCAGCAGCAACACAGTGGGTGGTGCCACCCCGCAGGGTCAGGGGAACTGCAGCAGGTTCCTCCAATCCTCTGCCATCCTCCGGCACACCTGGCCAAACCCCCCGCCTCAGCAGCAGCGTGAAGGCCCGCCACTGCCAAGCGCTGCTGCAGTTGGCCAGCCTTGGGAAGACCAAACTGACGGCAACCCATGTGTTGGCCAAACTCCAGGAGCAGGAGAGGATTTGGCTGACCCCCAGTTGCCTCAGAGTCGGAGAGGTGGTGGCCGACAATGGGGCCAATCTGGTTGCCGCAATTGACAGGGGAAACCTGACCCACATCCCCTGTCTTGCCCACGTGCTGAACCTGGTGGTGCAGAAGTTCTTGCGCACCTACCAGGGGATGGGCGAACTGCTGGAAACGGCAAGGAACGTTGTGCGTCACTTCCGGCGCTCAGCTGCAGCCTGTGCGAGCCTGGAAGACGTGCAAAAGGAGCTGGAGCTGCCACACCATCGGCTGATCCTTGACGTTCCAACTCGCTGGAACTCCACCCTGGCGATGTTGGAGCGTCTGGTTGAACAGAAGCACGCTGTCAACCAGTACCTTGCCCTGGCCACTGTTTCCGCCGCTCAGAGAAGGGACAAGACCAGCAACATCCCGTCCATCGTCCCCGATGACGACTGGAGGCACATGCAGCAGGTGTGCTTAGTGCTGGCTCCCTTTCTGTAGGCCACTAACATGGTGAGCAGGGACCATGCTATGGTCTGCGAGTGGGTGCCCCTGGTTTGTCTGCTGAACAGGGCCCTCGATGCTTTGCTGGAACAGGGAGCGGCAGCCTTGGACCAGCAGGAGCGGCAAGCAGCTGCACAGTCCACCTCTGAGGGGGAGGAGGAGGAGGACTTGGTGGAGGTCCCTGACCTTGCTGCTGATGAGGGGGATCAGCACAGCGCAGCTGAGTTGGTGCGGGGGTGGAGAGAGGATGAGGCGGCAGAGGAGGAGGATGAGGACAGCACTGCCGTCGATGTGCCAGCACACGTGGCCCGCTGTAGGCTTAACTTATCTTAAACAAGTATAAAATAACTTTAAATTTGATTAGTCAGATAATTTGGTCAGCGCATGGCATGCCAAGTGATTCTGACTACATGAAATAATACACAGACAAGAGCGGTCATGTATCAATAGTCAGAATGAATTTTAATAGAAATGGGAGCGGTATATATATCTTCAAACCACAAAGTTTCTCAAACCACAAGTTTGGAACATGCGCAGAACCTACAGTATACATCTTATAGGAAAACATTTAAACTTATAAAAAATATCTAAACCTTTTGTTGCAGGAAATATCAGAACCAGTCAACAAGTGTGAAGATGTTTGGCTGTGCGCCCAGAACATGTGGTGGGCCATTAGGGGAAATGTATCATAGGTGTGACAACGGATATAAGCTTGTGGTTTAGGCTTCAAAAGAAAACATCTGTGCAGTGACATTTAATATCATGGCTATAACATACTATTCCATCCTATCTTATCATATGGAGATACAAAGTATATATGATTAACTTAGACTGGACAATATGGTGTCCTTAGGCCTATGAAGCAACTTCTGCTAAGCCTCAGTGTGCTTACAGTCCCTAAGCCGAGCATAATATCCTAATAGTAGGATTATATGACTATATCAACACTTATGTTCTTCTTTTCCACATTACTGACACAAAGATGTCAAAGATTCAACATTACAGGAAGTAGCTCACCTGCGGTTCGACAGCTTCCTGCAGTTGTTACTGCTAAGCTTCTTGCGGTTTCTATAGGAACTGTGCAGCTGATTAGCAAAAGGAACATAACGTTCCAATTACCTTAACTAACAGTTTCAGCTAATAAAGCAGATATCATAGTTTCTTATATATGTGTTTTGATATAGAAAGATACAAAATGGAGGATGCTATGCATGTATTCCTTCACTCCCCTCTTTGTAGACCTGCTAAGGGCTACAGACTAGATGGACCCTCAGCATGGACAACAGGGACCTTATTTGCCTTAAGGACTAAATATTGAACATAAACATTTATAGGCGTGGGCATGGTATACTTCTGAATACAGTTCATGAGCAGTCTATATCCCAGGTAAATAAGTAAAATCAAAGCTATGATACATAGAATAAATATCAACAGTTTTAACCCACCTGGTCAGCCGGTGGAAACTAAAGAAGTTTGACCAGGAAGAGTCTACACTGGAGTTCAGCTTTAGTTTTGCCCCTCTTGTACCAATCCCTCTGAGCATTTACTATGCCGTGAAAGGAATTAAACTCCGGACCATCATCAGGTCATTTCTACGTGTTTCTGTCATGTGAAATGCTTGAATGTCATCAGGTATAGAAATATACAAATGTTAAGTGTTGGTACTGTAGGAGAAAAGGGGGTGTCTGTAACACAAAACCTCAACTACCTCAAAACCTCAACTAACTCTAAGGGTCCTAAATCATAATGACAACTTGCTATTATCAACAGGGGCGTCGCTAGCCCTGTTTTAGGGGGGCACGTGCCCCCAATCTTTCCTGGGGTGCCACGGATCTCCCGGCCGCCGCTGCCCCCTCTGTCAGCGGCTCCCTCCAGCCGCCGCGTCTCAGACCTCAGGATCAGGCGGCGAGCCGGCGACCAATCGTGCGGGCGCTAGGACCCAGCGCCCGCACTGATATGCGGAAGTGACATCACTTCCGCATATCGAGCGGGTGCGTCCAGCGCCCGCTCGTACATCTGGTCGGGTCGCCGCTGATCCTGAGGTCTGCTGAGAGGTAGGGGGGGGGAGCGGCGGCGGCTAGAGAGGGGGCCTCCCTGTCACTCACTCACTAAAGGGGCTCCCTGGCACTCACTCACTCCCTAAAGGGGCTCCCTGGCACTCACTCACTCCCTAAAGGGGCTCCCTGGCACTCACTCACTCCCTAAAGGGGCTCCCTGTCACTCACTCACTCCCTAAAGGGGCTCCCTGTCACTCACTCACTCCCTAAAGGGGCTACCTGTCACTCACTCACTCCCTAAAGGGGCTCCCTGTCACTCACTCACTCCCTAAAGGGGCTCCCTGTCACTCACTCACTCCCTAAAGGGGCTCCCTGGCACGCACTCACTCCCTAAAGGGGCTCCCTGTCACTCACTCACTCCCTAAAGGGGCTCCCTGTCACTCACTCACTCCCTAAAGGGGCTCCCTGTCACTCACTCACTCCCTAAAGGGGCTCCCCTGGCACTCACTCACTCCCTAAAGGGGCTCCCCTGGCACTCACTCACTCCCTAAAGGGGCTCCCCTGGCACTCACTCACTCCCTAAAGGGGCTCCCCTGGCACTCACTCACTCCCTAAAGGGGCTCCCCTGGCACTCACTCACTCCCTAAAGGGGCTCCCCTGGCACTCACTCACTCCCTAAAGGGGCTCCCCTGGCACGCACCCACTCCCTAAAGGGGCTCCCTGGCACGCACCCACTCCCTAAAGGGGCTCCCTGGCACGCACCCACTCCCTAAAGGGGCTCCCTGGCACGCACCCACTCCCTAAAGGGGCTCCCTGTCACTCACTCACTCCCTAAAGGGGCTCCCTGTCACTCACTCACTCCCTAAAGGGGCTCCCTGGCACTCACTCACTCCCTAAAGGGGCTCCCCTGGCACTCACTCACTCCCTAAAGGGGCTCCCCTGGCACTCACTCACTCCCTAAAGGGGCTCCCCTGGCACTCACTCACTCCCTAAAGGGGCTCCCCTGGCACTCACTCACTCCCTAAAGGGGCTCCCCTGGCACGCACCCACTCCCTAAAGGGGCTCCCTGGCACGCACCCACTCCCTAAAGGGGCTCCCTGGCACGCACTCACTAAAGGGGCTCCCTGGCACGCACTCACTCACTAAAGGGGCTCCCTGGCACGCACTCACTCACTAAAGGGGCTCCCTGGCACGCACCCACTCCCTAAAGGGGCTCCCTGTCACTCACTCCCTAAAGGGGCTCCCTGTCACTCACTCACTCCCTAAAGGGGCTCCCTGGCACTCACTCACTCCCTAAAGGGGCTCCCCTGGCACTCACTCACTCCCTAAAGGGGCTCCCCTGGCACTCACTCACTCCCTAAAGGGGCTCCCCTGGCACTCACTCACTCCCTAAAGGGGCTCCCCTGGCACTCACTCACTCCCTAAAGGGGCTCCCCTGGCACGCACCCACTCCCTAAAGGGGCTCCCTGGCACGCACCCACTCCCTAAAGGGGCTCCCTGGCACGCACTCACTAAAGGGGCTCCCTGGCACGCACTCACTCACTAAAGGGGCTCCCTGGCACGCACTCACTCACTAAAGGGGCTCCCTGGCACGCACTCACTCACTAAAGGGGCTCCCTGGCACTCACTCACTCCCTAAAGGGCCTCCCTGTCACTCACTCACTCCCTAAAGGGCCTCCCTGTCACTCACTCACTCCCTAAAGGGGCTCCCTGTCACTCACTCACTGCCTAAAGGGGCTCCCTGTCACTCACTCACTGCCTAAAGGGGCTCCCTGTCACTCACTCACTGCCTAAAGGGGCTCCCTGTCACTCACTCACTGCCTAAAGGGGCTCCCTGTCACTCACTCACTGCCTAAAGGGGCTCCCTGTCACTCACTCACTGCCTAAAGGGGCTCCCTGTCACTCACTCACTGCCTAAAGGGGCTTCCTGTCACTCACTCACTGCCTAAAGGGGCTTCCTGTCACTCACTCACTGCGTAAAGGGGCTTCCTGGCACTCACTCACTGCCTAAAGGGGCTTCCTGGCACTCACTCACTGCCTAAAGGGGCTTCCTGGCACTCACTCACTGCCTAAAGGGGCTTCCTGGCACTCACTCACTGCCTAAAGGGGCTCCCTGGCACTCACTCACTACCTAAAGGTGCTCCCTGTCACTCACTATCGGGGTCCCTGTCACTCACTACCTAACTGGAGGCGCCTGTCACTCACTAGCTAACCTGGGGGTCCCTGTCACTCACTACCTAACTTGGGGGGGCTACCATATTAAGGGGGCATTCTGCCTATTTATGTGAAATGCTGTCTATTTATGTGCCTCATGACTGCTGAATGTGTCTTGTTGGGAGCCTTATGATTTGTTGGGGGCCTCATGATTGCTGAATTTGTCTTGTTGGGGGCATCATGATTTGTTGGGGGCCTCATGATTGCTGAATTTGTCTTGTTGGGGGCCTCATGATTGCTGAATTTGTCTTGTTCAGGGCCTCATGATTTGTTGGAGGCCTCATGATTGCTGAATTTGTCTTGTTGGGGGCCTCCTGATTTGTTGGGGGCCTCATGATTGCTGAATATGTCTTGTTGGGGGTCACATGATTGCTAACTGCGAGACTATGGGAAAAGCTGAATCCTTATCATATGAGACAATAGCATTAAACCTACTTTTTTAGCGTTTTAAAACAGAAAATAAAACTGGGAGGTTCTAAAAAATTGAATACATTTTTCAGGAGTAGGATGGATGAAATTGTTTATCTTCACAGTTTATTTTCAACTTGGATTTTCCATAATGTTCATGTATGAGTTAAAACGTTTGTACAGTATTTAGTTTAAATTGCTGTTGCCACTTTGCGATAGATACCGGTAAGTGACTTTTGGGTTGCAGTTTGGGCACTCGGCCTCCAAAAGGTTCGCCACCACTGTCCTAATCTGATGTCCCACCATTGCTAGGTTCATGTAAATTTGTCTCCACCCGTTACCACACCTATATTCTGGTCCATGGCCCACCCATTTTTTGGTGCGGCGCGATAAGCACGCCACACAACGTGATCGTCATATTTTTGGCACGCTAGCTGCAGTGTGCTGAATTCTGCTGCCTACAGTATGTACAGTATACGCTGTTCTCTAGTGCTTGCACTGTGTGCTGATTTACCTTCAGTGTGTACAGTGTAAGGTGTTACTCTGTGCCTTTATTGATTGTAAACCAGCTGTATTGTATGCTGATCCCTGCTACTTTCAGTATGTACAGTATTAGCTGTAAAGCCTGGTACACACATACAATTTTGATTAGCCAATTTTAGCTCTGTTCATAAAATTCATTGTCTGTTGGCCCACTTACTGCACGGGGGTGGGAAATTGGGGGTCAGTGATTGACCAATCAAAATTGTATGTGCGTATACATCTTTGATCTATGCCTATACTGATTGTAAATGATCGAAATAAAGGACAGGGGGCTCCGTCCAATATTTCGATGGGCAGGCCCGTTATCCGTAGCTTACACCGCTGCTAAGTTCATGTACATTTGGCCCCACCCATGGCCACGCCCACTCACCGCATGGCCACGCCCATTTTTTGCCGCGGCGCGCTGCGCGCGCCGCATGTACCTCCCCTCCTGGTGCCCACAGGTGCCACTGATCTCCAGGGACCCTAGAAACGCCCCTGATTATCAATGATAGTTGATAGCAGGTAATAAGAACTAATTATTAATAAGAAAAGCAAACAGGGGCCCGGGAATATCCTCCTCCTGGTTTCTTCAGGCTCTAGGTAGCCGGTCTTCAAGGACTTTATAACTGATTCACCTCCTTTGTTCGTGGCCTGGCTACCACCTTTGCCGTTGATCTCCTCAACCTCTGATTGGAACCTTCACTCTGCTCACATGGACCCAAGTGGGGGTCCCCTCCATCAGGACAGCTGTCACAGCCACAACCTTGGTGAGTGGCCCATAGGGGAAATGGTCAGCCTTTCTCCCTCTGGTCAGCCTCTGGACTACTACGACTACTACCACATCTCCAGGACGGAACCCTTCGGTTGGATCCTGTGAACAAAAAGGAAAAGTGCGAGCCAACGTTTCTTTAAAGGGAAGGTTCGGGGAGGGCTGTAAAAAAATAAAAATCAAAATCCACTTACCTGGGGCTTCCTCCAGCCCGTGGCAGGCAGGAGGTGCCCTCGCCGCCGCTCCGCAGGCTCCCGGTGGCCTCCGGTGGCCGACCCGACCTGGCCAGGCCGGCTGCCAGGTCGGGCTCTTCTGCGCTCCAAATGCCGGCACTTCTGCGTCCCACGCGGACGCGCTGACGTCATCGGACGTCCGCCGGGCTGTACTGCGCAGGCGCAGAACTACTGCGCCTGCGCAGTACAGCCCGGCGGACGTCCGATGACGTCAGCGCGTCCACAGGTGACTAGTTTTACATCGCTTCACAAACTTCAAAACTATCAACAAATATTTATATAACAAATCAATATACACATCTAATATACAGTTACTTTTCCTTGACATCATTACCATGGTACATTCTATTTACCTTCCCACTTACATTAATGAAGATTTATAATTATTTTTACTCCACTTCCGAGATGGATACGAGACATTATATGACACAACACAAGAAACCCGACCAGACAAAATGGCAGTCCCAGTACAGGAGTCCAGTGTGACAGGATATCCATTTATGTAGCTACATTTTTCACACTGGTCACTGTCCCGCTCTAGACTGCACCGTCTGTCCAAGCCTCAAGGGTACCAACACATTAATTCTACTAACAGTATCTCTCTCGAAAATGCAGTAACCCAACACTTATCGCTGCGCAGGAAATACTATGTTACATCTTTAAATAAAAATCTCTTCTGTACAGATAACACTATACAACAAATTTATAAATAAGGATTTTGAGTGCAATATTAATAAAGGGTTCTCCTATATTATTATCCCTTGGTGTTTGCCGCAATTTTTATTATGTTATGTTTTTCCTTGTCTTTTCCCCTCTTGGTTACTTTGGGAATGGGTTTATATATTTATAGGAGCCACAGAGTCATCAGATGTGGATGGCAACCCAGGAGATTCTCTATTTAACTTGGGATCTTTTCCCGGAGTCAGATGTGGTGTGTGTCTGCATACCTCAGCACTAGGTGGAGGGGAAAATATTTCTACAACTTTCTGTCCATCTGGTCTACTTATTAGTCTATAATATACTTTTTCTGGGCTATTTTTTTTATGTATCTGTGGGTAGAAATATATTATTATAATTATATATTATGGTAATTTCCAGAATTTTAAAGAACTGAGTAGTATGCAATTAAAGTGACCTGTATATTTGTGCTCTAAAAGGACCCCCTCTTTTGGAATCTAAACTTATCTTATGTATTTAGTGGCCATACACTATCCAGGTCAGTGAATGAGGTCTAGATTATACAGATCAGGAAACTGATTATTTCTATAGTCTATAGTCTTTCTATAGTCGCAACCTGAGGACACTTATAAACTGACTCCGTTGGAAGTTAATATGAACTTCTTATATTTTGGGCGGGAATTTTAAACCAGCCGGGACACCCATATACTGAGATCATTAACCCAATTCTTTCTCTTATATTACAGAGGTTGTAATATCGGCACTCTGGTATTATTGAGGAAAAGATTTCTGACTAGTGACACTACAATCAAGCCTAACAGTGGCCTTGATTTCAAATTCCCTCCGATGGACTTAACAGCTGAAATAGCATTAAGCCTGCCTCTTTGGGGTCCTTCTGACTGAACAAGAGAGAAAAGAGAAGAGCCTCTTTGGTCAAATACCAGAGTGTCGACTTGTCTATTGCAAAGACAACAATATACAGCCGACCTGTCGTATCCTACCTAATACGACAGAGTTGAACGGCACAAAAACAGATTATCTTATTGACTTCTATGCGATAGATAAGATTCAAGCAAAGTAGAAAGAAGATTGTGATCAAATTATGTGACCAATCTCTACATTAAAACAAATGACAAACAAAGACTACTAAACTATTACATATACCCGTTCTATCTTTCAAGAACGGCCCGCTCCTCCCACCCGGGAGCGTCTCTTGTGGGGTGATCAAGCCCACTTTTTATTATAACCCCGTCAACTGTAGTATGACGGCCACTTTTTATTATAACCCCGTCAACTGTAGTATGACGGCCACTATTCCAGTCAAATATGACTGACACTATATACAAAATATTACACAAAATTTAGACAGACAGACAGTACTGGGAAAGCGGCAGAAATGAGTTCCCTAAGGGCGGGAATGATTCTGTACTTACCCAGGACTGGGCTGTCGGCCTTTCGGCTCTCTTCCGCAGCAACCTCTCAAGATCCGAGTCACGGCACCAAAACTGTAGGCTTAACTTATCTTAAACAAGTATAAAATAACTTTAAATTTGATTAGTCAGATAATTTGGTCAGCGCATGGCATGCCAAGTGATTCTGACTACATGAAATAATACACAGACAAGAGCGGTCATGTATCAATAGTCAGAATGAATTTTAATAGAAATGGGAGCGGTATATATATCTTTAAACCACAAAGTTTCTCAAACCACAAGTTTGGAACATGCGCAGAACCTACAGTATACATCTTATAGGGAAACATTTAAACTTATAAAAAATATCTAAACCTTTTGTTGCAGGAAATATCAGAACCAGTCAACAAGTGTGAAGATGTTTGGCTGTGCGCCCAGAACATGTGGTGGGCCATTAGGGGAAATGTATCATAGGTGTGACAACGGATATAAGCTTGTGGTTTAGGCTTCAAAAGAAAACATCTGTGCAGTGACATTTAATATCATGGCTATAACATACTATTCCATCCTATCTTATCATATGGAGATACAAAGTATATATGATTAACTTAGACTGGACAATATGGTGTCCTTAGGCCTATGAAGCAACTTCTGCTAAGCCTCAGTGTGCTTACAGTCCCTAAGCCGAGCATAATATCCTAATAGTAGGATTATATGACTATATCAACACTTATGTTCTTCTTTTCCACATTACTGACACAAAGATGTCAAAGATTCAACATTACAGGAAGTAGCTCACCTGCGGTTCGACAGCTTCCTGCAGTTGTTACTGCTAAGCTTCTTGCGGTTTCTATAGGAACTGTGCAGCTGATTAGCAAAAGGAACATAACGTTCCAATTACCTTAACTAACAGTTTCAGCTAATAAAGCAGATATCATAGTTTCTTATATATGTGTTTTGATATAGAAAGATACAAAATGGAGGATGCTATGCATGTATTCCTTCACCCGCCTCTTCCCAATGGCAGCGCACATGCTGACGTGCCTGCACAAGGACCCCAGGGTGATCCAGATGAAGCAGAGGGAGGACATCTGGATCAGCATGATGTTGGACCCACGCCTCAAGGGGAAGTTGAGCCAGTTCCTGCCGCCTGCAGGAGGAGACCCAGCGCAACAAATAAGGAGCTTGCAGCAGGCCCTTGTTGAGTGCTTGGAGGAAGCCTTCCCCCAGCCTTCCACCCTCATTGTCCAGCCAGCACAGAGGCAGCAGCAGGTGCCTGCATCCAGCAGCAAGCGCCCCACAGACCTGCTGTCTCTCAGCAACGAGCTCTACAGGACTGTAGAGGCTCCGGCAGCAGTGACTAGAGAGGAGGTGCATGCAGCAGCATCCTCCTCCGGTCACAGCCAGCGCCTGACCCGCATGGTGGCTGACTACATGGGGTCCTACAGCGGGCTTGACAGCGATGCCCCTGTTGAACCCATGGAGTATTGGGTCAAGCGCCTGGAGATCTGGAGCGAGCTGGCGCAGTACGCCCTGGAAGTGCTGTCCTGCCCCCCTTCCAGCGTGCTGTCCGAGCGCTGCTTCAGTGCAGCTGGTGGCGTGGTCACCGAGAAACGCTCACGTCTGTCTCACAAGTCTGTGGACAGACTGACGTTTCTCAAGATGAACCAGGCGTGGGTGGAAGGCGAGTTCCTGGCCCCTGTTGTTGGCGAGAGGGGGACATGAACTGGCTGCCGGAAGAACCATCGTTAATGTGCCTTACCACCCTTTACCACCTCCTGGCTCCTGCTCACTAAGCCAGCCTGGTTCACTTTGACTATTACGTCGCCTGCAGCCACACATTTTACATCTACAGTGGGCTGCTGTGTACTGCCCTTCTGCTGTCTTTCTGTCTGTGTTTCCCACTGCCAGGGTACACAGATTTACCTTCTGCTGCCACTCTGCCACCAGCTATTACGTCAAACAATAGCTATATCTGTGTAATTTGCTGTAAAAAAAAAAAAAGTACACCATTAAAAAAAAACAATTTTTAATTTTTTTGAGGTGCCCGGGTTGAAAACTGTGTTGTCCCAGTTGTGTATTGGACATGATGTGGGCTGCACGACCGCTGTCTGGGACCTCCTGTTGTATTTATTTAAAGCCCTGGTATCAACGCTAGGTACCAGGGCTATTATGTCACGCTGCCTACCTACCTGCTGCCACACTCACACTACTCCTTCATTCCTTCTGCTGCTGCTGCTGCCTGTCTGTGTTTCCCACTGCCAAGGGTACACAGATTTTACCTTCTACTGCCACTCTGCCACCAGCTATTACGTCAAACAATAGCTATATCTGTATAATTTGCTGTAAAAAAAAAAAAAAAAAAGCAAACCATTAAAAAAACAAAACAATTTTTAATTTTTTTGAGGTGCCCGGTAGTGTTGGGCGAACATCTAGATGTTCGGGTTCGGGCCGAACAGGCCGAACATGGCCGCGATGTTCGGGTGTTCGACCCGAACTCCGAACATAATGGAAGTCAATGGGGACCCGAACTTTTGTGGTTTGTAAAGCCTCCTTACATGCTACATACCCCAAATTTACAGGGTATGTGCACCTTGGGAGTGGGTACAAGAGGAAAAAAAATTTAGCAAAAAGAGCTTATAGTTTTTGAGAAAATCGATTTTAAAGTTTCAAAGGGAAAACTGTCTTTTAAATGCGGGAAATGTCTGTTTTCTTTGCACAGGTAACATGCTTTTTGTCGGCATGCAGTCATAAATGTAATACATATAAGAGGTTCCAGGAAAAGGGACCGGTAATGCTAACCCAGCAGCAGCACACGTGATGGAACAGGAGGAGGGTGGCGCAGGAGGAGAAGGCCACGCTTTGAGACACAACAACCCAGGCCTTGCATGAGGACAAGAAGTGTGCGGATAGCATGCTTTGTACCACCATGCAGTCATAAATGTAATAAAGATAAGTGGTTCAATAAACAGGGACCACGCAGGAACGCTAACCCAGCAGCAGCACACGTGATGGAACAGGAGGAGGCGCAGGAGGAGAAGGCCACGCTTTGTGAGACACAACAACCCAGGCCTTGCATGAGGACAAAAAGCGTGCGGATAGCATGCTTTGTACCGCCATGTAGTCATAAATGTAATAAAGATAAGAGGTTCCATAAACAGGGACCGGCAACGGTAACCCAGCAGCAGCAGCAGCAGCAGCAGCAGCACACGTGATGGAACAGGAGGAGGCGCAGGAGGAGAAGGCCACGCTTTGTGAGACACAACAACCCAGGCCTTGCATGAGGACAAAAAGCGTGCGGATAGCATGCTTTGTACCGCCATGTAGTCATAAATGTAATAAAGATAAGAGGTTCCATAAACAGGGACCGGCAACGGTAACCCAGCAGCAGCAGCAGCAGCAGCAGCACACGTGATGGAACAGGAGGAGGCGCAGGAGGAGAAGGCCACGCTTTGTGAGACACAACAACCCAGGCCTTGCATGAGGACAAAAAGCGTGCGGATATAGCAGCAATGCTTTTTGCCGCCATGCAGTCATAAATGTAATACAGATGAGAGGTTCAATAAACAGGGACCGGAAACGCTAAACCATCCCAGATGTTCATCGGTCATGTTACTTGGTTGGGGTCCAGGAGTGTTGCGTAGTCGTTTCCAATCCAGGATTGATTCATTTTAATTTGAGTCAGACGGTCTGCATTTTCTGTGGAGAGGCGGATACGCCGATCTGTGATGATGCCTCCGGCAGCACTGAAACAGCGTTCCGACATAACGCTGGCTGCCGGGCAAGCCAGCACCTCTATTGCGTACATTGCCAGTTCGTGCCAGGTGTCTAGCTTCATGCCCGGTTTCAGGTCCAGCGGTGCCAGCCACAAATCCGTCTGTTCCTTTATTCCCCTCCAAATTTCCTCCCCTGTGTGCTGCTTATCCCCAAGGCAGATCAGCTTCAGCAACGCTTGCTGACGCATGCCAACAGCTGTGCTGCACTGCTTCCACGATCCTACTGCTGCTGGTGCTGGGTTAGCATTTCCGGATGAGGTACAGCTTTGAGATGCGTTGGAGGAGAAGGAGTCAGAGAGGTAGGTGCTGCTGTTGTTATCCAGCTGTTTGCGGCGTGGGCAACACCCGCGCCGTAGCAGGTGAGGAATCGCTGCCAGGCTCCACAAGGTTCACCCAGTGCGCGGTAAGGGAGATGTATCGACCCTGGCCGAACGCACTCGTCCAGGTGTCAGTGGTGAGGTGAACCTTGCAGGCAACGGCATTCTTCAAGCTTCGGGTTATTTAGCTGACCACGTGCTCATGCAACTCAGGCACTGCAGAGCGCGCAAAGTGGTAGCGGCTGGGAACCACGTAACGTGGGATGGCCACTGACATCATGCCCTTGAAGCTGTTTGTCTCCACCACTCGATATGGCAGCATTTCGCAGGCCAGAAGCTTGGCTATGCTGGCTGGCTGTTACTGCCACGGCCCGGGGGTCATTTGCTGGCAATTTCCTCTTGTGCTCAAACATCTCAGAGACAGACAACTCAACCGTAGCGCTGCACACCGAAGGGCTGTTGGTTGTTGTGTTTGATGAACACTGGGAGACCTCAAGAGCACTAGTCCGGAAAGTGACAGTGTCAGCATCGTCTGATGTTTGTGAATGTTGTGAACCACGCAATGGCTGGGCTACTGCTGCTGCTGAGGCGGGTCTGGTGGTGAGTCTGGTAAACCCAAGGGAGGCAGTGTTGCTGGTGGTACCCTGTCCTGCCGCGTTTGCCCACAGAGTGGGATGTTTGGATAGAATGTGGCGGCTCATGCTGGTGGTGGAGAGGTTGTTAATACTTTTCCCCCTGCTCAGGCGGGTCTTGCACACCTTGCAAATCGCCATGGTAACATCCTCAGTGCAGTCTTCAAAGAAAGCCCAGACTTTAACTGGCTGAGGACTCGGACCTCGTGCGTGATGTGCTGGTGCTGCTTAACCCACTGCTGGACGCTTGAGAGGTCATCCAAGTAATTATCTGGTCCTGTTCTTTTGGATCTGTGAGGGTTGTTGTCCTGGACAACATGGGCAGTATTGAGTGGGTTTTCTTGGGTGCTCCCCTGTGGCCTGTACGTGAACCGTCAGGGGAAACACCTCTTCCCTTGCCCCTCCCTCTTTCACCGGATTTCTTCCTCATTTCACTTATCCTTAAAGTACACGCTGACTGGCAGCAGTACAGTGGCAGTACAGAAATGCTATACAGTGGTGGGTGAGCGGTGTACCACTATTGTCAGCAGTGACACAGAGCACAATGCTATACAGTGGCGGGTGAGCGGTGTACTACTGTTCCCAGCAGACACAGAGTGGAAGTAAACACAATGCTATATAGTGTGGCTGAGCCGTGTACACAGAGTGGCATTAAACACAATGCTATATAGTCTGCTATATAGTCACCCCGAACAGGGTGATGTTCTGCAGAACCCGAACAGTGGCAAACACTGTTCGCCCAACACTACTGGGAGGGAACGCAGATTTTAGTACCTAAACACACGATACAACATGTTTTCCGGGGTCGGACTCTGAGGCACATACAGATGGTCCCGATCATCATCCTCATCATACAACTCTTCTCCTGAGTCTGACCCACCCACCACCTCTGCCACCCCAACATCCCCAGACACAGACCCCTCATCGTCCTCAACATTAACTTGGGATGCTGGCCTGAGCCAGACCTCCTCCTCCACATCAGGCCCCATCATCTCCTCAATGGCAGCCCTCATTAATCGCTCTGGCGACGGACTGATGGACACAACGTTCTCCTCCGGGGAGGGCTGCTGCTGACCACTGGCTGCTGGGGTGGATGTTATAGCTTGCGTGGGGCGTTGGCTGTTGCTGTTGTTGGGAGTGCTGCTCACAGCGGAGGTCTCTGGGGAACTCATGTTGAGCTCATATAGTGGTTGACGGTGAGTGGAGTATTACTGATCCCAGCAATATACACACTGACTGGCAGAGTACGCAATGCTATATAGTGTGGCTGAGCGGTGTACACAGAGTGGCAGTAAACACAATGCTATATAGTCTGGCTGAGCGAGCGGTGTACTACTGTTCCCAGCAGAATCAGAGTGGCAGTAAACAATGGTATATAGTCTGGCTGAGCGGTGTACACAGAGTGTCAGTAAACAATGGTATATAGTCTGGCTGAGCGAGCGGTGTACTACTGTTCCCAGCAGAATCAGAGTGGCAGTAAACAATGGTATATAGTCTGGCTGAGCGGTGTACACAGAGTGTCAGTAAACAATGGTATATAGTCTGGCTGAGCGGTGTACACACAATGCTATATAGTCTGCTATATAGTGTCAGTAAACAATGGTATATAGTCTGGCTGAGCGAGCGGTGTACTACTGTTCCCAGCAGAATCAGAGTGGCAGTAAACAATGGTATATAGTCTGGCTGAGCGGTGTACACAGAGTGTCAGTAAACAATGGTATATAGTCTGGCTGAGCGAGCGGTGTACTACTGTTCCCAGCAGAATCAGAGTGGCAGTAAACAATGGTATATAGTCTGGCTGAGCGGTGTACACAGAGTGTCAGTAAACAATGGTATATAGTCTGGCTGAGCGGTGTACACAGAGTGTCAGTAAACAATGGTATATAGTCTGGCTGAGCGGTGTACACAGAGTGGCAGTAAACACAATGCTATATACTCTGGCTGAGCGAGCGGTGTACTACTGTTCCCAGCAGACACAGAACAGTAAACAGAATGCTATATAGTGTGGCTGAGCGAGCGGTGTACCACTATTCCCAGCAGACACAGAACAGTAAACAGAATGCTATATAGTGTGGCTGAGCGAGCGGTGTACCACTATTCCCAGCAGACACAGAACAGTAAACAGAATGCTATATAGTGTGGCTGAGCGAGCGGTGTACCACTATTCCCAGCAGACACAGAACAGTGAACAGAATGCTATATAGTGTGGCTGAGCGAGCGGTGTACCACTATTCCCAGCAGACACAGAACAGTGAACAGAATGCTATATAGTGTGGCTGAGCGAGCGGTGTACCACTATTCCCAGCAGACACAGAACAGTGAACAGAATGCTATATAGTGTGGATGAGCGAGCGGTGTACCACTATTCCCAGCAGACACAGAACAGTAAACAGAATGCTATATAGTGTGGCTGAGCGAGCGGTGTACCACTATTCCCAGCAGACACAGAACAGTGAACAGAATGCTATATAGTGTGGCTGAGCGAGCGGTGTACCACTATTCCCAGCAGACACAGAACAGTGAACAGAATGCTATATAGTGTGGCTGAGCGAGCGGTGTACCACTATTCCCAGCAGACACAGAACAGTAAACAGAATGCTATATAGTGTGGCTGAGCGAGCGGTGTACCACTATTCCCAGCAGACACAGAACAGTAAACAGAATGCTATATAGTGTGGCTGAGCGAGCGGTGTACCACTATTCCAAGCAGACACAGAACAGTGAACAGAATGCTATATAGTGTGGCTGAGCGAGCGGTGTACCACTATTCCCAGCAGACACAGAGTGGCAGTAAACAGAATGCTATATAGTGTGGCTGAGCGAGGTACACAGAGTGGCAGTAAACAGAATGCTATATAGTGTGGCTGAGCAAGCGGTGTACTACTATTCCCAGCAGACACAGAGTGGCAGTAAACAGAATGCTATATAGTGTGGCTGAGCGAGGTACACAGAGTGGCAGTAAACAGAATGCTATATAGTGTGGCTGAGCAAGCGGTGTACTACTGTTCCCAGCAGTGACACAATGACAGGGGGGACCCTGGCTAGCGTGGCTGGAGCGCGAACTACCCTGCCTGCCTACCCAAAGCTAAACCCACAGACAAATGGCGGAGATATGACGTGGTTCGGGTATTTATTTACCCGAACCACGTGACAGTTCGGCCAATCAGAGCGCGTTCGGGTCCGAACCACGTGACCCGTTCGGCCAATCACAGCGCTAGCCGAACGTTCGGGGAACGTTCGGCCATGCGCTCTTAGTTCGGCCATATGGCCGAACGGTTTGGCCGAGCACCGTCAGGTGTTCGGCCGAACTCGAACATCACCCGAACAGGGTGATGTTCTGCAGAACCCGAACAGTGGCGAACACTGTTCGCCCAACACTAGTGCCCGGGTTGAAAACTGTGTTGTCCCAGTTGTGTATTGGACACGATGTGGGCTGCACGACCGCTGTCTGGGACCTCCTGTTGTATTTATTTAAAGCCCTGGTATCAACGCTAGGTACCAGGGCTATTATGTCACGCTGCCTACCTACCTGCTGCCACACTCACACTACTTCTCCATTCCTCCTGCTGCTGCTGCTGCCTGTCTGTGTTTCCCACTGCCAAGGGTACACAGATTTTACCTTCTGCTGCCACTCTGCCACCAGCTATTACGTCAAACAATAGCTATATCTGTGTAATTTGCTGTAAAAAAAAAAAAAGTAAACCATTAAAAAAAAAAAAAAAAAAAAGGTTTAATTTTTCTGAGGTGCCCGGGTTGAAAACTGTGTTGTCCCAGTTGTGTATTGGACACGATGTGGGCTGCACGACCGCTGTCTGGGACCTCCTGTTGTGTTTATTTACAGCCCTGGTATTAACGCTAGGTACCAGAGCTATTATGTCACGCTGCCTACCTACCTGCTGCCACACTCACACTACTCCTCCATTCCTCCTGCTGCTGCTGCTGCCTGTGTTTCCCACTGCCAGGGTACACAGATTTTACCTTCTGCTGCCACTCTGCCACCAGCTATTACGTCAAACAATAGCTATATCTGTGTAATTTGCTGTAAAAAAAAAAAAAGTAAACCATTAAAAAAAAAACAATTTTTAATTTTTTTGAGGTGCCCGGGTTGAAAACTGTGTTGTCCCAGTTGTGTATTGGACACGATGTGGGCTGCACGACCGCTGTCTGGGACCTCCTGTTGTATTTATTTAAAGCCCTGGTATCAACGCTAGGTACCAGGGCTATTATGTCACGCTGCCTACCTACCTGCTGCCACACTCACACTACTCCTCCATTCCTCCTGCTGCTGCTGCTGCCTGTCTGTGTTTCCCACTGCCAGGGTACACAGATTTACCTTCTGCTGCCACTCTGCCACCAGCTATTACATCCAACAATAGCTACTCTCCATTCCTCCTGCTGCTGCTGCTGTCTGTCTGTGTTTCCCACTGCCAGGGTACACAGAATTACCTTCTGCTGCCACTCTGCCACCAGCTATTACGTCAAACAATAGCTACTCTCATTACTCCTCCATTCCTCCTGCTGCTGCTGTCTGTCTGTCTGTGTTTCCCACTGCCAGGGTACACAGAATTACCTTCTGCTGCCACTCTGCCACCAGCTATTACGTCAAACAATAGCTATATCTGTGTAATTTGCTGTGAAAACAAAACAAAAAAACATTTAAAAAAAAAAAAAAGGTTTAATTTTTCTGAGGTGCCCAGGTTGAAAACTGTGTTGTCCCAGTTGTGTATTGGACACAATGTGGGCTGCACGACCGCTGTCTGGGACCTCCTGTTGTGCTTATTTACAGCCCTGGTATCACCGCTAGGTACCAGGGCTATTATGTCACGCTGCCTGCCTCATTGACTGCCTGCTGCCACACACTCATCCTCCTCCTCCTGCTGCTGAATTTACCTCCTGCTGTCTGTGTGTTTCCACTGCCAGGGAGCACATACAATGGCGCTTCCACCATGCGCCACCAGCTATTTGTTACGCTCAAAAATAGCTGCATTTCTTTAAAAAAACAAAAAATATATATATACTTTTTATTAATACTTTGTGATATTATTTTTAGAGGTGTCCGGGTTGAAAACTGTGTTGTCCCAGTTGTGTATTGGACATGATGTGGGCTTCACGACCGCTGTCTGGAACCTCATGCTGTGTATTTACGGCCTGGTACCACCGCTAGGTACCACACAGCCTATTATGTCTCGCTGCCTGCCTCATTGACTGCCTGCTGCCACACAAGCATCCTCCTCCTCCTGCTGCTGCTGCTGAATTTACCTCCTGCTGTCTGTGTGTTTCCACTGCCAGGGAGCACATACAATGGCGCTTCCAACATGCGTGCGCCACCAGCTATTTATTACGCTCAAAAATAGCTGCATTTCTTTAAAAAAAATATATAAAAGAGAAATAAGTGAAGAAGAAGAAGACGATATAGAAGAAGAAGAAGATATAGAAAAAGAAGAAGAAGGAGAAGAAGATATAGAAAAAGAAGACGAAATAGAAAAATAATAAGAAGAAGAAGAGGATATAGAAAAAGAAGAAGAAGAAGAAGAAGAAGAAGAAGAAGAAACACTACTGAACAGAATTTTGGACACAACTTCTCTTCTCTTTCCACCTTTTTTTTTTTTAAAGGAACATCCCCACAAAATCACTTGCTGTTGTTACTTGGAAAAAAAGATGTTTCTTGCATCATTCACCCTCAAAACAAGTGTTGGAAGCTATTTAAGGCCAATTCGAATAGTCAGCTCGAATAATGAGCTCGAATACCGACTCGAATAGTGAGCTCGAAGTCCGAGGTCGAATCGAATAGTAAAAAATATTCGACTCGAATATTCGACCGAATTCGAATAATTTACTATTCGAATTCGACCAAACTCGAATAATAAAAAGGGGTATCTGAGCATCACTGACGGTTAGACAGAGCCAGCCAGGCCGCAGGCTTAGTGTTTGACAGAGTGAGAGAGTTGATTGATTAGTTGAGTGTAGTGCAAGTTTTTGTTTTTTGTTTTTTGCTTTCTAAGTTCATTTTTTTTTCTTTATTTTGTTTTTGATTTATTTTCTTTATTTCACCCACTTATTTTCTTACCTGTTTTTTATTTCAAGTTAGTTGGATTTATTTTACTTTGCTTCTGTCGCTCATACCCCTTCCCCAATAAAGTTTTTGGCCCCAAAAGAATGGAGCGAGAGCAGCAGCAATTTCCTGCCACTCCTAAAAGAAAATGGAGTGATGGTGGTGTTGGTGGATCACTTTAAGTACATAATCAGGTTGAGCGTGGCAGCAGCAGCAGGAAGCATTCCGCCCTGATGAGAGATTTCTTCCCTGTGTTTGCACGCAGGAAAATTTTGACCGAGCAGCAGGTGAACAGGGTAGTTGATTATTTTGATCAGGAACCCTCTACCCAGTCTGAGGAACTTGAAGCTAGTGGCAGCAGCACCAGTAGTGGCCAGGTTCCTCATGACCAGAACCCGACCACAGCTGCTTCTCTTGATGAGGTTGCCTCCTCCCAGTACTCTCCTCCAGAATTGAAGCACACACATGTCGATGAGAGAGATGTGCAGAAGGACTGGGATGAGGCATTGGAGGAGACCATGGGACCAAGGTCCCAAGAAGTGGTGGGTTCTGTTGTGACAGAAATAGCCCCTGTGTTTTCTTCTTCATCCAGTAGTAATCCATCACAACTGGGAGCTTGAGTCACCACCAATCTACATCACCACCAGTCAACTACAGAGGCGTTTCATGGCCAGGTGGAGGGTCCAGAAGAGTCACTTATGGGTTGCAGTAATCTGGTTGAAATGGATGATGTTTTGGATGATGAGGTGGCTGATCCATCGTGGCCGCCATCTGGTGGGTTAGGCACTAGCAGGAGAAACAGAGCAGACATTTGGCCAGCAGCCTGCAAGTGCTTTCCCGTCTGTCAGTACCCACCAGTCCAATGCTGAGCGTTGACATGCTAGAACAGGTGGCTAGAGATGTCGCGAACCTCCGATTTTCAGTTCGCGAACCGGGGCAGGAGGTTCGGTTCGCGGAAAAATTTGCGAACCGCAATAGACTTCAATGGGGAGGCGAACTTTGAAAAATAGAAAAAATTATGCTGGCCACAAAAGTGATGGAAAAGATGTTTCAAGGGGTCTAACACCTGGAGGGGGGCATGGCGGAGTGGGATACATGCCAAAAGTCCCGGTGAAAAATCTGGATGTGACGCAAAGCAGCGTTTTAAGGGCAGAAATCACATTGAATGCTAAATTGCAGGCCTAACGTGCTTTCAAACATCTTGCATGTGTATACATCAAACAGGGAGTGTAATTAGAGTACTGCTTCACACTGACACACCAAACTCACTGTGTAACGCACCGCAAACAGCTGTTTGTGTAGTGACGGCCATGCTGGACTACTGCGCAACATGGCGTGATTGCTCTTCCTCACTCAGTGATGTCAGGTAATGTGTGACTTCCTTCTCAACTTTCCATGGCATTGTTAAAAAGCTTGTTTTGTTTTTAATTTACATTTTCTACTTGCTGTGTACTTGTTCAGTACCGCTACAATGAGAATCCTGTGGAGGCGGGCAAGTCTGTCATTGTGACCCCGGGTAATGGCCGGGGAATGAGAGGTTTGAATCCGGTGTGGAGCCTGAGCAACGGCTACCACTACACACCCAAGGAGGGCAGCGGGCAGGCATGCACGCCCGCCCGCCCCGAGGTAGTGACCAAAAATAACAATACAGGAGGAGGACTTTCGAGGCCCTGCTGTGTATTTGAAATGAATGTACTTTAAATCCTTTAACGAGAACCAGTTATGGCGGGCAAAGATGACACCACATTCCTTTCACGAGAATCATATGGAGGCGGGCAAGTCTGTCATTTGTGACCCCGGGTAATGGCCGGGGAATGAGGGATGGAATCCGGTGTGGAGCCTGAGAAACGGCTACCACTACACATCCAAGGAGGGCAGCAGGTAGGCATGCACGCCCGCCCCAAGGTAGTGACCAAAAATAACAATACAGGAGGCGGACTTTCGAGGCCCTGCTGTGTATTTGAAATGAATGTACTTTAAATCCTTTAACGAGAACCAGTTATGGCGGGCAAAGATGACACCACATTCCTTTCATGAGAATCATATGGAGGCGGGCAAGTCTGTCATTTGTGACCCCGGGTAATGGCCGGGGAATGAGGGATGGAATCCGGTGTGGAGCCTGAGAAACGGCTACCACTACACATCCAAGGAGGGCAGCAGGTAGGCATGCACGCCCGCCCCGAGGTAGTGACCAAAAATAACAATACAGAAGGCGGACTTTCGAGGCCCTGCTGTGTATTTGAAATGAATTAACTTTAAATCCTTTAATGGGAATCCGTTATGGAGGGCAAGTCAGCAATTGTCACCGCGGGGAATGAAGGTTGGATTGCGGCCCGAAGTGGGAGCCTGCTGAGACCCATGCTGTAGCTGCCCTGACCGTGCTTTGCAGACCAGGCATCTGTGGTCAGTGGACCCTTGAGCCAGCGGAAGACAAACCAAGTCGAAAGCATTTGCCAAGAATGTTTTACGGAGGGCAAGTTTTTTTGCCCTTTTTTAAACATTTTTTGAAAATGATAGATGGTTGTATTTTTAAATTTTTTGAAAATGATAGATGGTTGTATTTTTAAATTGTTTGAAAGTTTAGATGGTTGTATTTTTAAATTGTTTGAAAGTTTAGATGGTTGTATTTTTAAATTGTTTAAAAGTGTATCTATTCTTCCTCCCCCCAGCCACGAACAATACCATGGGAACGTGAAGCAGCAGAAGCCCCCTGTGACGGCTGCCACGGTTGTTCTCCGCTGCTTGTCTTTTGAGGGGTGCTTCTTTTCCTCAGGTGTTCTTGCCATAGCTGTTTGTGCCTTCTCTCCAGGTGCCTTCGTAAAGCACTTGTCCCTACGTGACAGTTGGCCTTTCCACGGCTCAATTTTTGCTGGCAGAGACAACAGATGGCTTTGCTCCGATCTGAGACACACACGTGAAAAAATTTCCAAACCGCTGAGCCCCCCTGGGGTGATGGCGCTGTAACAGCAGGTCTATGTGGTAAGGAACGCAGACAAAAAAAACAGTTCACCAGAACAGTAATGCTTTAATATGGAATAGAAAGTGAAAGTGAAACAGTCTCACTGCACCAATAAGTATTTATGTGCAATGATCAAAAATAACAGTGCAATATGGCAAAATAGTTGAAAATAACTTCTAGATGCAAATAGTTTTGCTAGAGAAGCTAAAGCTACAAAAGTAAGCTGCAAAATGCTGACTTACTAATCCACTGACTGTGCTAGATTAACAAAACACAGATTTACTCCTAAATCTGGGCAGTTCAAGAGTGGAGATGAATCTCCCAGGTACTTGCGTTTGTGATACAGTCACTGGGGCTGCAGACTCTGGACTTGCTGCTGCTTTCTTCCTGAGGCACACAGCTTCCACACAGTTCTCTGCAGCTGTAGGAGTCTTCAGGCAGGCCTGATGTCTGGAGTTCCACCCCACTTTGTAGACAGCACTTGGATGAGCTGCCAAGCAGGAATCAGGAGTTGAGGTCTTCAGTAATGCTGCCCCCTGTCCTGTCCAGAAGCCGAGAGCACGCTTCTTAGCTGGGAAGTGCAGCCTGGCTGGAGGAGTGTAACATGCCTCAACTCCCACTCTCTCATCAGCCTGTGCACTTCTGGACACGTGGGGATGGGAGAAGGAAGCTTTTATCTCCTCAGGAGTTGGTCCCACCCCTCTCTGCTTTCTTAAAGGAGTCTGACCCCAACATCTTAAGGAGGTACTTCCTTCCAGAGTACAAGCTCTTCTCCATTCTGGAATCACTCTGCTACATTCCACCCCACTGCGTAGTGGTGTCCTCAGCACTATATTAGAGGCTTGTGCTTGTACTTTCTCACACTCAATGAGTCTCTGGGGTGGCTTCCCAAAGTTTGCCCGTTGGGAATGGCGGCTGGCTGGCCTTGGGGCTTGGTGAACCGATGTCGGCTGTCGTGTGTCTCCTGACAAGGACTGGCCACTGTCATGTGTTGTAGGTTGGTAAACCTCTTGAAGTGGTAACAGCTCTACAGGACCAGGCTCAGGAGTAATAGGTTCCCTTGCAGTCGTAGCTGGTGGCAGATTTTCTGTAGTTGCCATTGGATAGGCAGGAATCAAAGGTATCCACTCACGTGGTTTCAAAGGACCCCTCTGGTGAGCAGGTAAACCAGCTCCCTGCTGATGCAGTATCTCAATAGTCTCTCCTCCACTCTCTAACACCTGTGGCCCAGAATAGCGTTTTAGCAACTTCCGGTGAAGACGTCTGGGACTATCTTGGGTACCTTCCCGACGCACATCATACACAGGCAGCTGCTTTGAAGGCTGTCGCACCACCACATAAGGATCTTGTTCCCACCGGGTCTGCAACTTCCCATACTGATGAGCCCCTTTCCTTCGAACAAGAACTCTCTCCCCTTGCTGCAATACATCCACTTCAGGGTGGCCTTCTTCATGCCACCTTCTGCTTTTTACAAATGACTGTACTTCCTGCAGCCGTCTTCTCAGCTCTCGAATCCATGTAGGAGGAGAATGCCCAGGAGAGTCAATTGGTGGCGATGCCCATAGATCCAAAGGACCCCCTCTGGTTCGACCAAACAGTACATGGTATGGAGAGCGACCAGTAGCAGCATGCACCGTATGATTATAACGCCACACTAACTCAGCCAAGTATAAAGGCCATCTTCGCTTCTTTTCACGTTCCAGTCCGCGTAACATCTGCAAAATAGTCCGATTAAATCTCTCACAGGCTCCATTGCCTTGAGGATGGTAGGGGGTGGTGCGAGACTTTTGGATCCCTGCCAAGCTACATAGCTCTCGCATAGTTTCCCCTTCAAAGCAAGCTCCCTGGTCTGAATGAATTCGCTGCGGGCAACCATAAGGTAGGCAAAAATGTTTCCAGAGAGCTTGGGCAGCAGTGCGAGCAGTCTGATCTCTTGCAGGAACCACCACTGCAAACTTAGAGAAGTGATCAACCATTACTAATGCATAGTTGTACCCCTCTTCAGACATATCCAGTGTCAGATAGTCCACTGTTAATACTTCTAATGGTTTTGAAGTATGCCATTGCATTGATGGCACATTTGTCTCTCCGCCTTTCACACTGGCACACACGGGACAGCGCCGACAAACTTGTTCCATGATGGCATCCATGCCCACACAAAAGCAGTATCTTTGCAGCCAGCTAGTAGATTTCTCTGTCCCCCAATGTCCAGAATCTTGGTGGATTCTCTCAGCCACAGGGACACTTCCTGCACGGGACAGTACAACTTGCCAGGTAAGATCCGGTTCTGGGGCTAGTCGAACCTTTCGGTACAGAATTCCATCTCTTAACTCGTAACGGGCCCAATCTCGCAGCAGTCGGATACTCTCAGCCGGCCACTTGCAGCGGTCCTTCAACTCAGGCAGTTTACAGGTTTTCACAGCTTCTATCAGTGGTTTCAGGATGGGATCATTATTCTGTAGGCTCTGCCAGTCAAAAGCTCCCAAAGTGGTGGTGACCATATGTTGTCCAAAAACTTTACTACAAGTTTTCACTTGTAATCTGGTGAGGTCTGGAATTTCCACTTCCTCCGCTTCGGTATCCTCATCTCTATTTGGACCCCTGCTGGGAAACCTGGAGAGTGCATCAGCATGGTTGTTGTTCTTGCCTGGCCTATAGTGGATGGTAAAGTTGTATTTGGAGAGTCTGGCAGCCCAACGCTGTTCTAGGGCCCCAAGTTTTGCAGTTTGTAGATGGACCAGCGGGTTGTTATCTGTCCAGACCTCAAAGGGAGAACCTAGCAAGTACTCACTGAACTTCTCTGTCACTGCCCAGACCAGAGCTAACAATTCTAACTTAAATGAGCTATAGTTAGCTGGGTTTTTCTCAGTGTCATGCAAACTTCTGCTAGCATAGGCTATCACCCGTTCCCTCCCTCCTTGTACCTGTGACAATACAGCCCCCAACCCATGTATACTGGCATCTGTCTGTAGCCTAAAGGGCAGGGAAAAGTCTGCAAAAGCTAACACAGGGGCTGTAGTGAGCTGTCTCTTCAAAAATTCAAAGGCCTCTTGCTGTGCGGATCCCCAATCCACCTTGGTGGAACATTTAAGTCCTGCACCCTTCAGAAGCTGACTTATTGGTGCAGCATGTTGAGCAAACCCAGGAATAAATCGCCTGTAATACCCAGCCAGCCCAAGAAAAGCCCGTACCTCAGTCACAGTTTTGGGGGGAGGCCAGGCCTCTACAGCCTCAACTTTTCCAGGGTTTGGCTGAACCCCTTCTTTAGAAACAACATGTCCCAGAAATGCAATGGTCTCTTTCAGAAGGTGGCATTTCCTTGGTTTTAGCTTAAGTCCATAATCTCTAAGTCGAGTTAAGACCCGATCCAACTGCTGCAAGTGATCCTCAAAGGTAGCAGAAAAGATTATAACATCATCGAGGTAGACCAGGAGGTGTTCAAGGTTCATGTCTCCCAGACAATGTTCCATGGCTCGCTGGAAGGTGGCAGGAGCATTGGACAACCCAAAAGGCATCCTGCGAAACTGGTAGAGTCCCATGGGTGTTACAAAAGCAGTCTTGGGTCTGTCTTTTTTAGCCACTGGAATCTGCCAATATCCACTGGCTAAGTCCAGAGTAGAAAAATATTGGGCCTTTCCTAATGCTGACAAGGATTCTTCTATCCGTGGGAGGGGGTAGGCATCCCGAACCGTCACTGCATTAAGCCGTCTGTAATCCACGCAGAAACGCAGGGAGCCGTCCTTCTTCTTCACCAGGACAATAGGAGCAGCCCAGGGGCTTTTGCTTTCTTCAATCACCCCCTGTTCTAGCATCTGTCCAACCATCTGTTTGACCTCTTGGTAGAGATGGGGTGGTATGCTCCGGAACCTCTCCCGTATAGGTGGAACTTCGTGAGTCACAATCTCATGTTCAACACCTTGGGCATACCCCAAGTCATGGTCGCCTTGAGAGAATACTTGCGCATGTCAATCCAACATTCGCACCAGAGCAGCCATCTCCTTGGGTGTCAGGGTTTCAGTCGGCACCTGTACTTGCTGTAGAATGGTGGCTCCATCCCATAAGGGTTGATTCAGACGTTCCTTCATAATCACGTTCACCCGGGCCTGGTACTGTGCTCCTCTCCTCCTTTTCAGTTTGATGTCAGTTGAAAAACTGGCAGCCACTGGGGTAGCAAGGTGCAGTTCAGCAAGGGTAGATCCACTGGGTATTTGTACTGGCTCTGCTCTGATGTTCCTCACTCGCACTAGGACTCTTCCTCCCCGAACCACAGCAACTGTGCGGGCTACACAAACTGTTTGTCCCTCAGGTAAAGGTTCAATTATAACAGTTAGTCCATCCAAGGCTAGTCTGGTCCCTATCGGCAGGTCTAATACCTTCTCATGACGTGCAGGTAACTCCAAGGTGGCCTTAGAATCTACTTTCACCACTCCAATTGCATTGACCTCCTTTTGGGCCTCCTTTTCCCTCTCATTTTGTTTTCTAAGGGCCCTCAGTAATTGTCCCCCTTCCTTAGTGGGTGAGGTTGTATCATCAGTCTTTCAAACATCTTGGATGATATTCATCCCCAGAATGGCTAAGGTGTTCTGAGACGACCCCTGTTTGGATATGATCACCCCTTTGTTTCTCAGTTCACGACCCCATAGTTTCACATCCATCCAGGTGATTCCTGCCACTGGCATAGGAAGGTCATTGGCAGCTGTGATTGTTACCCAAGGGGCCTGGGTGTCTGTCCTCCGGCCAGGAAACAGGGCGCGGTAGAGCCCTTCATTCATAATGGTGACTTGTGAGCCAGTATCCAGTAGGCACTCTACCTCCTTCCCATCAAAAAGAACCTTCACTATAGGGGTTCCGCCAATTAACCTAGTCTTCTCTCCTTCAGATGGAGCCTGTTCAATAGGACTCCCAGCCATGCGACTCCTCACAGCTGGGCACTCTAGTTTAACGGGTCCCCATTTTGTTTCTTCCTGGGACAATTTCTTGAATAATGACCCTCTTGATTGCAGTTCCAGCATTTTTGCGATTGTCTGCCCCCTCCACGCCTTGCTGGTAGGGCCTCACTCCGTTTCTTCTGACACTCTAATTGTAAAAGGGACATCTGCTCCTGTAGCTGGTTCATGGAAGCTGCCATCTTTCTGACCACCTCCCCTAAACGTTCTACGGAATCGGGGTTGACAATCCCGCAGGTAGTTCGCGCCCCAACACTCTCTCTTGACTCCACCCATGGCTTTGGTGATGACTCTGAATCTTCTTCCCCTTGAAGAGCAGTGGCAATGCTGAGTAACTCTGAGAAAGGCATATCATTGTTACTGGCAAGCTTCTCCCGCAGTTTGCCTTTCACTCTCCATGACCGAAGTCCCTGGAGGAACTGCTCCTTTAACTATGCTTTCGGCTCTTGCCACACAGGTCGCCCTGGGGTCTCTTTTCTTTTTGCAGCTGCCATAATGTCTTGCAGTGCATTAGCAAACTGCAGCAGTGACTCCTCCTCCCCTTGCCTCCGGTTCATAAACTGCCTTTGTAATTCATGCAAAGATTGCTGGGCACTAAAGATCCGCCCCAGATATACCAGTATCTTTTCCACGGAGTCTCTTTCCTCTGGAGGAAGATACAGCACTGCTCGCCGGGCCTCTCCTTCCAAAGCACACAGTGCCACTTCTGGTTGCTGAACTGCTGGCACTACATGTGACCGAATAAGGCTTTTAAGCCGCTCTGCCCAGTCTGTAAAATCTGATTCTGCACCCACAAACTTCGGCAGATATTGTGCTGCAACTGCTGCAGGCAGTGTCATAAGTGGTAATGCACCAGGGGCAGAGGCTCCTCCTGCAGGCCCTGCAACATTCCTGCTTTCCTGTGTGTCTGGTTCCATGTCTTACCACCCTGCTCGCAGCGCCAAAAATGTAACAACAGGTCTATGTGGTAAGGAACGCAGACAAAAAAAACAGTTCACCAGAACAGTAATGCTTTGATATGGAATAGAAAGTGAAAGTGAAACAGTCTCACTGCACCAATAAGATTTTATGTGCAATGATCAAAAATAACAGTGCAATATGGCAAAATAGTTGAAAATAACTTCTAGATGCAAATAGTTTTGCTAGAGAAGCTAAAGCTACAAAAGTAAGCTGCAAAATGCTGACTCACTAATCCACTGACTGTGCTAGATTAACAAAACACAGATTTATTCCTAAATCTGGAAAGTTCAAGAGTGGAGATGAATCTCCCAGGTACTTGCGTTTGTGATACAGTCACTGGGGCTGCAGACTCTGGACTTGCTGCTGCTTTCTTCCTGAGGCACACAGCTTCCACACAGTTCTCTGCAGCTCTAGGAGTCTCCAGGCAGGCCTGATGTCTGGAGTTCCACCCCACTTTGTAGACAGCACTTGGATGAGCTGCCAAGCAGGAATCAGGAGTTGAGGTCTTCAGTAATGCTGCCCCCTGTCCTGTCCAGAAGCCGAGAGCACGCTTCTTAGCTGGGAAGTGCAGCCTGGCTGGAGGAGTGCAACATGCCTCAACTCCCTCTCTCTCATCAGCCTGTGCACTTCTGGACACGTGGGGATGGGAGAAGGAAGCTTTTATCTCCTCAGGAGTTGGTCCCACCCCTCTCTGCTTTCTTAAAGGAGTCTGACCCCAACATCTTAAGGAGGTACTTCCTACCAGAGTACAAGCTCTTCTCCATTCTGGAATCACTCTGCTACAGCGCTACGGTGGCATCAGCAGCAGCTGACGTTGAAGGGCATGTGTGCTCCCTGGCCATAGCTGGCGATACATGGCACCGGACACTGCCCCCAGCTGTTTCTGAGGACGAGCTCCCTCTGCTTCTATCATGGAGTCGTCTCCTCCTACTCCTCTCTGACTCCTCCTCTGAACTGTCCCCCTGGTCATCTCCTCTACCGGGAACATATGTGGTATCCGTATAATCTTCATCATAATCCTCCTGGCCAGCTGCGCTTTCCTCAGACACCTCCTCAAGTGCACCAACTTCAGGTGGTCCACCATCATCCCCATCCACACACGTTACGTCCATACTATCGCCACCTAACTCAGACGTATGAGGTGGTGTACCTGCGCCTTCTTGTTGTTGTTGCAGTAGTGGCTGGGAATCAGTGATTTCACCACCACCACCAAATAACTCCTGCGAAGTGTCAAATGCAGCGGATGTGGTGCTTGTTGTAGCGCTGGTGGCTGCGGGAGATGAGGTGTTCTGTGTTAAATACTCAATCACCTCCTCACGATTTTGGGAAGTGATGGCACGTGCCTTCTTCTGAGCACTGTATTTTGGGGCAGGTCCGCATGAAATCACAGCAACACCACCTCGCACAGCCACAGACCTGCCGGTGCCTGGTGGCCTTCCTCTGGGTCTGCCTCTACCTCTTCCTCTACCTGGTTTGTCCATTTTGTCCATCTCGGGGGTATGCTAGCTATATGCAGTGAGGTGGGTTCTCACTCAACACAACAGGTAGTTAGATGCAGTGAGGTGGCCAGGTGGGTTCACATTCAACACAACAGGTAGTTAGATGCAGTGAGCTGGGTCCATTCAACAGTAAAGGTACTTAAGATGCAGTGAGGTGGGTTCTCACTCAACACAACAGGTAGTTAGATGCAGTGAGGTGGCCAGGTGGGTTCACACTCAACACAACAGGTAATTAGATGCAGTGAGCTGGGTTCACTCAACACAACGCTAGGTATATGCAGTGATGATGTGGGTTAAGTAAACACAACAGGTACTGGGTAGTTAGATGCAGTGAGCTGGGTTCACTCAACACAAGGCTAGGTACAAGCAGTGATGAGGTGGGTTAAGTAAACACAACAGGTACTGGGTAGTTAGATGCAGTGAGCTGGGTTCACTCAACAGTAAAGGTACTTAAGATGCAGTGAGGTGGGTTCTCACTCAACACAACAGGTAGTTAGATGCAGTGAGGTGGCCAGGTGGGTTCACACTCAACACAACAGGTAGTTAGATGCAGTGAGCAGGGTTCACTCAACAGTAAAGGTACTTAAGATGCAGTGAGGTGGGTTCTCACTCAACACAACAGGTAGTTAGATGCAGTGAGGTGGCCAGGTGGGTTCACACTCAACACAACAGGTAGTTAGATGCAGTGAGCTGGGTTCACTCAACAGTAAAGGTACTTAAGATGCAGTGAGGTGGGTTCTCACTCAACACAACAGGTAGTTAGATGCAGTGAGGTGGCCAGGTGGGTTCACACTCAACACAACAGGTAGTTAGATGCAGTGAGCTGGGTTCACTCAACACAACGCTAGGTATATGCAGTGATGACGTGGGTTAAGTAAACACAACAGGTACTGGGTAGTTAGATGCAGTGAGCTGGGTTCACTGAACAGTATACAGTAAAGGTACTTAAGATGCAGTGAGGTGGGTTCTCACTCAACACAACAGGTAGTTAGATGCAGTGAGGTGGCCAGGTGGGTTCACACTCAACACAACAGGTAGTTAGATGCAGTGAGCTGGGTTCACTCAACACAACGCTAGGTATATGCAGTGATGAGGTGGGTTAAGTAAACACAACAGGTACTGGGTAGTTAGATGCAGTGAGCTGGGTTCACTCAACACAAAGCTAGGTATATGCAGTGATGAGGTGGGTTAAGTAAACACAACAGGTACTGGGGTATATGCAGTACTGGGTAGTACAATGTGCAGCTCCCTGTCACACACACAGGCAGTCAGTCACTGAATGTGCTGGGCTGCTGGCAGTGGCACACACACTATCAATTAGCAAGGCTGTGCATGCAACAAAAGTGTCAGAAAAAAAATGTACAGGTTGAGCTCTGAAAAGAGCTGTTGCTGGGTGCTTTAAAAGCAATATTAATCAGTCAGGAACAAGCAAAGCAGCCTAGAACCTAACTAATCTGTCCCTAAGAGAAAAAGTCTGCAGCAGCTGTCCCTTTCCTCTCTCTAGCAGGCACACGAGTGACTGTAATGGCCGCCGGAGGCTGCCTCATATAAGGGGGGGTGGGGCTCCAGGGCTTACTGTAGCCTGAATGGCTACAATGTGCCTGCTGACTGTGATGCAGAGGGTCAAAGTTGACCCTCATAGTGCATTATGGGGCGAATCGAACTTCCGGAAAAGTTCGCCTGACGCAGGCGAACGCGAACCCCCAATGTTCGCCTGGAACCGTTCGCCGGCGAACCGTTCGGTACACCTCTACAGGTGGCACCACTCGCACCACTGCTCCACATGCATGCACGTCCGTTGCATGGAATTATTTTACTGTTCTGGAAGAGGATGAATCCAGGGCAGTTTGTTCTGTGTGCCGTAAATCGGTGAACAGAGGCAAATCAGGCACCAGGTTCGGCACTTCAGGGCTGCTAAGCCATCTGCGCAACCACCACAGACGGGAGTTCGAATCTGTAAAGAATTACAATAAGATGGGTGGAGGAAAAGCAGCAGCAACAGGCCCCTCCTCTTCTTTTTCTACTCATCCTGTCCCTATCCAACCTGCTCAGTCCCATTCTAGTTCAAATCCCTCTGCATGCCAGGCTGGAAGAGGACTCCAGACCTAGGCAAGCACCTCATCATCACCCTTGTTGGTTTCCCCTGAATCACCAGTGTTCCAGCGTCAGGCCTCTGTGCCAGAAATGTTGCAGAGGAATCGGATGCTCCCTGCAAGTGATCCTTTTGTTGTGAAAAATAATGCGCTCCTGGCAAGGCTGTTGGGCCAACAGCTGCTGCCCTACCAGTTTGTGGACTGTGCCCCCTTCCGCAGACTGATTACAGTATTGCTCCACAATGGCGGATCCCCAGCCACCATTATTTTGCCAGGAATGCTATCCCAGGCCCTTCACCAACACATTGTGGAGTGTGTCAGCTGGTCTATGGATCACGCTGTTGGTGGCAAGGTGCACTTCACTATGGATGACTGGAGCAGCAGGCATGGGCAGGGAAAGTATCTTACTTTTACCGCCCATTGGGTCACCCTATATGGTGCTGCTGAGGAGGGTGCAAGATCTGGGGCATCTCAGCTGGTGGTGCCGCCACGTGGGTTGAAGGGGAGGCCTGTTGTACTTCCCTCTGCTACCTGTTCTGTCCAAGGCCAGTCCACCGTTGCTGAGCCTCCCAGCAAGTGGTCTCGCTCCTACACTGGTCTGCAGCACCATCGATGCCAAGCAGTGCTGAAACTCGAATCCATGGATGAGAACAGGCAAACCGGATCTGTAATCCTTGCAGCCTTACAGGATCAGATTCGGCAGTGGTTTTTCCCCCGAAAACTGGACACAGGTGTAGTGGTGTCTAATAGTGGTGCCAACATGCTGGCCGCCATTTCGGAAGGTGGTTACACTGACTTACCTTGCTTGGCCCACGTCTTCAACCTTGTAGTCCAGAAATTTCTATGAACTTTTGATGGGTGTGGCCTCAGTATGATAAGTGTCAGCCCAGAGCCCACATCCATCGCTCCGCAACCGCCACCGCGGCCTTGAAAATGCGGCAGCGCCGCCATAGCCTGCCGCAGCACAGGCTTATTTCTGGCACTTCACCCTCCACATGCTGGAGAGGTTGTGGGAGCAGCGAAAGGCGGGCAGGCTATACCTGTCTTAGACATCTTCCTCCAGAACAGGGCCACTGCACTACATTACTGGGGACCAGTGGCAGCTGATTGGACAGTTGTGTAAAGTCTTGGAGCCGATTGAGCACGCAACAAAATTGGTCAGTGAGGAGCACTGCAGCATATCCAAAGTGCTCCCTATTGTCTTCATGCTGGACAAGGCTCTTGACAAAGTGCTTGGACAGGGAGAGGAAGCCCTACTGAACAGTGGTCAGTCAAGTGGGGGAGTGAGGGAACATGTTCAAGTCCTGGAAGAGGAGGCAGAGCTTGTGGAAGTGGAAGAGCCCATTGTCAGGGGGTGGGAAGAAGATTCTGATGTGGAGCTGGAGCATGACGACAGTTCAGCCAGGAAGAGGTGATTAATGGCAGACATCTCTTCCCTATGGCTGCGCATATGCTCCAGTGCCTCCGTAAGGTCCCCTGGATTAAAACTTTAAAATCAAGGCTCGACATGTGGGTGGCCACCATCTTAGATCCCTGGTGCAAGGGGAAAATGCGGCAGTTCATACCCTGCCTCCCAAGCAGACACCAGGATGAGCCACATCCGGGATGCCCTTTTTTGTTGAGTAGAAGATGCGTTTCCTGGACCTGTATCCCATGCCCAAGCTACCAAGCCTCATCATACTCAGCAAAGGCCTGGTGGTCCCACTCCCAGTAGCAGCACCAATAGCCATTCTGTGAACCTGCTGAGTATGTTGAATGAATTTTATCAGCCAATGCCAGGTACTCCTTCTAGCAGCAGCACCACCAGTGGGCAAAGCAGTCACCGCCAGCGGCTGGCCCATATGGTGAATGATTACTTGGGGTCGGCCAGTGCTCCAGACAATATGGAGAGTGATGATGACCCCATGGAGTATTGGACAAAAAAACTGGATACCTGGCCAGAACTCGCTCAGTATGCACTGGAGGTTCTTGCTTGCCCCACCGCCAGTGTTCTTTCTGAGCGAGTATTTAGTGCTGCAGATGGGGTGGTCACCAACCAATGGACCCGTCTGTCCACAGACAATGTGGACATACTAACGTTCATAAAAATGAACGAGTCATGGATCAGTGATAATTCCAAGGCCCCTCTCACTGATTCACGATGAAGATTTGACAGACGAAATTAAAATTTTGCTGTAACGACTGCCGTGAAACCACCTCTAGGTCCCTTGGCTTACGACAACTCCTGCTGCTCACCAAAAAAATTATAATGACTGATGTGAAATGACCTCTAGGTCCCATGGCCTATGACAACTCCTGCTGCTCCCCCCCAAAATAATTATAATGACTGCCGTGGAACCACCTCTAGGTCCCATGGCCTAAGACAACTCCTGCTGCTCCCAAAAAAAATTATAATGACTGCTGTGAAACCACCTCTAGGTCCCATGGCCTGCTGCTCCAAAAAAAAAATTGTGATGACTGCCATGAACCCACCTCTAGGCCCCATGGCCTACGACAACTCCTGCTGCTCCAAAAAAAATTGTAATGACTGCCGTGGAACCACCTCTAGGTCCCATGGCCTACGACAACTCCTGCTGCTCCAAAAAAAATTTGTGATGACTGCCGTGGAACCACCTCTAGGTCCCATGGCCTACGACAACTCCTGCTGCTCCAAAAACAATCTGTGATGACCACCGTGAAACCACCTCTTGGTCCCATGGCCTATGACAACTCCTGCTGCTCCCCCAAAAAAATGTAATCAGGACTGTGATTCAGCCACCACTGAAGCCAAAGTTATCAGCAGAACTGCCAGGGAACTGGTATTTGTTTAAAAGGAAACATCCATTACGTTCCCTTTAACATTGTGGAAATGGTTTCCGCCGGAATGCAGAATTCCGCGGAATACTGCTGGGATCCACCGGAATGTAACGGTGACAGAATTGCGTTACCATGGAATGTGGAATTACTGCGATATTGAAAAACGCCTTTTCCGATCATCCCTACTGAAGTTAATTAATAAATTTGGCCTGGAGTTTTAAACATTTGTCTGCTCTTAGGTAGCAAAGGTTTGTTGCTGCTAAAAGGCTAGTAAATAAGTGTTTGTGAGACAGTTATGTGTTACCAACCCCAAGGAGAACTTGTAGGTAACTTTTTGGGGTGGGCTTATCCCTGGGCTGTCCTGGGTTGTCCTGGGTTTATCAAAGATAGCTTCTTGCAACTATTAGTACTATGGGTGTAAAAACACACACTAACACAGACTAATTTAACAACCTTTCACTGTGTTTTTGCACTCGGTGCTGTGCACAGCATCCTACTCGTAAGGCCACCTGAAAAGGCATTGGTATTACCTTCTCAATGATTAAGTAGTAGGAGAATAGTCCCAAGTGAGCCAAACTTCACTTTCTGGAGTGCCATGTTCCTTTGGAACATTTTTCTCTGTGGTCATTTTTGCTATGTGGCCATCTGATGGAATCCCATCTGGACTCATCTTGTTACTTCTACTCATCACAGTCTGGCGTGGATTTCCTATAACTACATGGACTACACTGGAGCGGTGAGATAATACAGTGTACACTATACTTATGCATCTGGGCTTTTTCTAGTGGCTTAGCTTGCCATTGTGGACAGCTGTTATTTGCAGAGGTGCTGCTTGCATATATATGTGCGTTGAACTAAGCTGTCTATGCCTGGCTTTTCTACCTTCTGACTCTTATTGAATGGAAAATTCTTTCATGAAAAATTCAGATCTGCCCCTCAGCCTAATTTGACTAGTGGGTAGCCTGGTGGGATTTAAGAAATTTGGATACCTAATGGACTATTTGGGTATCCCATAGGCACTAATGCAAAATATTGACTATTGGGCATCAAAAGCAGAAATGTGGGCGCCCAATAAATATCTGGTGCCAGGCCCATCCAAACAACATTTTTCATTTTGAAAATTATCATTTTAAAATTCGTTTTGAGACTAATCATTTTGTAAATTATAGTTTTGACATTTTTATCTTATTGAAATTCGTTTTAAGAATCATCATCTTGTAAATTATCGTTTTGAAACTTATTGTTTTAGAAATGTAGTGGGTTTTTTTTGTATTTATGTTATTTGTGGTGGAGGAAAGGTGTTTTAAGGTTAGGCATCAAGAAGAGGGTTTTTAGGGTTAGGCGTCAGGGATTGGGGGTTTAGGGTTAGGCATCAGAGGGGGAGGGTTCTGTATGAGAGAAGGGTTAGGTTTAGTTGTAGTTAAATATCAGTAATATTTACCAATGTTTTACTACCATAATTACATCTGTAAATATTTGTTTAATTTTCATTATTATAGATGCTGTTTTGCAATGAACGCTTTTTTGTGCTCTTTTTATTGCCATTATTTAACATATTTATTATTCAAACGCAGATAAAAATAAAGGCATGATAAAAAAAAAACATTGTTATAGGCAATATTCTGAAATTTCAGCTTCACCCCGTGCCCTTTTTTCCTTTCACCCTTTTCTAATGTATACGACCTGGTGTGCTAGGTGTGCTTGGGTGTTTGTTTGAGTGGTGGAATGGCCAGCTGTATATTTATTGCACTTTTTAGGTGTGATGCCCTTTATGAGCATTTATATACCTAATACATTTTGATTAACTGATATTTATTTTTGTAGTCTTTTGACTTTTTGCTTCTTATCCTATTCTTGAGAATACTAAAGTTCTCCTGTTTTTCAGCTCTGAAAATCCTTAGTTAACCTTTTGGGAATCGACGTAGTTTTAATCTACGTCCAGCAGGTGGTGCTGCCACCCTCACTGGACGTAGATTCAACGTCCACATTAACGTACCATCCCGATGCGATCATGTGCAACGGAGAGGGGAGGTTGAACTGTCATATGACAGCTGACATCTCCCCTCAGTGATCAGAAGCCATCCCGTATGGCTTCTGATCACTTGATCACTATGATTGCCGGCGGATCATAGTGATCACTTACAGAGCTGCGGCGGTAGGGGGGGGGGGGAAGAAGAGGTTCCACTCATCTTCTTGCCATTCCCCCGATGATTGGCGCTCCCTTGAGTCCCCTCCACTCTCGCCGGCATCCCCATTGTATTGACACTAAGTGCCAGGTCCCAGCTTGATGGCGTCATCAAGCCGTGACCCGGCACTTAGCGTCAATATGAGCGGGGAAGCCAGCGAGAGCAGAGGTGTCCACAGCTGCTCATCGCTGAAGCCTGGGAGGTGAGTAAAGGCTGCTGGCGGAAGGGGGACATCTGGAGGCAGGGGACACACACAGCCCAGCAGAACCCAGACGGGATCCGGCTGTCTGACCCCCTCCAAACGTGCCCCCCCCCCCCCCCCCGGAAGTAAAATGCCTGGTCCTTAAAGGAAAGGTTCAGGGAGGGTGGGTAAAAAATAAAAATCAAATTCCACTTACCTGGGGCTTCCTCCAGCCCGTGGCAGGCAGGAGGTGCCCTCGCCGCCGCTCCGCAGGCTCCCGGTGGTCTCCGGTGGCCGACCCGACCTGGCCAGGCCGGCTGCCAGGTCGGGCTCTTCTGCGCTCCAAGGCCCGGAACTTCTGCGTCCCACGCCGGCGCGCTGACGTCATCGGACGTCCTCCAGGCTCTACTGCGCATGCGCAGTACTTCTGCGCCTGCGCAGTAGAGCCCGGAGGACGTCCGATGACGTCAGAGTGCCGGCGTGGGACGCAGAAGTTCCGGGCCTTGGAGCGCAGAAGAGCCCGACCTGGCAGCCGGCCTGGCCAGGTCGGGTCGGCCACCGGAGACCACCAGGAGCCTGCGGAGTGGCGGCGAGGGCACCTCCTGCCTGCCACGGGCTGGAGGAAGCCCCGGGTAAGTGGAATTTGATTTTTATTTTTTACCCACCCTCCCTGAACCTTCCCTTTAAGGGGGGTAGGCAGGCGGTCTCGAAGGGGTTAATCAACTGTAATGATCGGTGTCAGCACACAGAGAGAATCTGATTATTGGTGATCTGCAGTATCACCAAGAATACAGATATATACCTGATTATTGATGATCTGCAGAATCACCAATAATACAGATATAGTACTAACCTCTGGACACCTGTACATATCGTGAGTGTTTGGTGCAACAGTATAAACTTTGAGTAATCCACCTGATGAGCAGGTGATCCTTGGCAGTGTGGGCAACACTGCTCTTTAGAGAAGCACGAGAACCTTGCAGCAGCCTGAGATCTTCCAAGGGGTAGAGTCTCAGGCTGAAGGTAGGAAGGACCAGTGAGTGAGTGACACCTGAAGGTGGATGTCACTAACTGATCTGGAAACTATCTCCTAAAGGAGAGAGATAGCTCTCAAAGTCGGGCTAGCCAGGTCGGCAACACACGGACAAATTAACCACTTGAGGACCACAGTCTTTTCGCCCCTTAAGGACCAGAGCCTTTTTCTCCATTCAGACCACTGCAGCTTTCACGGTTTATTGCTCGGTCATACAACCTACCACCTAAATGAATTTTACCTCCTTTTCTTGTCACTAATACAGCTTTCTTTTGCTGCTATTTGATTGCTGCTGCGAGTTTTAATTTTTATTATATTCATCAAAAAAGACATGAATTTTGGCAAAAAAATGACTTTTTTAACTTGCTGTGCTGACATTTTTCAAATAAAGTAAAATTTCCTATACATTTGAGCGCGAAAGTTATTCTGCTACATGTCTTTGATTAAAAAAAACCATTCAGTGTATATTTATTGGATTGGGTAAAAGTTATAGCGTTTACAAACTATGGTGCCAAAAGTGAATTTTCCCATTTTCAAGCATCTCTGACTTTTCTGCGCACCTGTCAGGTTTCATGAGGGGCTAAAATTCCAGGATAGTACAAATACCCCCCAAATGACCCCATTTTGGAAAGAAGACATCCCAAAGTATTCAGTGAGAGGCATGGTGAGTTCATAGAAGATTTTATTTTTTGTCACAAGTTAGCGGAAAATGACACTTTCTGACAAAAAAAAGAAAAAAAAAAGTTTCCATTTCCTCTAACTTGCGACAAAAAAAAATGAAATCTGCCACGGACTCACTATGCTCCTCTCTGAATACCTTGAAGTGTCTACTTTCCAAAATGGGGTCATTTGTGGGGTGTGTTCACTGTCCTGGCATTTTGGAGGGTGCCTAATTGTAAGCACCCCTGTAAAGCCTAAAGATGCTCATTGGACTTTTGGCCCCTTAGCGCAGTTAGGCTGCAAAAAAGTGCCACACATGTGGTATTGCCGTACTCAGGAGAAGTAGTATAATGTGTTTTGGGGTGTATTTTTACACATACCCATGCTGGGTGGGAGAAATATCTCCGTAAATGACAATTGTTTTATTTTTTTTACACACAATTGTCTATTTATAGAGATATTTCTCCCACTCAGCATGGGTATGTGGAAAAATACACCCCAAAACACATTATACTACTTCTCCTGAGTACGGCGATACCACATGTGTGGCACTTTTTTGCACCCTAACTGCGCTAAGGGGCCCAAAGTTCAATGAGTACCTTTAGGATTTCACAGGTCATTTTGAGAAATTTCGTTTCAAGACTACTCCTCACGCTTTAGGGCCCCTAAAATGCCAGGACAGTATAGGAACCCCACAAATGACCCCATTTTAGAAAGAAGACACCGCAAGGTATTCCGTTAGGAGGATGGTGAGTTCATAGAAGATTTTTTTTTTTTGTCACAAGTTAGCGGAAATTGATTTTAATTGTTTTTTTTCACAAAGTGTCATTTTCCGCTAACTTCTGACAAAAAATAAAATCTTCTATGAACTCACCATACTCCTAACGGAATACCTTGGGGTGTCTTCTTTCTAAAATGGGGTCATTTGTGGGGTTCCTATACTGCCCTGGCATTTTAGGGGCCCTAAACCGTGAGGAGTAGTCTTGAAACCAAATGTCGCAAAATGACCTGTGAAATCCTAAAGGTACTCATTGGACTTTGGGCCTCTTAGCGCACTTAGGGTGCAAAAAAGTGCCACACATGTGGTACCGCCGTACTCAGGAGAAGTAGTATAATGTGTTTTGGGGTGTATTTTTACACATACCCATGCTGGGTGGGAGAAATATCTCTGTAAATGACAATTGTTTGATTTTTTTTACACACAATTGTCCTTTTACAGAGATATTTCTCCCACCCAGCATGGGTATGTGTAAAAATACACCCCAAAACACAATATACTACTTCTTCTGAGTACGGCGATACCACATGTGTGACACTTTTTTGCAACCTAGGTGCGCTAAGGGGCCTAACGTCCTATTCACAGGTCATTTTGAGGCATTTGGATTCTAGACTACTGCTCACGGTTTAGGGCCCCTAAAATGCCAGGGCAGTATAGGAATCCCACAAGTGACCCCATTTTAGAAAGAAGACACCCCAAGGTATTCTGTTAGGAGTATGGTGAGTTCATAGAAGATTTTTTTTTTTGTCACAAGTTAGCGGAAAATGACACTTTGTGAAAAAAAAAACAATACATATCAATTTCCGCTAACTTGTGACAAAAAATAAAATCTTCTATGAACTCATCATACACCTAACAGAATACCTTGGGGTGTCTTCTTTCTAAAATGGGGTCACTTGTGGGGTTCCTATACTGCCCTGGCATTTTACGGGCCCAAATCTGTGAGTAGTCTGGAAACCAAATTTCTCAAAATGACTGATCAGTGGTATAAGCATCTGCAAATTTTGATGACAGGTGGTCTATGAGGGGGCAAATTTTGTGGAACCGGTCATAAGCAGGGTGGCCTCTTAGATGACAGGATGTTTTGGGCCTGATCTGATGGATAGGAGTGCTAGGGGGGTGACAGGAGATTGATGGGTGTCTCAGGGGGCGGTTAGAGGGGAAAATAGATGCAATCAATGCACTGGGGAGGTGATCGGAAGGGGGTCTGAGGGGGATCTGAGGGTTTGGCCGAGTGATCAGGAGTCCACACGGGGCAAATTAGGGCCTGATCTGATGGGTAGGTGTGCTAGGGGGTGACAGGAGGTGATTGATGGGTGTCTCAAGGTGTGATTAGAGGGGGGAAATAGATGCAAGCATTGCACTAGCGAGGTGATCAGGGCTGGGGTCTGAGGACGTTCTGAGGTGTGAGCGGGTGATTGGGTGCCCGCAAGGGGCAGATTAGGGTCTAATCTGATGGGTAACCGTGACAGGTGGTGATAGGGGGTGATTGATGGGTAATTAGTGTGTGTTTAGAGGAGAGAAGAGATGTAAACACTGCACTTGGGAGGTGATCTGATGTCGGATCTGCGGGCGATCTATTGGTGTGGGTGGGTGATCAGATTGCCCGCAAGGGGCAAGTTAGGGGCTGATTGATGGGTGGCAGTGACAGGGGGTGATTGATGGGTGGCAGTGACAGGGGGTGATTGATAGGTGATTGACAGATGATCAGTGGGTTATTACAGGGAATAACAGATGTAAATATTGCACTGGCGAATTGATAAGGGGGGGTCTGAGGGCAATCTGAGTGTGTGGGCGGGTGATTGGGTGCCCGCAAGGGGCAGATTAGGGTCTAATCTGATGGGTAACAGTGACAGGTGGTGATAGGGGGTGATTGATGGGTAATTAGTGGGTGTTTAGAGGAGAGAAGAGATGTAAACGATGGATTTGGGAGGTGATCTGATGTCGGATCTGCGGGCGATCTATTGGTGTGGGTGGGTGATCAGATTGCCCGCAAGAGGCAGGTTAGGGGCTGATTGATGGGTGGCAGTGACAGGGGGTGATTGATGGGTGGCAGTGACAGGGGGTGATTGATAGGTGATTGACAGGTGATCAGTGGGTTATTACAGGGAATAACAGATGTAAATATTGCACTGGGGAATTGATAAAGGGGGGTCTGAGGGCAATCTGAGCGTGTGGGCGGGTGATTCGGTGCCCGCAAGGGGCAGATTAGGGTCTAATCTGATGGGTAACAGTGACAGGTGGTGATAGGGGGTGATTGATGGGTAATTAGTGGGTGTTTAGAGGAGAGAATAGATGTAAACGATGGATTTGGGAGGTGATCTGATGTCGGATCTGCGGGCGATCTATTGGTGTGGGTGGGTGATCAGATTGCCCGCAAGGGGCAGGTTAGGGGCTGATTGATGGGTGGCAGTGACAGGGAGTGATTGATGGGTGGCAGTGACAGGGGGTGATTGATAGGTGATTGACAGGTGATCAGTGGGTTATTACAGGGAATAACAGATGTAAATATTGCACTGGCGAATTGATAAAGGGGGGTCTGAGGGCAATCTGAGCGTGTGGGCGGGTGATTGGGTGCCCGCAAGGGGTAGATTAGGGTCTAATCTGATGGGTAACAGTGACAGGTGGTGATAGGGGGTGATTGATGGGTGATTGATGGGTAATTAGTGGGTGTTTAGAGGAGAGAAGAGATGTAAACACTGCACTTGGGAGGTGATCTGATGTCGGATCTGCGGGCGATCTATTGGTGTGGGTGGGTGATCAGATTGCCCGCAAGGGGCAAGTTAGGGGCTGATTGATGGGTAGCAGTGACAGGGGGTGATTGACGGGTGATTGACGGGTGATTGACAGGTGATTGACAGGTGATCAGGGTGGATAGATGCATACAGTACACAGGGGGGGGGTCTGGGGGGGGGTCTGGGGAGAATCTGAGGGGTGGGGGGTGATCAGGAGGGGGCAGTGGGCAGGGGGGGGATAAAAAAAAATAGCGTTGACAGATAGTGACAGGGAGTGATTGATGGGTGATTAGGGGGGTGACTGGGTGCAAACAGTGGTCTGGGGGGTGGGCAGGGGGGGTCTGAGGGGTGCTGTGGGCGATCAGGGGGCAGGGGGGGGAAATCAGTGTGCTTTGGTGCAGACTAGGGTGGCTGCAGCCTGCCCTGGTGGTCCCTCGGACACTGGGACCACCAGGGCAGGAGGCAGCCAGTATAATAGGCTTTGTATACATTACAAAGCCTATTATACTATGTACATGCGGCGATCCGGGTGCTAGTAACCCGCCGGCGCTTCCGAACGGCCGGCGGGTTACTACGAACGGTGGGCGGAGCCAGTCCCCGGCGGCTGATCGCGTCACGAATGACGCGATCGCCGCATAGCCACTCCCGCAGCCGCCCCCGCCGATGGGCGTATTGCGGTCGTTTGGGCCCAGTCTTTGCCGCCGCCCATCGGCTGGGGGCGGTCGGCAAGTGGTTAAGTACAAAGACAGAAGACTGGTTCGGTATCCAAGACAGGCAGGGTTGGCAACAGATAATCAGATATGCGTGGTAACGAATCAGCGAGCGGAGGGATAGTCAGGAAAGCAATAGGTCATAACAGATATCAAACAATGCCTAGTCTTAGGTGTGAGGTCCATGGTCTCTACACCCTGGAACTAGTCCGAAGTATAACAGAATGATAACACAAGTTCCCTAGTCTTGGGTGTGAGGTCCGTGGTCTCTACACCCTGGAACTAGTCTGAAGTATAACACAATAATAATACAGTAGTAATCTGGCTCAGTGTGAATTCCCAGGTCCTCCTGGTTCAAACACACTGTTGGATCTGACTAAGGTCTGAGTGCTTCCACGTAGTGTTCGCAACGGCAGACAACTTGTGAGTGTCCAGCCATAACTATATATAGAGTAGCGCCCTCTGGCGCCACCCCTAAGTGATAAACCAATAGCCACTAGCTCTGAGGTCAACTGAACAGCCTGCGCGTATTCCTGAATCTGTGTGAACTAACAGACCCAGCCACACCAGCCGCATGCTGCTGCGTGCAAGCCGCCGCACTGGACGAGGAACCAGCCGCCCTGCTATCAGTACATGCGGCGGCTTTTCCGCGTTCACTCCCAGTACCAGACGCATGCCCCTGTGTGCAAACCGCCGCTACCAATTTCCGCATTCCAATGCGGAATTTCCGCCGGGAATCGCGGAAATTCCGCCCGACTTTAACATCGATTTTCTCAAAAACTATAAGGTCTTTTTGAAAGCTTTTTTTTGCATCTTGTTCAGAAGATTCTGTTTAATAAACCCTAAAAGTTTGGTGTTTCTAGAACGTACGGGGGCTTTGCTATTAACCGTTAAAGTCGGAGGATTTTTCCTGTAATGTAAATGCAGAAAATAGGCAGAAGCAGATTTTCTGCATTTTACATTACAGTAAAAATCTGCCGACTTTAGCGGTTAATAACAAAGCCCCTGTAAGTCCTAGAAACACCACATTTTCAGGGTTTATTAAACAGTATCTTCTGAACAAGATGCACAAAAAAGTTTTCGAAAAGACCTTATAGTTTTTGAGAAAATCAATGTTAAAGTCGGGCAGAATTTCCGCGTTTTCCGGCGGAAATTTCCGCGATTTCCGGCGGAAATCCGCCTAACGCACTTGCATTACCGATTTCCGCATTCCGATGCGGAAATGCAGTTTCCGATCGGAATTTCGGAAATTGCATTACCGCAGAATCCGAATGAGCATCCCTAGCGGCGTCTTTTCCGCGTTTTCTCACAGTACCCCCCCCCCCCCCTGAGGAGTGGACTCCAGACACTTCCCACCAGGCTTTCCATGATGCAAGTTATGGAATTCCTTCTTTAATTCCTCCGCGTGCATACAACAGTCTGGCACCCAAGTTCTTTCCTCTATGCCATACCCCTTCCAGTGAACCAAATACTGTCTGGAGTTCTGCACAAGCTGTTAGTCCAGAATCTTTTCAATTTCATACTCAGGTTGGTCATCAATTAACACGGGGGGGGGGGGGTAGCGGAATCCACGTGCACTGCCGGCTTGAGCAAGGACACATGAAATGATCTCACACCTCGCATGCTGGTGGGCATAAGTGACATTATTGATCTTTCTGGTTACTGGAAAGGGACCCACAAATCTGGGACCCAACTTGGGTGACAGTTGCTTTAGAGCCAAATGTTGTGTGGACACCTAGACCAAGTCTCCAGGAAGAAATTCCCATTCTATGGAACGTCTCTTGTCAGCCTGTTTCTTCTGGTTCTGAAAAGCCCTCCCCATATTTCTTTTAACTATTCCCCAAATCTGTTTCAAAGACCTCTGCCAATTCTCCAGGGCTGGAAACGGAGTAGAAGCCACTGGCAATGGGGTGAACTTGGGTGATTTTCCTGTCACCGCCTGAAATGGGGAAATCCTGAAGAGGAACTTTTCAGGTTGTTGTGTGCAAATTCTGCAAACAGCAAAAATTTGACCCAGTCGGTCTGTGCATCTGCAACATAACATCTCAGAAACTGTTCCAGGGACTGATTGACTCTTTCGGTCTGACCATTGGTCTGTGGGTGGTAGCCTGATGAAAAAGAAAGCTCCATGTCTAACTGATGGCAGAATGCTCTCCAAAACTTGGATACAAATTGGACTCCCCGATCTGACACTAAATTTTCCTGGAATGCCATGCATTTGTTGGATGAAGAGATCAGCCAATTCCTGGGCCGAGGGGAGACCCTTCAGGGGGACAAAATGGGCCATCTTACTGAATCGATCGACTACCACCCAAATGACCGACATGCCCTCAGACCTGGGGAGTTCGCCCACAAAATCCAAGGACAAATGGGTCCACGGTTCACTCGGAACTGGCTGCAATGTTCCCACAGGTGCCTGACGGGAGGGTTTGCTCCTAGCACACACACTGCACACTCTCTTACATACTCCTTACAGTCTGTTGCCAATGACGGCCACCAAGCACATCTAGCAATGAGATCCTGAGTTCTGGTGGCCACAGGATGCCCAGCATTCTTGTGGGAATGGAACAGCTGCAACAGTTGTAGGCGAAAAGGCAATGGTACAAACATGACCCCCTCAGGCTTCCCTTCTGCAACATCTTGTTGGAACGGACTTAAAGAGACTCCGTAACAAAAATTGCATCCTGTTTTTTATCATCCTACAAGTTCCAAAAGCTATTCTAATGTGTTCTGGCTTACTGCAGCACTTTGTACTATCACAGTCTCTGTAATAAATCAATGTATCTTTCCCTTGTCAGACTTGTCAGCCTGTGTCTGGAAGGCTGCCAAGTTCTTCAGTGTTGTGGTTCTGCTATGCACTCCCCCCTCAGGGGGGAAAGAAACACACAAATGATCTCTTGAGATTCAAAAGGAATGCTGTATACAGCCTGCTTGTGTATGGATGTATTTTCTATGTGTGGACATACTGTACATCAACCTACTTCCTGTTTTGGTGGCCATTTTGTTTGTTTATAAACAAACTTTTTAAAACTGTTTTTAACCACTTTTAATGCGGCGGGGAGCTGCGAAATTGTGACAGAGGGGAATAGGAGATGTCCCCTAACGCACTGGTATGTTTGCTTTTGTGCGATTTTAACAATACAGATTCTCTTTAAAGTGACAGCCCAGTCTTTCCAGGTCTCAGTGGCTGCCAGGACCACTTTCTGAGGGATAATGGTCTCTGGGTCTGAGGGCTGTGCTGTCTCGTGCTCAAAACACCTGGATAAGGCATCAGCCTTGATGTTCTTACTACCAGGGGTGTACGTGATTACAAATCTGAATCTTGAGAAAAATAACGACCACCGGGCCTGTCGGGGGCTAAGTCTCTTAGCGCCCTCAATGTACTCTAAATTCTTGTGGTCAGTGTAAACAGTAATAGTATGTTCTGCCCCTTCTAGCCAATGTCGCCATTCCTCAAAGGCCAATTTGATGGCTAGAAGTTCCCTATTGCCTATATCGTAGTTTTTCTCTGCGGGTGAAAACCTATGGGAGAAATAGGCACAAGGATGCAGTTTCCCCTGCAAACCGGAACGCTGAAACAGCACAGCCCCTACCCCTACCTCTGAGGCATCTACCTCCACAATAAAGGGGAAGGTGACATCAACATGTCTCAGCATGGGTGCAGAACAGAGCAATTTCTTCAGAGTGGAGAAAGCAGCATGGGCCTCTGGGGACCAGTGATGAGTATCTGCCCCTTTCTTGGTGAGACTGGTGAGAGGTGAAATCACCGTAGAGTACCCCTTTATGAACCTCCTGTAGTAGTTGGCAAACCCCAGGAATCTCTGGAGAGCTTTCAGTCCCACAGGTTGAGGCCACTCCAAAACAGCTGAAACCTTCCCAGGGTCCATAGAGAGGCCAGAGGTCGAGATTATGTACCCCAGAAAGGCGACAGAGGTCACTTCAAAAATGCACTTTTCCAACTTAGCATACAGCATATTCTGTCTTAAAGAGGAACTGTAAGCAGGGGGAAAAAAATAACGGACTCCTAGAGAGTGATGAGGCGAACCATTTTTACTCCTGGCAGAGTAACAGTTTTTTTTTCTTTCTTCCAGCAGTTGTAACTGTTATACTAGGCTGTAACCACTTTTTTTTTAACTGACTGATGTCATCTGAAGGCGCCCAATGTATGTGTGGAGAGAAGTTCAGAACTAGATGAAGGAGGCTAAAATTTGTTTGTCTGTATATACAAACAAAATTTAATGGTTGTTGTAAAGCAGTTTTAGTAAGTAAAAGGGTAAATGTGTGGAAAAAGGGTGATTTATTGTAATGGGCTGGGCCCTTTTCCACTGGCTGTGATTTTGACTGATTGCGAGAGCACCACGATTTACATATAAATCGCGGTGCTCATTTCCCACTAGTGCTCCCATTTTTTCCCAGAATGCAGTTGTCGACTTGCGTGATTCTCATTGCAATCATGTTCCAATCCCAACAGTGCAAATGCGGCAAGTGGATAAAACAGCGTGTGCGATCACAACAAATGCAGCGCAGTTGCGATCGCGCTTGTAATGGAAAAGGGCCCATAGAGGAGAAAGCAAAATGAAAGCAGATCAAGTCTGTTTCTATACAGTTTGTATCAAGTTTCAGCATAGCGTTAAAGTGCTCATACACTTATCGATTTTCTCATTCAATTCCTCTCAGATTCCTACTGGGAATAGATTCCCCAAAAGGTCAGATTGATTTTTGATCAATGTCTTGGCACCAATTATCACTACCTTATATTGGTGACTATTAGGTTCTTGCTGGAGCAGTTTCCTGAATTACCTGATCCACTAGTTGTCCCCTACCCTCCGGGCAGTATTTTCTGGTGGTCTAGTTGTTCCCCCTCAAAATCTTCCCTGGCAGTCTAGTGGTCCCCTCTCCTTTTCTAAAGTATTCCCTTAAACCCTGGTTTTCTCATAGTATTCCTCCAGTCATCCTGTGCACACATTGTCAGTCCACGATCCTCTCGTCAGCTGTATCAGCCCCCAATAAGCTGTATGCATGGCGCCAGGCGCCACATCGCGTTCCTGTGCACAGCATTTTTCTGCACATGCACAGTACTGAAAAAGCATTACTATCAGAATGCATGCAGCCCAGGGCCAAGCATGCGTAGTACCTCGCGACCGGCCAGAACTAAACAAACTTTGAGAATGGTCACTGTGATGCTGACTGGAGGGTCGTGGAAGGACAGTGCGGGCACAGGATGACTTCAGGGCACTGCAAGAAGCCCCATAAAAAATTAAACTGCGTTTTGTTTTCGACTTAAAGAGAACCTGAAGTGAGTAAAATTATTTAAAATAAACACATGACTTAGCTGCAAATGAATATTACATACCAACCTCACCGTCAGTTCCTCTCAGAAGCTCACCATTTTCTTCTTACAGTGATTCCTTCCAGTGCTGACAATATTTTGTCAGAATTAAAACATATCAGTTGCTGTCAGTTATATATCAGCTGCTGTCAGTTACAACTGAATGTGCCAGGTAATGTCCATGTTTCCCTATGGCTCAAGTGGGTGATATTACAGTTTAACAGTGTGCTGACCAGGAAGCTGTTAGGGGGTAATGGCCATTTTTAAAATGGAGGACAAATTCCATTGATCACAGTGGACAAATGGGACGCAGGAGAGGAGAAAGAGATTGAGCCGTAGACTACACAGGAGGTAAGTGTGACCTGTGTATAGTTATTTTTAGTTTTTTATTTTCATTTCAGATTTTGTTTAAAGTGTACCAGAGACGAGTAAGTATAAAAGTTTTATACATACATGGGGCTTCCTCCAGCCCCTCCCACGTCATCTTTCTCCGCCTTCTTGTTTTTCCATTAACAGTCCTGCTAGCTCAGCGAGTCGGGGTGCACTGCGCATGCAAACAAAAGGCAGAGGAAGACGGCGTGCAAGTGATCAGTGCAGAGGGGCTAGAGGAAGCCCCAGGTATGTATAAATCTTTTATACTTACTGGTTTTACAGTGTACCTGAGACAATAGTCGTGTCAGGCTTTATACTTAACTGGGGCTTCCTCCAGCCCCCTTGAGGCCGCTCGGTCCCTTACCTTCTCCCCTGGGCCACTCCTGGACAGCCTGATACTCTAGCTGAGTTGTGCTTCACTGTGCATGTGTGGCCCAGCCGTGCTCCCCCATGGCAGGCGGAGATTGCTCCCGGATACGGGAGTGTGACGAGGGAGCAGGTGCTGCCGGTAAAGCGGGGGACAGGAGTGGCCCGGTGAGATGGTGAGGGATGAAGTGGCCTCAACAAGGCTGGAGAAAGCCCCAGGTAAGTATAAAACAGGCCTCCCTAAAGTTCCCCGTTAACCCCTGGTAGTATGGTAGTCCCCATAGCTTTTAGCTGTATTCCCTGGTATTCTAGTGGACCCTCCCCCTCTGCATGTGTGGTCGCAGTATACCCCCCATATAATACACCCACTACACCTAGGGAGCATTATTTGACCACTGGAGCGCCCCCCTCTCTGAATGACCATCATGTACCTGCAAGCCCCCCTCCCCCCCGGGCCGGATTTATACCGTTTACCTCCCAAGGGCCACTATCAGCAGCCGCAACCCCTCCATCCCCTTTCCGCCAACAACATCTCAACACCCCAGAATGTTTACACACTTTTTCCCAGTGTTCCTGCGCTGGAACCCTCTGTACATATTTAGACCCCTCACTCCTGTTTGGGACCCTCTTCTTCCCTGTGGCTGCATTTCCATCTGTGTGCAACCATGCTGGGTCTGTGAAAGTATGGCCCACACGTCTAGTAGCAAAAAGTCTTTTGTGCACGTCCGTTTTTGTGCTAACTGGAATGTATGGACCATACTTGTGCATGCCCTGTACAGTTGCACTTGTACATGGGAGTGCAGCCACAAGACAAAACAGGGTCCTGGGCAGCAATGGCGGGGGGGCTGAATATGTTCATGACCCCCAGTATGTGTGCCTCCCCCCACCACACACACACACACACACACACACCTTAGTATCGGTAGTCAGATGCTGTCTCCTCCCCTTAATATAAGTAGTCAGAGGCTGTCCCCTGTGCCCCCCCCCCCAACTCGTTTTAGTATAAGTAGCTGCCCCTGTCCCCTTCACTTTACCATAGGTCAGTGCTGTCCAACTTCGCGGGCATGGAGGGCAATTTTTTTTCCAGACCACAGGGTGGAGGGCCGGCAGACCGACACAACCGCTAGTACCCCCCCCCCCCCCCCTGAGCAGCAGATTTCCCCACACAATGCAATTAGAGTGATAGCAGATTCCCCACAAAGTATAACCAGATTGGCCGCAGATTTGCCCACAAAATGCACTCAGATTGGCCGCAGATTTACCCACAAAATGCATTCAGATTGGCTGCAGATTTACCCACAAAATGCATTCAGATTGGCTGCAGATTTACCCACAAAATACATTGATTGGCTGCAGATTTACCCACAAAATACATTGATTGGCTGCAGATTTACCCACAAAATACATTGATTGGCTGCAGATTTACCCACAAAATACACAGATTGGCTGCAGATTTACCCACAAAATACACAGATTGGCTGCATATTTACCCACAAAATTCAATCAGATTGGCCGCAGATTTGCCCACAAAACGCCGTTAGATTGGCCGCAGATGTGCCCACAAAATGCATCCAGATTGGCTGCAGATGTGCCCACAAAATGCCGTCCGATTGGCCGCAGATTTGTGCACAAAATGCAATCAGATTGGCCGCAGTTTTGCGCACAAAATGCAATCAGATTGGCCGCAGATTTGCCCACAAAATGCAACCAGATTGGTCGCAGATTTGCCCACAAAATGCAATCAGTTTGGCCGCAGATTTGCCCACAAAATGCAATCAGATTGGCCGCAGATTTGCCCACAAAATGCAATCAGATTGGCTGCAGATGTGCCCACAAAATGCAATCAAATTGGCCGCAGATTTGCCCACAAAATGCCGTCAGATTGGCCGCAGATGTGCCCACAAAATGCAATCAGATTGGCTGCAGATGTGCCCACAAAATTCCGTCCGATTGGCCGCAGATTTGCCCACAAAATGCAATCAGATTGGCTGCAGATGTGCAGATGCTTAACCCCTCCCCCAGGTAGCCAAATGTTTACACCTCCCCCATCCCCATAGGTAGCCACAGGCTCCCCCCCCCCCTTCCTTATGGGTAGCCAGATGCTATCTCCCTCCCTTTCAATATAGGGGACCTATATACTAGCACTAAGTCACCCCCTCCCCCCAGCAGAGCAGGAGCCAGTGTGGATGACATCCACTCCCCCCAGAGCAGGAGCCAGTGTGGACAACATCCACTCCACCAGCACCGCCCCCCCCCCCCCAGCAGAGCAGGAGCCAGTGTGGATGACATCCACTCCTTCAGCCCTCCCAGCTTTCCTCTCCCTTCCCGGAGAGCAGGAGCAGAGAGACAGTCGCTTACATTCTCCAGGCTCCCAGCGCCAAACGAAGCTTCCCCTATCCTTCTGTCACCTGCCGCTGTGCGCCTCTCTCTCCTGTCGGCGTCTCTCACATGTGACTCGCCAGCAAGTTACTGGCAAGTCACATGTGAGAGACGCCGACAGGAGAGAGAGGCGCACAGCGGCAGATGACGGAAGGATAGAGGAAGCTTCGTTTGGCGCTGGAAGCCTGGAGAATGTAAGCGACTGTCTCTCTGCTCCTGCTCTCCGGGAAGGGGGAGGAAAGCTGGGAGGGGGGGAGTGGTGGCTGCTAACACGAAGCCGCTGGCCGGGTAACCAGAAGAGAGTTTGCCTCCATGCTACAGGCAGACTCTCTCCACCATATACCGCTCTAAGCCAGTATAGTAAAGGGGCTGGCTGCGGATTTGAAGAGCAGCTCCTCTCAGGGCAGACACACGGGCAGCTCGTGCTATCTCTGATTGTACACTTCTCCCTTTGCACGAGCTGTCCTGCAGAGATGACGTGAGCTTTTTTTTTCTTCTTTTGACAACTGTTACTACCCAGAAGGCTGTTCGTCCTAGGCTCAATTAATACTCAGACGCGGACTAACATCACTAGATGGGCGGGGCTTATGCCTTAAAACTGTATTTAATGTGTTTTTTGGCTTCTTCTTCCTGGAAAGACTTGGTTTTCCCCCACAAAGTGTATGTCAGCTTCATGCTGGCGATGAGTTAATTATGTGGTTACAGTTCCTCTTTAACTTCTGTAACACAAACCCCACATGTTTCCTGTGTTCTGAGAGGTTGGAGGAGAAAATTAGTATGTCGTCTAAGTACACTAAGACGAATTTGCCCAAAACCTCTCTGAAGACCTCGTTGATCAGCTCTTGGAAGACGGCCGGAGCGTTACACAACCCGAAGGGCATCACCAGGTACTCGTAATGCCCGTCGGGTGTGTTAAAGGCCGTCTTCCATTCATCACCGTCCCTGATACGCACAAGGTTGTATGCACCCCTTAAATCCAGCTTCGAGAAAATCTTAGCATTGGTGACTTGGGTAAACAAATAGTCTATTAAGGGCAGAGGATAACAATTTTTTACTGTAATTTTATTTAAGCCCCGATAATCAATGCATGGACGGAGGCCTCCATCCTTCTTTTTCACAAAAAAGAATCCTGCCCCCGCTGGTGACCGAGAGGGACGAATAAAGCCTTTCGCTAAATTTTCTCGGATGTATTCTTGCATGGCTAATTTCTCTGGCCCAGATAAATTATAGAGATGACCTCTAGGGGGTATACAATCAGACCTGAGATCAATGGGACAATCAAAAGGACGATGCGGAGGAAGTTTATCTGCTGACTTGGGACAAAGCACGTCCGCAAATTCTGAATACTGGTCTGGCAACCCCTCCATGTGAATCTTGGTTTTACCCAATCTTACCCTCGCTGGACAATGATGATAACAATGGGTAGACCAGCTCGTTAGCTGACCTGAAGCCCAATTGATCTGAGGAGAGTGAAGTTGTAACCATGGCATACCAAGAATGATCGTGGAGGTTGTCATCCGCAAGACCAGAAACTGTAGATTCTCTCTATGTAACACCCCCACCGTAACCCTTAACTCTGGAGTCTGAGATAGAGGATGTTTACTCTGCAGAGGAGAGTCATCCACTGCAGTGACCAGAATCCGTTGTTTCAATGGGGAAATGGGAATCCCCAGTTTATTAGCAAATTTGTAATCCATAAAATTGGCTGCTGAGCCAGAGTCAATGAAGGCCTCAGTAGTCTCTGTCTTATCCTTCCAAGATATAGTACAAGGGAGGAGCAAACGTTTATCATCTAGAGGTAACGACTGCGCGCCTAGGGTATTACCTCCGACTACACCTAGGCGGCAGCATTTCCTGACTTCTTGGGACAATTCTGTACTCTATGACCCTCCTCTGCACAGTATAGACAGAGTTGCTCTGTTTCTCTGCGCCTGCGCTCCAGCCGGGACAATCTCGACCGACCAAGCTGTATTGGTTCTGGTGCAGGCGAAACGGGTGGGGAAGCAACAGATGAAGGTGCAGCGTTAGAAACATATCTTACATTGTTCCCACTCCGAGTCTGTCTTTGATAACGTAGGCGACGATCAACTCTGACGGCTAATGAAATGGCCTCATCAATAGACTTCGGCTCAGGATGACCCAACATTAGGTCTGAGACCGCGTCTGACAACCCTGACAAAAACAGTCTAGAAGTGCGAATGGGTCCCATCTAGCCGAAAGTGCCCATTTCCTGAACTCCGCTGCATAATTCTCCACCGGACCCTTGCCCTGCCGTAGTGTCTTGAGCTTCCGCTCAGCGGTAGAGGCAATGTCCGGATCATCATAAATTATAGCCATAGCTTTAAAAAATTCCTCCACCGAGGTTAGGGCCTTATGCCCTGTCTGAAGACTATAGGCCCAGGTCTGGGAATCCCCTGACAACAGAGTTTTAATGAATGTGATTTTCTGCGCCACGGTTCCTAATGAATTAGGTCTTAACTCAAAGTTTGACAACACTCTATTTCTAAAATTCTGAAAGTCGGATCTGTGACCAGAAAACCTTTCGGGTACAGGCATACGTATGTCTGTGCTAGGAAGAGATCGCACTGTATCCACAGCCGTCTGAAAGACATGTACAGTCCCAGACAAAGCGTTGATCTGGATCTGATGACTGTCCAGCACTCGGTTGTAATTCTCCACCGAAGTGGTGAGTGCATCAAGACGGCCGCTGAGTGCGTCCATTTGGTTTTGGTCTGCCATTCTGTAACGATCGGTGTCAGCACACAGAGAGAATCTGATTATTGGTGATCTGCAGTATCACCAAGAATACAGATATATACCTGATTATTGATGATCTGCAGAATCACCAATAATACAGATATAGTACTAACCTCTGGACACCTGTATATAGCGTGAGTGTCTGGTGCAACAGTATAAACTTTGAGTAATCCACCTGATGAGCAGGTGATCCTTGGCAGTGTGGGCAACACTGCTCTTTAGAGAAGCACGAGAACCTTGCAGCAGCCTGAGATCTTTCAAGGGGTAGAGTCTCAGGCTGAAGGTAGAAAGGACCAGTGAGTGAGTGACACCTGAAGGTGGATGCCACTAACTGATCTGGAAACTATCTCCTAAAGGAGAGAGATAGCTCTCGAGGTCGGGTAAGCCAGGTCGGCAACACACGGACAAATTAAGTACAAAGACAGAAGACTGGTTCGGTATCCAAGACAGGCAGGGTTGGCAACAGATAATCAGATATGCGTGGTAACGAATCAGCGAGCGGAGGGATAGTCAGGAAAGCAATAGGTCATAACAGATATCAAACAATGCCTAGTCTTAGGTGTGAGGTCCATGGTCTCTACACCCTGGAACTAGTCTAAAGTATAACAGAATGATAACACAAGTTCCCTAGTCTAGGGTTTGAGGTCCGTGGTCTCTACACCCTGGAACTAGTCTGAAGTATAACAGAATGATAACACAAGTTCCCTAGTCTTGGGTGTGAGGTCCGTGGTCTCTACACCCTGGAACTGGTCTGAAGTATAACACAATAATAATACAGTAGTAATCTGGCTCAGTGTGAATTCCCAGGTCCTCCTGGTTCAAACACACTGTTGGATCTGACTAAGGTCTGAGTGCTTCCACGTAGTGTTCGCAACGGCAGACAACTTGTGAGTGTCCAGCCGTAACTATATATAGAGTAGCGCTCTCTGGCGCCACCCCTAAGTGATAAACCAATAGCCACTAGCTCTGAGGTCATCTGACCAGCTGATCCCCCCTTGGCCATCATAAGAGTTCTGCCTCTCAGCGCGCGCGCGCGTATTCCTGAACCTGTGTGAACTAACAGACCCAGCCACACCAGCCGCATGCTGCTGCGTGCAAGCCGCCGCACTGGACGCGGAACCAGCCGCCCCACTATCAGTACATGCGGCGGCTTTTCCGCGTTCACTCCCAGTACCAGACGCATGCCTCTGTGTGCAAACCGCCGCGCTAGACGCGGAATTAGCCGCCTTGCTGTCAGCACACGCAGCGGCTTTTCCGCGTTTTCTCACATCAACCCATTAAAATAAAACTGAAAAAACTGAAAAAAATCAGAACTTGTCTTCAATTATTTTTCATACAGAGCTCACACTGGCAGATTCCTGGCAGATTATTATAAGAAAAACAGAATGTACCAATGGTGTATGTGGTTTATGTATGCAAGTGTGCAATGAAACACAGCAGGTGACAACAAAACAGAAAAGGGAGGCGAGACAATACCAAAAACTTGTACTGTAGACTGGTAGGTTTTGAATACCAAGAGGTGAGGAGTAAATTAATGTATACCCACAAATCCTTGTTGTCAAGATGCAACCACTCAATGAGGTATATTCACTATTCCCTGGTAAACTTGATGTATGTAGAAAGTACATATCAAGCTTACTGGGCTTTCTGAAATTATGTGAAGGGTTATGTAATTTACATGACTTGCTTTAAACATGCAATACTTACTTATTTGTTAAACAACCATTGTATGTTTTGCATGTATAATGTGGGTTACACAAATTGACCTGCTAAGTGGGTGGGTAACCTGTTATGTAATTTGCGTAAAGCATGCAAACTTTATGCATGCTGTCTGCACAAGGAAAGTTTACACGGGTATAATAAATATATCCCGATGTGCTTATGGGAAAGTTCAGCCTGTCCTTACTCAGGTTTAGCAAGTGTCTTGCAAAAAAGCTTGTGCCAAAATGCAATGGGAGGAGTGGAGCCCATGGCAAATAGGAGGTGGACTTACTCCTCCTTGAAACACAGCTTAGAGTTAAAAGGATTTGGATTTATGGTTCCTTTCAGCACAAACCTAACACAAACCTAGGGTCATATTACGAAAGAAAAGCCTTTTAAGTTGACTAAATAAAAATATTTTGGGGGATGCTGCTGATGTTGACATATAGAGCAAAATATGTTCTGAGAGAAAGTATTGTAAATGTTAGAGGTCCCAGAAATGCAATTAATGGACTTCATGAAGGGATTGTGAAGGTTTGTGTGCCCCTATGTTATCAGCAAAGCTACATAAAATGGACCCTCCCTATGGCTCTACACATACCTTCCATTCAATTTTTTTAAAGTAAAATATTATTTTCAGATATCTGTTGGTTATCCCATTCCATTATGGTCATTTGGAAGCTGTCATTGTTCTCAGACAGAATGAATCACCAGGATTTTTTCCCATTGACTTCAGTGCTGTCTGGATTTGGGACTTACTGAAACAGGAACACTGTGCTCTGTTTAATTGTAGAGTCCTTGAACTGAAAAGAGGCATGCAACGTACTAGAAGAACTGGAGGCACGCATAGGTGAGATAACCAAGGATTACAGTATCCCAATATTAACCACTTAATGTTTACAGTACAGTATATCTACTCCCCTAAAAAACTTAATCTAAGCCTCAGGGGAGTAGATTTTCGTAACTCTGCTACAATCGCCGCTGTGCGTGCTCTCACGTGCTCACACACTAGTTCTTACTGCTACATGTTAGCCCGGAGATCAATGAATGGGAATGCAGTTCCCATTCATTTTTCTAGTTCCCCGTGTCCATGATCGCACATCAATTAGATGCCTGCGGTCATTTGTAAACACTGTAACTTACACTTACACGCATTAGTTCCTGTTTGTGTACTAAAAGCATGCGCAGGAAGCTAATAACTGAGGACATCTTGTGGCCAAAAAGTAAAATTACACCTACAATCATTTACTTTAATAAAGAGACCTGCACATAATTTAAAATTAACCCCTTACCTCCCACTCTCTCCCATAAATGCCCAAATAAAACTTTTGCATTTAGAAAAAATTATAAAATAAAGTAAAACAAACAAAACAACATAAATACTTACCTTAGGGACTGAACTTGTTTTACATGTATGTCAGAAGGGTATATTACTGTTATTTTTTAAAATTATGGGCTTGTAAATAGTGACAGACGCAAAAATGAAAACCTGCACCTTTATTTCCAAATAAAATATTGGCGCCATACATTGTGATAGCAAGATAATTTAAATGGTGTAATAACCAGGACAAATGGGCAAATAAAATACGTGGGTTTTAATTATGGAAGCATGTATTATTTTAAAACTGTAATGGCTGAAAACTGAGAAATAATGATTTTTTTAATTTTTTTTCTTAATATTCCCATTAAAATGCATTAGAAAAAATAATTCTTAGCAAAAGGTACCACCCAAAGAAAGTCTAATTAGTGGCAGAAAAAACAAGATACAGATCATTTTGTTGTGATAAGTAGTGGTAATGTTATTGGCAAATGATTGGGAGGAGCGCTGAAATGTGAACATTTCTCTGGTCCATAAGGTAAAAATACACTCAGGGCTTAAGTGGTTAATCTGGACAGTGTCCTATCTTAGGTGTTTCTTATTCTAGACAAAGGCAATTGTGGTTCAGGATAAAGTTCAAATTATTTTATTTCGCACTTGACAACGCGTTTCTCGGCAAAAGCCTCAGGTCAATAAACGTGCCGTATCGGCACCCAGAACCTAACTTTTTCCTTCATCAGGCACTTTTATTGACCTGAAGAAGCAGCTTTTGCCGAGAAACTCGTTGTCAAGTGTGAAATAAAATCGTTTGAACTTTATCCTGAACCACAATTGCCTTTGTCTAGAATAAGGAACACCTAAGGTAGGACACTGTCCAGATTAATATTGGGATACTGTAATCCTTAGTTATCTTTCCTACGGGCACCTCCAGTTCTTCTTATCCTGAACCACAATTGACTTTGTCTAGAATAAGGAACATCTAAGGTAGGACACTGTCCAGATTAATATTGGGATACTGTAATCCTTGGTTATCTCTCCTACGGGCACCTACAGTTCTTCTAGTACATAGCTTAAACCCTCAGCTTAGGGGGGATAGAACCAAGGTCCACCTTGGTCCAAAAAAAGTCCTTTTTTAGGAGCAGCGACCACGATTATCCAAGGCAGAGTGGGGGTGGTAATCTACCCACATGTGCAGACGAGTGGTTGCCTCATTCAGCAACCCACCTTTGTGAGCATACTTCTTGTTGTCTTATCAATTATCCTGGTGACCTAACGATATTGCGCCAGATTGGGCTCCCGGATCGCTCTGTGTTTTTTCTCCTTACAAATCTACAATATTCATGCAATATAAGTCTAGAAGGCTCTAATGCAGGCTGCATTCATCTCTATAGATCACTAGAGACTCCACAAGAGGCAAAACCTAATTTAAAATATTTCAGTTTAAAGACACTCTTCATCAATGAGCCACCCACCAAAGAAATACAGTAAGGTTCTGTGGCAAGATGAATGTTTGTACTATGCAAAGTCTCAAACACTTTTATGAATAATTAAATAGTACATAACAAAATCATATTAAAGGAAGGAATTCTTACTGATGTGCCGTATGCTGAGTTGCTTTCTTTCTTTTTTTATTTATTTATTTCTCTAGCTGTGTTTTGCTTTAAACCTCCTTAAGACTAAAGTATACCAACTATGAATGCATGAATCCCTGGAGAAAATAGCACAAAGATAAAAGGTGCTGGCAATGGTGGTGCTAGTTCTTTTGTTAGATTGAAGAGAATTTAAACTATTTTTAAGAAATAGTCCTAAAATTACAGACCTAAAAAGTTGATGCTGACTCCCAAAAAACAGGCATGCAAAACTCTTCACATATTATTTTCATTAACCAAAAATAAATATCAGTCATCCCTTCACTAGGTTATTATATTTAGTTTATTTTCTACTTCTCAGCTTGTACAGCAGACACAAAATACATTTTTTGCAAGTGTGATGCTCCTAGGGTTTTAAATAAAAATGATACAAACTTAGTTCACGGCTGGCATTTTCTAGCAAGCTGGGTATATAACTCCTGTTGTTATTTTAAGAGTAAGATAGCTTCCCAAAATGGGACACACAGCAAGATGTCTAAGACGTAAAGCATAAAGAAATGGCCAAATAATACATAGGTGATAATCCTGATCTTATAGAACAAATGACATATAATAGAAAATTTACATTTTGCTAAAATATAGCTCAAAATATTAAGAAACGAAGGAACTGAAAATAATATTCCTTTGCCTTAAATGCATGTAAAAAATCAGCACAGGAACTTTCAGAAGTAATACAACTAAACAAAGAGGTTTATATTTTGGAAGAGGAAAGTACTAAAACAATATGTGCCTGAGTGTCAAGGCAGAAGACTCAAGGGGAATGTGAGGAATTACTGCTTGACAGGAAGATTTCTATTTACAAGTGAAGTCCCAAAACACATTTTTAGAGTTGTGCAGTACCAGAATGAAATCTTACGTTCATTCAAACATAGCCAAGAATCAAGAAGTAGTTTTGTTTCAGACGGTTATAAAAGAAACAAGGGGGTTTGTTGATGTGAAATGTATGAAAATGCGGTATTGCTTAAAAGTTTGTGAATCCTTGTTATTATTATTTTTCTTATTATAATTATATTGGAAATTATAAATAATATATACCAATTATTATTATTTGCTCTATTATTGTGCATTATTATTATTATTATAAGTAGTAGTAGTAGTAGTAGTAGTAGTAGTAGCAGTAGTAGTAGCAGTAGCAGTAGCAGTAGCAGTAGCAGCAGCAGCAGCAGCAGCAGCAGCAGCAGCAGCAGCAGCACAAGTGTTAGTATTAATAGTAGCAGCAGCAGAAGTAGTAGTAGCAATATCAGTACAGTATTTTACAGTGTTTGTCATCAGTTAATACCATTTATTGGCTAACTTCAAAGATTAAAAGTGTAATACTGGGAATACACAATGAGTTTTTTTGGCAGATACTTAGTTAACTAGTTAATAGTTAGACGTTAGAAAGAAATTAATGTTTAGGGGGTAGGTTAACATTGGAAAACAGAAAGAAGTTAACATTAAAGTGGACCCAAATTACAAAAACAAGATTTCAGAAATGAAATCTATTTTTCTCAATTATAATAATAAATAGCAGCCTTTTTTCAGCCAGCTGCATGGTGATAAATATAAAATATTTTACATTTATTGGAGGAACCCTTCCCTTCCTTTCATATTGCCAAGACAGAATCCGGCAGACTGGTGGAGGAGATAAAAAACAAAAACAAAACACAGGCTGCTACTGATGATGTCAAAGGGGGAGGTTATCTCAGCTTGTGTGAGATTTCACATAGACGACGCCCCTGTGAGGGAGGGTGGCTGATGACAAACATACCCATGATCTAAAACCTCCTACTAAGCTCAGAAGTAATGGCTGCCACCTGTATAACCCTAGTTATGAAAAGAGAAGGGTGAAAAGCATGCACTTAAATGCTCATAGGCTTTAAGGAGTGTTTATTTATCTTTGTATGTAGAGATGGCTCGAACTTCCGATTTTAGGTTTGCGAACCTCGAACGCGAACTTACGCAAAAGTTCGGGTTCGCACAAACTTCGCAAACTGCAATAGACTTTAATGGGGAGGCAAACTTTGAAAATTACAAACATTTATGCTGGCCACAAAAGTGATGGAAAAGATGTTACAAGGGGTTTAACACCTGGAGGGGGACATGGTGGATTGGGATAGACGCCAAAAGTCCCGGGGCAACATCTGCACAGCAGCGTTTTAAGGGCAGAAATCATCTTACATGCTAAATTGGAGGCCTAAAGCGCTTTAAAACATCTTGCATGTGTATACATCAATCAGGTAGTGGAATTAGTGTACTGTTTCACACTGACACACCAAACCCAATGTGTAACGCACCGCAAACAGCTAATTGTGTAGTGACGGCTGTGCTGGACTGGTGCGCACCATGGTGAGAGTGCAGGCGATAGCAGTTTTCAAGCCCATATGGTCACCGGGCTGAGGTAGCTCAATGACAGAACAACAGTAACTGTCCAGCTGATCGAATTTGTTCTGTCCACAATGAAGCAACGACCTTATTATCTTAGGTGTGCCCCCCCAACACACTCATATAGGCGGCGGTCATTGGTTTATTGTGATACGCAAGCCCCTTCACTGCGGCAAGGTAATGATCACGAAGGGAATTGACACATGTATGTACATGTGCCTTTTGTTTTGTTGTTGCAGCTGCAGTGCAGCCAGAAAAATTAGGCAGACATGTACACACACCAGAATTTTCTTTTATTGGTTTTGTTAGCAGCCGCTGCTAGCAGCGACTTTAAAAAATTCAGGAATCCGCCTGGAGTCCTGGACCCTGTTGGGGATGGCGGAGAAGGCAGTCAAGCGGCCTGCAGGCAGAGATGCTGTGTGGGGACTGGGGACCAACTTAGTCTTGCAGCAGGCAGTCACACGGCGTGCAGGCAGGGATGCTGTGTGTGGGGACTGACTTAGTCTTTGGACGGGCAGTAGCCCTCCGGGATCCATGCCTCATTAATTTTGATAAAAGTGAGGTACTGAACACTTTTTTGACCTAGGCGACTTCTCTTCTCAGTGACAATGCCTCCAGCTGCGCTGAAGGTCCTTTCTGACAGGACGCTTGAGGCAGAGCAAGACAGAAGTTGGATGGCAAATTGTGACAGCTCTGGCCACAGGTCAAGTCTGCACACCCAGTACACTCTGTGTACACCGCTCAGCCAGACTATATAGCATTGTGTGTACTGCCACTCTGTGTACACCGCTCAGCCAGACTATATAGCATTGTGTGTACTGCCACTCTGTGTACACCGCTCAGCCAGACTATATAGCATTGTTTACTGCCACTGTGTGTACACCGCTCAGCCAGACTATATAGCATTGTGTGTACTGCCACTCTGTGTACACCGCTCAGCCAGACTATATAGCATTGTTTACTGCCACTCTGTGTACACCGCTCAGCCAGACTATATAGCATTGTGTGTACTGCCACTCTGTGTACACCGCTCAGCCAGACTATATAGCATTGTGTGTACTGCCACTCTGTGTACACCGCTCAGCCAGACTATATAGCATTGTGTGTACTGCCACTGTGTGTACACCGCTCAGCCAGACTATATAGCATTGTGTGTACTGCCACTGTGTGTACACCGCTCAGCCAGACTATATAGCATTGTTTACTGCCACTCTGTGTACACGGCTCAGCCACACTATATAGCATTGTTTACTGCCACTCTGTGTACACCGCTCAGCCAGACTATATAGCATTGTGTGTACTGCCACTGTGTGTACACCGCTCAGCCAGACTATATAGCATTGTGTGTACTGCCACTCTGTGTACACCGCTCAGCCAGACTATATAGCATTGTGTTTACTGCCACTCTGTTTACACCGCTCAGCCACACTATATAGCATTGCGTACTCTGCCAGTCAGTGTGTATATTGCTGGGATCAGTAATACTCCACTCACCGCCAACCACTATATGAGCTCACCATGAGTTCCTCAGAGACCTCCGCTGTGAGCAGCACTCCCAACAACAGCAACAGCCAACGCCCCACGCAAGCTATAACATCCACCCCAGCAGCCAGTGGTCAGCAGCAGCCCTCCCCGGAGGAGAACGTTGTGTCCATCGGTCCGTCGCCAGAGCGATTAATGAGGGCTGCCATTGAGGAGATGATGGGGCCTGATGTGGAGGAGGAGGTCTGGCTCAGGCCAGCATCCCAAGTTAATGTTGAGGACGATGAGGGGTCTGTGTCTGGGGATGTTGGGGTGGCAGAGGTGGTGGGTGGGTCAGACTCAGGAGAAGAGTTGTATGATGAGGATGATGATCGGGACCATCTGTATGTGCCTCAGAGTCCGACCCCGGAAAACATGTTGTATCGTGTGTTTAGGTACTAAAATCTGCGTTCCCACTTCCCAGTACTGCCCGGGTCCACGGATCCATATAATTTTTTGGGCAGCACTATCAAACTGTGGTACTATGAGTGAGTTGCCATGGTCCTTCTGTGCTGTCACACTCACCGTCTGTCTTTCAATGGATTGTTCAACACAGCTACACCATCTGACATGTAGACCTTGACCATCTTCTCCAGGCGATTGGTGTTGGAGGACGTGGAACTGCCCGATTGCTGTTCTGTGGGCTGCTGCATGGGTGTCAGAAAATGTTCCCACTCCAAGGACACTGCCAATACCATTCCCTTTTGGGCACTAGCAGCAGCTTGTGTTCTTTGCTGCCCTCCTGGTCCTCCTGGGTTTGCTGAAGTCAGTCTGTCGGCGTACAACTGGCTAGAGAAGGAGGAGGATGTCAATCTCCTCTCTAAAGTCTCCATCCTCAAGGGCCTGTTGGAATTGTTCCATTTTTGACCTGTCTGACACTTTCTTCAATCAGTTTTTTAACATTGTGTTTGTATACACTGGGTATAAACCCAGTAATTGGTGTTGTCCAGAATAATGAATAATAATGAATAGTGAATAATGCACGGGCCGCGTTCAATGCAGTCTAGCATGAATTGAGCCATGTGTGCCAGAGAATCCTGCCAGACTCCTCTGTCTTCATGTTCTTGTGAGCGTTGTGATTGTTGTGATGCACCATATTCGTCACCAGCATCACTTTCTTCCTCTTCTGCTGTCCATTCCCGATAAATTGTGGAAGTCCAACGTGCACCGCTCTGTCCCTCGGCAGTGGGGGCATCCAATTCCTGCTCCAACTCCAGCTGTTCCTCGTCCTGTTCTTTGTCATAGCTGGGACCAGCGTTTCCTGAGGCAGGTTGCCTGATGTTGGTATCATCACGCTGATCGTTTTCATCTTCAGATTCCCCCACTTGCATCATGCCAGCGGTTTCCATCTTCAACATTGATTTCTTCAGTAAACACAGCAGTGGTATTGTAATGCTGACTGTAGAGTTGTCACTGCTCAGTCACAAGCAACGTGGATTGCTCAAAATTTTGGAGGACTTGGCAGAGATCCAACATGGTGGCCCAATCAGATCCACAGAAGCTTGGTAGCTAGCTGCTGGAATGCGCCTCGGCACTGCGCAAAAGCATGCTAGCATGTGCAGCGTAGAATTCCAGCGCGTAGGGAGGGACATCACCCAGCGAGCGATGGTGCGCTAGATTGAAGCGCTCCTGCATCTCTTGGTGAGTCCTTCAGAAGCGGTACTGGACTTTTAAAAATGTTTTTTTTTTCCTTCAACAGAAGATCTGCCACGTTGGAGTGAGGAGGACGCCGCCGACCCCGACACCAAGCTGAACCCCGGCGAACTCCAAGCAGAGGATCTTCAGGAACCCTCAAGGCTTTGAGCAAGCTGAGGAGGATCAGCAGTCCCGACGAGACCTCTCCTCATATGTGACTGTGTGAAGTGGAGTAGAGCTCCCCAGAACAACCTCTCACTTGTCACTTTGTCACTGGTCACTTTGTCACTTTGTCACTTGTCACTTTGTCACTTGTCACTTTGTCACTTGCCACTTTGTCATTTTGTCACTTGTCACTTTGTTACTTGTCACTTTGTCACTGGTCACTTTGTCACTTTGTCACTTGTCACTTTGTCACTTGTCACTTGTCACTTTGTCACTTGTCACTTTGTCATTTTGTCACTTTGTCAGTCACTTTGTCACTTTGTCACTGGTCACTTTTCACTTTGTCACTTGTCACTTGGTCACTTGTCACTTGGTCACTTGGTCACTTGGTCACTTGTCCAGATGATCTCGGTACACCTCCTGCGATTCAAATTCCTGCACACATTGCTCTGGGATTTGGGTGTGATGAATGATGCATCTAACTGGCCACCGGAGGCAATTAAGGCCTTCAAAACATTGAAAGCAGCTTTCTGTTCCACCCCCATTTTGCGTCATGTTGAGTTGTTGACGTCATGTTCATCCTCGGCCTCGCCTTGCATTTCAGTGCGAGGTGCATTTTCCACAGAAAAAGGTTGTGAATCCGGGCACAACATTTGTGGCTGTTCCATTGACCTTTCACAGGTAGAAGATTGTAGGGGTGGGAATAGCTCCTCCGAATAGCCCATTGTGTCCTGAAAACTACTCATTGCATTGCTTTGCGCACGCATTTTTTTGTCCTCATGCAAGGCCTGAGTTGCGCCTGAAAGCGTGGCCTTCTCCTCCTGCGCCTCCTCCTGTTCCATCACGTCTGCTGCTGCTGGGTTAGCGTTGCCGCGTGGTCCCTGTTTATTGAACCACTTATCTTTATTACATTTATGACTGCATGGCGGTACAAAGCATGCTATCCGCACGCTTCTTGTCCTCATGCAAGGCCTGGGTTGTTGTGTCTCACAAAGCGTGGCCTTCTCCTCCTGCGCCTCCTCCTCCTGTTCCATCACGTGTGCTGCTGCTGGTGCTGGGTTAGTGTTACCGGTCCCTTTTCCTGGAACCTCTTCTCTGTATTACATTTATGACTGCATGGCGAAAAAAAGCATGTTACCTGTGCAAAGAAACATGACATTTTCCACATTTAAAAGACAGTTTTTCCTTTGAAACTTTACAATCAATTTTCTCAAAAACTATAAGCTCTTTTTCAAATTTTTTTTTTCCTCTTGTACCCACTCCCAAGGTGCACATACCCTGCTAATTTGGGGTATGTAGCATGTAAGGAAGCTTTACAAAGCACGAAAGTTCGGGTCCCCATTGACTTCCATTATGTTCAGAGTTCGGCGCGAACACCCGAACATCGCGGCGATGTTCGGCGAACGTTCGCGAACCCGAACATCTAGGTGTTCGCCCAACACTATTCAGGATGTCCTGTAAGCCTGGGTACTTACAGACAAATCTCCAAATTATTAGATTCAGCACATGTGCCATGCAGGGTACATGTGTCAACTTTCCCAAATTCAAAGCCAAAATGAGATTGCTGCCGTTGTCACACACCACGTTGCCGATCTCCAGTTGGTGAAGGGTCAGCCACTGATCCACCTATTTGTTAAGAGCAGCCAGGAGAGCTGCTCCACTGTGACTCTCCGCTTTGAGGCAAGACATGTCTAAGATGGCGTGACACTATCATACCTGGCATGCAGCATAGGCCCTGGGGAGCTGGGGCTGTGTACAGAGCCGGATTAAGGCTAAATGGGGCCCTAAGCCAAGTAACTGATTTGGGCCCCCCATCATGTCATAATAGAATCAGAAGATGCAGCTGCACAGAAAAATGCCGCACACACCAGGGCAGCCGAGCTACTGGTTGCTATGGGCAACAGCCCGCCTTCCTCTGTGGGTGCAAAATTCAGGGAATAGCAGCGGCAAAATGCAGAGTGAGAGATGAATAGCTGGGACATTTGCACTCAGGGGCTGGGGCACCCCTGTGAAGAGGGAGCCAGATATCACAGCAGCAGCACTTTCCCCCTGCATCTCCAGCCTGGCAATAGCAGAAAGCTCTGGACACTGCCAAACCGGAAGCCGTTCCCCAGACAGAATTACATAACCACCCCCACCACCGAACAACCGATTTCCTCCCAAACTAGACAGCCACCATGTAGCCTCCATCCCAGTGAATACATTAGTCCAGCAGAGAAGGCAGCCGCAGTGGTGGAGAATGACAGAACCAGATGACTCACATTCACCTATTGCGATCCAAGCAATAGAGGTCCAGTCATCCGGAGCCCATCTGTCTCCTCTAGAGTGCTGCCGCTCTGTTACTACTACTATTACTACTTCCTACTTCCTGTCTGATCTGAGAATCAGGAAGTTCAGAGCGAGCGGCTGCACTGTAGAAGAGACAGATGGGTTTCAGATGACGGGATCTCTATCACTTGGATCATGGATAGGTGAGTGAGCATTTGCCATCTGCTGCTATCATTCTTGCTACAGCTGTGGTTCTCTGTGGGAAGGGAGGGAGGAGTAGGTAGCAGCAGAGCGCACAGTAGTAGGAGGGGGACCTAGGAGGAGAGCCTGGCTCTGAAGACAATAAGCAGCGCACGGCATCATTTGACAAGACAAATAACATTTATATCGCACTTTTCTCCTGGCGGACTCAAAGCGCCAGAGCTGCAACCACTAGGACGCGCCCGCCCCTACAGGCAGTAGCAGTGTTAGAGAGACTTGCCTAAGGTCTCCTACTGAATAGGTGCTGGCTTACTGAACAGGCAGAGCCAAGATTCAAACCCTGGTCTCATGTGTCAGAGGCAGAGCCCTTAAAGGGACTCCGAGAAGTGCCTGTGGGTATGCCTTTAAGCATACCCACAACTAATTATTTACATCCTCACAGGCTCACACCTACCAGCATGATGTTTGTAATTATATCCCCCTGGGTTCCTTATATTTAATTGCATTGTGCTGAATCGAGCTGCCGACTTTGGAGAAAAGTCGTCCTGTGTAATACAATGTAACTATGGAAAGATGCATATCATTTTGAAGCTCTCTTTCTCCTCTTTCCAATGATAGATAAACTGCCACCCTACGCCTTTTAGTTTTTGCTATTTTCACGATCGAAATTGCCGTGGCCGCGAATTCGATCGCGAAAATAGCGAAAACTAAAAGGCATAGGGCGGTGGTTTATATATCATTGGAAAGAGGAGAAAGAGAGCTTTAAAATGATATGCATCTTTCCATAGTTACTGCACTGCTCAGAGTTCCTTCAACCATTATACCATCCAGCCACCGCTGACAGGATGGCGAGGGCTGGTTTATGTGCTGATGGGGCCCCTTTGACTCTGAATGGGGCCCCAAGTGACTGCTTTTGTTGCCTGGTCAGTAATCCGGCCCTGGCTGTGTAGCTGGAGAAGAGATCGTAGCACCAGTAGAGTAGCACTGCCACTCAGCCAAGGAGGAGGAGGACAACAGCGAACAGGGCCGGCGCTACCATAGAGGCAAAGGGGGAAATTGCCCCAGGGCCCCAGAGCTTTTAGGGGCCCCCAGTGGCTACAAGAGGAAAAAAAATTCAAATTGACCTTATAGTTTTTGAGAAAATCGATTTTAAAGTTTCAAAGGAAAAAAAATACACATTTAAAAACCTGCCAAATTTAATGGTTAATAGCAAATCCACCTTAAATGCTAGAAACCCTAAATTTGCAGGATATGTTAAGGAGATCATTGGGAATAAGAGGAAAAACACTTTTTCAAAAAGACTTTATAGTTTTTGAGAAAATCGATTTTAAAGTTTCGAAGAAAAAAGTATACTTTTAAATGCGGTAAATGTCACTTTTAGTAGCAAACCTAACGGTAGTGTAATTTAACATGCATCAAAAGAAAGAGCAATACATTTCCTGACGGGGTTTCCAGGGGGTCCATACGCAGCCGCAACGTTTTGGCCAGGGTTCGCTATACAGCAGCAATATGGCTGTATGAAGATCCCTGGCATTTTTTCCTATTTTCACAATTTATTTATATGTTTAGAGTGTGGAAATTTTAAAAAAAAAATTATGTGGGGCCCCCCCTCCTGAAACTTTTTAACCCCTTGTCCCCCATGCAGGCTGGGGTGGCAAGAATGTGGAGTCCAACCAATTGGGGCTTCACACCCTGACTATAACAGCTGCGAAAAAGGTCCCTTAATGCCGATTTTTGTTCTGGGGTATCTGTTGGGGGGGCCCAGGTTTATTTTGCCCTGGGGCCCCATTGTTGCTTAAACCGACCCTGACAGCGAAGAGGATGTAGCAGGAGGAGTAGGAGGAGAAGGAGAAGAGGTGGCAGCAGGCCTGCCTGCAAGCCGTGGAGGTGTCACAACTAGGTCCGCTGCACAGTCACGTACTCCCTGCTTGCCAGGGGTCACCAGGTTGACCCAATGGGCTGTGTAAGTAATGTACCTGCCCTGACCGTCCTTTGCAGACCAGGCATCCATGGTCAGATGGACCCTTGACCCAATGCTGTGTGCCAGAGATGACACCACTTGCCTTTCAACTACATGGTACAGTTTGGGTATCGCCTTTTTTGAGAAATAATTTTGGCCTGGTATCTTCCACTGCGGTGTCCCGAAGGCCACACATTTTCGGAAGACTTCAGAGTCCACAGCTGGTATGGTAACAGCTGGCGAGCTAACAGTTCCGCCAAGCCAGCTGTCAGATGCCGGACAATGGGGTGACTGGCTGAAATAGGCTTCTTCCGCTCAAAGATTTCCCTCACGGACACCTGGCTGCTGCTGTGGGCAGAGGAGCAGGAACCGCTCAAGGTGAGAGGCGGAGTGGAGGAGGGTGGCTGTGAAGGTGCAAGGGAGAAAGCGGCTGAAGATAATGCACCTGAATGAGGAAGAGAAGAAGGAGGGTGGCTTTGCTTTTGTGTGCTGCTTTTCCTCAGGAGGTCTTCCCATTGGTGTTTTTGCTTTTTCTCCATGTGCCTTCGTAAGGCAGTTGTGCCTACGTGAGTGTTGGCCTTTCCACGGCTCAATTTTTGGTGGCAGAGAGTACAGATGGCATTGCTCTCATCTGAGGCAGACACACTAAAAACTTTCCACACTGCTGAGCCCTGGGGTGATGGCACTATGGTCGTGTCAGCAGCTGACGTTGAAGGGCATCCATAGGTGGTGATACATGGTGCTGGACACTGCCACCAGCTGTTTCTGATGACGAGCTCCCCCTGCTTCTTTCAGCAACTCATCTCCTCCCCCTCTGAACTGTCCCTCTGTTCATCTCCTCTATTGGGAACCCACGTGACATCAATATCATCATAATCATCATCATCATAATCATTCTCCCCAGCTTCACTTGTTTCAGACACCACCAGAACTGCACCAACAGCAGGTACTTCATCATCCTCCTTCTCACGCCTTACGTCCATAGCGCTGCCTAACTCAGACATATGAGGTGGTGTAACTTGCTTAGCGCCTTCATCTTGTTGTAACAATAATGGCTGTGAATCAGTTAATTCCCCACCAAATAACTCCTGCGAAGTGTCAAATGTAGCGGATTTGGTGCTTGTAGTTGCGCTGGTGGCTGCGGAAGATGAGGTGTTCTGTGTTAAATAGTCAACTATGTCCTGACAATCTTGGGAGTTGATGGCACATGACTTCTTCTGAGCACTGTACTTTGGTCCAGGACCGCACAAAATCACGTCAGCGCGACCTCGAACAGTTTTGCCGGGTGGCCTGCCTCTACCTGTTTTGTCCATATAAGGGGGGATGAAGTGAAAGGTATGCACTGACTTGACTAATACAATGTGCAGTCACACAGGTGCAGTGAAAGATGTGCAGTGACTGGTATTACATTACAATGTGCAGCTGTCACACAGGTGCAGTAAACAGAAATACAGTGACTGGTATATAACACTACGTGCTGTCACGCAGGTGCAGTGAACAGGTATTTAGTGACTGGTATCAGCATAATGTGCAGCTGTCACACACACAGGTGCAGTGAACAGTTATGCGGTGACTGGTATATAACACTGAGTGCTGTCATGCAGGTGCAGTGAACAGGTATGCAGTGACTGGTATCAATACAATGTGCAGCTGTCACACACACAGGTGCAGTGAACAGATATGCAGTGACTGGTATATAACACTGAGTGCGGTCACACAGGTGCAGTGAACAGGTATGCAGTGACTGGTATTACAAATGTGCAGCTGTCACACACACAGGTGCTGTGAACAGGTATGCAGTGACTGGTATATAATATAACACTGCGTGCTGTCACGCAGGTGCACTGAACAAGTATGCAGTGACTGGTATCAATACAATGTGCAGCTGTCACACACACAGGTGTAGTGAACAGGTATGCAGTGACTGGTATTACAAATGTGCAGCTGTCACACACACAGATAATGTGAACAGGTGTGCAGTGACTGGTATTACAAATGTGCAGCTGTCACACACACAGGTGCCATCAACAGGTATGCAGTGACTGGTATATAATATAACACTGCGTGCTGTCACACACACAGGTACTGTGAACAGGTATGCAGTGACTAGTATTACAAATGTGCAGGTGTCACACACACAGGTACCATGAACAGGTATGCAGTGACTAGTATTACAAATGTGCAGCTGTCACACACACACAGGTGCCGTGAACAGGTATGCAGTGACTAGTATTACAAATGTGCAGCTGTCACACACACAGGTACCGTGAACAGGTATGCAGTGACTAGTATTACAAATGTGCAGCTGTCACACACACAGGTATCATGAACAGGTATGCAGTGACTGGTTGTAACATTTGGTGTCAGCAATAGCAAGGTTCTGATTTTTTGGTGATCTGCAGTATCACCAATAATGCAGATACTATATCTGATTATATGGTGACCTGCAGAATCACCAATAATACAAATATAGCAACACAGAAAATATCGAGACCTTAGTCACACTTTATTGTAATGAGTGTAGTGATTGGTGCAAACAGTAAACACTGACAGATATGACTATACCTCACCAGAGGAGCTGGTGGGTACTGTCAGTTCAGTGAGCACCTCACCAGTGACAAGGGCTCACTGGTGAGTATAAAGGTCAGACTAATCGAGTCGGTAACAGATAGGCAGATACAGTACAAAATCGGAAGGCAGAGAAATAACAATTAACAGGCAGAGTCGGCAGCACTATCAGATGGGCAAAAGTACAGAATCACGGAGCAGAGAGAGGTAACGATTTTCAGGCAGAGTCGGCAACAAGATCAGATAGGCAAAAGTACAGAATCACTGGAGAGTAGGAATAGTCAGAAGCCAGAGTCATATAATAAGCACAAATAATAAGCACAAATCCTATCACTGTGTGAAATCCCCGGTTTCCTCCCGGATCAAAGCACAATGGATCTAAGGTCTGAGCGCTAACACGTAGTGATCGCAACAGCAGACACGTTGCGAATGACTCCTCCGAGCTTAAGAGCCCGAGGAGATCCTGAGGCACGCCCCCCTGCTGCCAGCCAATCAGCAGCGGCGGGCGCATGGCGAGACGTCAGCCGACCCGCAGGTCAGCTGACACGTCTCCTGGCCGCATAAAGATCATGACGGTGCGTGCGTGCACGCGTCAATGCGGCCCTATGCGCACCAGAGAGGCCCGTCCTCGGCATGCTAGACGCCCAAGGCACGGGATTGCTGCAGGGTAGAGAGATGGAGGCAGCTGCAGTGGCGGCGTGGTTCACCGCAGCTACCTCCACAAAAGTTGTTACACCAGTATTACAAATGTGCAGCTGTCTCACACACAGGTACCGTGAACAGGTATGCAGTGACTAGTATTACAGATGTGCAGCTGTCACACACATGCAGTGAAAAGGTAGGCACTGAATGTGCTGGGCCTGGCAGTGGCACAGTAGGAATTAGCAATAACAAGGGCCAGCTGCGACTGACTGACAAGGCTGTATATGCAAGTATCAGTGGGCCACACGCAAGCTCATAAGAGCTGTTGTGGGGTGCTTTTTAGCAATAATTATCAGCAAGGAGCAAGCTAACAAGCCTAACAACAGCCTAGCTAAGCTTTCCCTAATCTCTGCAGCAACTCTCTTCCTTCTCTAATTACTGCAGCCACACCGAGTGAGTCAATGGTTGATGCAGCTGCCTTTTATAAGGGGGGGGGGGGGGGGGAGGAAGTGTAGCCTGATTGGCTGCCCTGTGTCTGCTGACTGTGATGTAGAGGGTCAAAGTTGAGCCTAATGATGTAGTATAGGAAGCGGGTCAAACTCGCATATAGTTTGTGGTTCACTGTGAACGTGAACCAGCGATGTTTACGCGAATCAAGGCCATCTCTATTTGTATGTGTCAGAGTGGTGCAACTAAATATTTTGAATTAAAAAAATGTATGGTTTGGGTCCGCTTTAAGTAAGAGGTTAGGGTTAGTGTTGGGCGAACAGTGTTCGCCACTGTTCGGGTTCTGCAGAACATCACCCTGTTCGGGTGATGTTCGAGTTCGGCCGAACACCTGATGGTGTTCGGCCAAACCGTTCGGCCACATGGCCGAACTAAGAGCGCATGGCCGAACGTTCCCCGAACGTTCGGCTAGCGCTGTGATTGGCCGAACGGGTCACGTGGTTCGGACCCGAACGCGCTCTGATTGGCCGAACTGTCACGTGGTTCGGGTAAATAAATACCCGAACCACGTCATATCTCCGCCATTTGTCTGTGGGTTTAGCTTTGGGTAGGCAGGCAGGGTAGTTCGCGCTCCAGCCACGCTAGCCAGGGTCCCCCCTGTCATTGTGTCGCTGCTGGGAACAGTAGTACACCGCTTGCTCAGCCACACTATATAGCATTCTGTTTACTGCCACTCTGTGTACCTCGCTCAGCCACATTATATAGCATTCTGTTCACTGTTCTGTGTCTGCTGGGAATAGTGGTACACCGCTCGCTCAGCCACACTATATAGCATTCTGTTTACTGTTCTGTGTCTGCTGGGAATAGTGGTACACCGCTCGCTCAGCCACACTATATAGCATTCTGTTCACTGTTCTGTGTCTGCTGGGAATAGTGGTACACCGCTCGCTCAGCCACACTATATAGCATTCTGTTTACTGTTCTGTGTCTGCTGGGAATAGTGGTACACCGCTCGCTCAGCCATACTATATAGCATTCTGTTTACTGTTCTGTGTCTGCTGGGAATAGTGGTACACCGCTCGCTCAGCCACACTATATAGCATTCTGTTCACTGTTCTGTGTCTGCTGGGAATAGTGGTACACCGCTCGCTCAGCCACACTATATAGCATTCTGTTTACTGTTCTGTGTCTGCTGGGAATAGTAGTACACCGCTCGCTCAGCCACACTATATAGCATTCTGTTTACTGCCACTCTGTGTACCTCGCTCAGCCACATTATATAGCATTCTGTTCACTGTTCTGTGTCTGCTGGGAATAGTGGTACACCGCTCGCTCAGCCACACTATATAGCATTCTGTTTACTGTTCTGTGTCTGCTGGGAATAGTGGTACACCGCTCGCTCAGCCACACTATATAGCATTCTGTTTACTGTTCTGTGTCTGCTGGGAATAGTAGTACACCGCTCGCTCAGCCACACTATATAGCATTCTGTTTACTGCCACTCTGTGTACCTCGCTCAGCCACATTATATAGCATTCTGTTCACTGTTCTGTGTCTGCTGGGAATAGTGGTACACCGCTCGCTCAGCCACACTATATAGCATTCTGTTTACTGTTCTGTGTCTGCTGGGAATAGTGGTACACCGCTCGCTCAGCCATACTATATAGCATTCTGTTTACTGTTCTGTGTCTGCTGGGAATAGTGGTACACCGCTCGCTCAGCCACACTATATAGCATTCTGTTTACTGTTCTGTGTCTGCTGGGAATAGTAGTACACCGCTCACCCGCCACTGTATAGCATTGTGCTCTGTGTCGCTGCTGGGAATAGTGGTACACCGCTCACCCGTCACTGTATAGCATTGTGCTCTGTGTCGCTGCTGGGAATAGTGGTACTGTATAGCATTTCTGTACTGCCACTGTACTGCTGCCAGTCAGCGTGTACTGTAAGGATAAGTGAAATGAGGAAGAAATCCGGTGAAAGAGGGAGGGGCAAGGGAAGAGGTGTTTCCCCTGACGGTTCACGTACAGGCCACAGGGGAACACCCAAGAAAACCCACTCAATACCGCCCATGTTGTCCAGGACAACAACCCTCACAAATCCAAAAGAACAGGACCAGATAATTACTTGGATGACCTCTCAAGCGTCCAGCAGTGGGTTAAGCAGCACCAGCACATCACGCACGAGGTCCGAGTCCTCAGCCAGTTACAAGGAGCCAGTGGGCACAAAGCTGACACAACCGGCAGCGACACCACGCACACAACTGCCAGATAACCAGTCCGATGAATTACCTCAGGACACAATGGGGTATTCGCAGGAGCTATTCCCAGCCCAACAAACTTCCACCTTTCAAAGGTCAATGGAGGAACAGCCAGAAATGTTGTGCCTGGATTCACAACCGTTAACTGTGGGAAATGCACCGCGCACTGAAATACAAGGCGAGTCCGAGGAGGACTCGGAAACCCAAATCCCAGAGCAATTTGGGCAGGAGGGGTTGCAATTGCAGGAGGTCGGCCGACAAGATCTGGAAGACGACGTTGGAGTGTGCTGTGCAGAGGTTGTTGTGGGGAGCTCTACTCCACGGCGGCGGCCCACAATGACATATGACGAGTTTGAGGAGATGGAAGAGGAGGGTATGGACAATGTGGACAGAGACCCAGATTTTGTTTGTGAACGAGAACATCGCCGTCGTAGCAGCAGCACAGATGAGTCTGTTGAAGAACCCACTGCTGCACGAGTTCGCCTTGTGCCACAAGGTAGGCGGCGCGCAATTTCAGGCACCACAAGCGTGGAAGTTCAAGTGAGAGGCAAAAGAGGAGCAAACAGAAATCGCCAGCAAGGAGGCAGGTGCTCCAAAGTCTGGGCTTTCTTTGAAGACTGCACTGAGGATGTTACCATGGCGATTTGCAAGGTGTGCAAGACCCGCCTGAGCAGGGGGAAAAGTATTAACAACCTCTCCACCACCAGCATGAGCCGTCACATGCTATCCAAACATCCCACTCTGTGGGCAAACGCGTCAGGACAGGGTACCAGCAACAACACTGCCTCCCTTGGGTTCACCAGACTCACCACCAGACCCGCCTCAGCAGCAGCAGTAGCCCAGCCATTGCGTGGTTCACAACATTCACAAACATCAGACGACGCTGACACTGTCACTTTCCGGAGTAGTGCTCTTGAGGTCTCCCAGTGTTCATCAAACACAACAACCAACAGCCCTTCCGTGTGCAGCGCTACGGTTCAGTTGTCTGTGTCGGAGATGTTTGAGCGCAAGAGGAAATTGCCAGCAAATGACCCCCGGGCCGTGGCAGTAACAGCCAGCATAGCCAAGCTTCTGGCCTGCGAAATGCTGCCATATCGAGTGGTGGAGACAAACATCTTCAAGGGCATGATGTCAGTGGCCATCCCACGTTACGTGGTTCCCAGCCGCTACCACTTTGCGCGCTCTGCAGTGCCTGAGTTGCATGAGCACGTGGTCAGCAAAATAACCCGAAGCTTGAAGAATGCCGTTGCCTGCAAGGTTCACCTCACCACTGACACCTGGACGAGTGCGTTCGGCCAGGGTCGATACATCTCCCTTACCGCGCACTGGGTGAACCTTGTGAAGCCTGGCAGTGATTCCTCACCTGCTACGGCACGGGTGTTGCCCACGCCACAAACAGCTGCACCGCCGTCCCTCCCACTGGATAACAACAGCAGCACCTACCTCTCTGACTCCTTCTCCTCCAACGCATCTCAAAGCTGTACCTCATCCGGAAACGCTAACCCAGCAGCAGTAGGATCGTGGAAGCAGTGCAGCACAGCTGTTGGCATGCGTCAGCAAGCGTTGCTGAAGCTAATCTGCCTTGGGGATAAGCAGCACACAGGGGAGGAAATTTGGAGGGGAATAAAAGAACAGACGGATTTGTGGCTGGCACCGCTGGACCTGAAACCGGGCATGGTTGTGTGTGATAATGGGAGTAATTTCATTCGCGCTTTAAGGTTGGCTAAGCTGACACACATCCCTTGCCTGGCGCACGTGATGAACCTAGTAGTTCAGCGGTTCCTGAGGACATACCTAGGCGTGGACGATCTTCTGTTGAAGGTGCGTCGAGTGGCCAAACATTGTAGAAATTCCAGTACTGCTTCGGGGGCACTCGCCAAGATGCAGGAGCGCTTCAATCTCCCCCACCATCGCTTGCTGTGTGATGTCCCTACGCGCTGGAATTCTACGCTGCACATGCTAGCCCGCTTTTGCGAGCAGAAGAGTGCAGTGGTCCAGTACATGACGGCGCAGTACCGAGGCGCATCCGGCCAGCTGCCAAGCTACTGTGGATCAGATTGGGCCAACATGTTGGACCTCTGCCAAGTCCTCCAAAATTTTGAGCAATCCACGTTGCTTGTGAGCAGTGACAACTCTTCAGTCAGCATTACCATACCACTGCTGTGTTTACTGAAGAGGTCGATGTTAAAAATCAAGGAAACAGCTGTCATGATGCAACTGGGGGAATTTGAAGGAGAAAACGATCAGCGTGATGGTACCAACATCAGGCCATCCGCCTCAGGGAACGCTGGCCCCAGCAGCTATGACGAAGAAGAGGAGGAGGAACAGCTGGAGTTGGAGCAGGAATTTCATGCCACCACTGACGAGGGCCAGAGCGGTGCACGTTGGACTTCCACAATTCAACGCGAATGGTCAGCAGAAGCAGACCAGGAGGAAGGTGACGACTATGATGCATCACAACAACTATCACAACGCTCACAAGAGGATGATGAGGATTCTGGTAGGACTCTGGCACACATGGCTCAATTCATGCTAGACTGCATTGAACGTGACCCACGCATTGTGCGCATTCTGGACAACACCAATTACTGGGTTTATACCCTTCTGGATCCACGGTACAAACACAATGTTCCAAAACTGCTTGAAGAAAGAGTCAGACAGGTCAAAATGGAAAAATACCAGCAGGCCCTTGTGGAGACTTTAGAGAGGAGATTGACATCCTCCCCCTCCTCTAGCCAGTTGTACGCAGACAGACTGACTTCCGCAAACCCAGGACGACCAGGAGGGCAGCAAACAACGCAAGCCGCAGCTAGTACCCAAAAGGGAACGGTATCGGCAGTGTCCTTGGAGTGGGAAAATTTTCTGACACCCATGCAGCAGCAGCCCACTGAACAGCAAGCGTGCAGATCCACCTCCAACACCGATCGCCTGGAGAAGATGGTCAAGGACTACATGTCAGATGACGTAGCTGTGTTGAACAATCCATCTGCACCCTTCAACTATTGGGTATCGAAGCTAGACACCTGGCACGAACTGGCAATGTACGCAATAGAGGTGCTGGCTTGCCCGGCAGCCAGCGTTATGTCGGAACGCTGTTTCAGTGCTGCCGAAGGCATCGTCACAGATCGGCGTATACGCCTCTCTACAGAAAATGCAGACCGTCTGACTCAAATTAAAATGAATCAATCCTGGATTGGAAATGACTACGCAACACTCCAGGACCCCAACCAAGTAACATGACCAATGAACATCTGGGATGGTGTAGCGTTTCCGGTCCCTGTTTATTGAACCTCTCATCTGTATTACATTTATGACTGCATGGCGGCAAAAAGCATTGCTGCTTTATCCGCACACTTTTTGTCCTCATGCAAGGCCTGGGTTGTTGTGTCTCAAAAACCGTGGCCTTCTCCTCCTGCGCCTGCTCCTGTTCCATCACGTCTGCTGCTGCTGGGTTAGCGTTGCCGCGTGGTCCCTGTTTATTGAACCACTTATCTTTATTACATTTATGACTGCATGGCGGTACAAAGCATGCTATCCGCACGCTTCTTGCCCTCATGCAAGGCCTGGGTTGTTGTGTCTCACAAAGCGTGGCCTTCTCCTCCTGCGCCTCCTCCTGCTCCATCACGTCTGCTGCTGCTGGGTTAGCGTTGCCGCGTGGTCCCTGTTTATTGAACCACTTATCTTTATTACATTTATGACTGCATGGCGGTACAAAGCATGCTATCCGCACGCTTCTTGCCCTCATGCAAGGCCTGGGTTGTTGTGTCTCACAAAGCGTGGCCTTCTCCTCCTGCGCCTCCTCCTGTTCCATCACGTCTGCTGCTGCTGGGTTAGCGTTGCCGCGTGGTCCCTGTTTATTGAACCACTTATCTTTATTACATTTATGACTGCATGGCGGTACAAAGCATGCTATCCGCACGCTTCTTGCCCTCATGCAAGGCCTGGGTTGTTGTGTCTCACAAAGCGTGGCCTTCTCCTCCTGCGCCTCCTCCTGTTCCATCACGTCTGCTGCTGCTGCTGGGTTAGCGTTGCCGGTCCCTGTTTATGGAACCTCTTATCTTTATTACATTTATGACTGTATGGCGGTACAAAGCATGCTATCCGCACGCTTCTTGCCCTCATGCAAGGCCGGGGTTGTTGTGTCTCACAAAGCGTGGCCTTCTCCTCCTGCACCTCCTCCTGTTCCATCACGTGTGCTGCGGCTGGGTTAGCGTTACCGGTCCCTTTTCCTGGAACCTCTTATATGTATTACATTTATGACTGCATGCCGACAAAAAACATGTTACCTGTGCAAAGAAAACAGACATTTCCCGCATTTAAAAGACAGTTTTCCCTTTGAAACTTTAAAATCGATTTTCTCAAAAACTATAAGCTCTTTTTGCTAATTTTTTTTCCTCTTGTACCCACTCCCAAGGTGCACATACCCTGTAAATTTGGGGTATGTAGCATGTAAGGAGGCTTTACAAAGCACAAAAGTTCGGGTCCCCATTGACTTCCATTATGTTCGGAGTTCGGGTCGAACACCCGAACATCGCGGCCATGTTCGGCCTGTTCGGCCCGAACCCGAACATCTAGATGTTCGCCCAACACTAGTTAGGGTCTAGGAAGGAGATGACATTAAAAGGAGAGCTTATGGAAAACATCAGACAGAGTGTATTACAAATTAATGGGGATTAAGTTATGGCTTTAGCAAATTACTTTTGTAAAGGGAATTGGTTAGGGTTTGGAGATAGCAGTCGAAAATACACACTGGCACAAAACAGCATTAGATAGCTGAACAATGAGACCATTGGCACCAGTACCCAATGCTACCTTAATCAAACCAAACTCAATTATCTTCTGAATACTGTACAGATACTCCAAATTACTGTGGGTAAATATTTTAAAAAAATTGCAGTCTTAGCACAGTAGGTCACAATAGGTCTTTGATTTAGTGATACCACACCTACCAAGGAGGAAGGCCTTCCCTTGTAATCTTATAAAATAAAATATAGGGTAATTCTACATCAATATAGCCTAAAATATGGTCAAGATTTAATTTAAATCTTTGTACTAGATAATCCAATTCAGCTAATGGAGACAATATGCTTGTTCATTCATCTGGCCATTAATAGCATCTATCATTTTAATGATCATTTGATCAGTGCGGCCCATTGGCTTGGATCTTAATTTTGAATGCATCGTCTTATCAAAGATGGTAAACTATCTTGTCCAGATATGGCAGCAAAAAAGGCCCAAACCACAATATTGCCACTACCGTATCTGAGAGATGGATATAGGTTCTTATGTTGGGGATAGAGATGTCGCAAACGGTTCGCCTGCGAACGGTTCCAGGCGAACTTTGGGGGTTCGCGTTCGCCTGCATCAGGCGAACTTTTGCGGAAGTTCGATTCGCCCCATAATGCTCTATTGAGCAAAACTTTGACCCTCCATATCACTGTCAGCAGACACATTATTGCCAAACACACTTCTCTCACTGCTATAAGCCCTCCCACCCTCCCTTCTCCAAGCAAGGTCCTTTATACCATTTGACTCAGTTGTCTGCCTACACTAATTAGTTATGGGACAGCTGCTACACACTCTGCTAGGGAGATTTTAATTAGCCTCTTGTGGGTCACCTCCCTCCTCCCCTTCTACCGGAGGGAGGAGGGTCTCTTTTGCCAGGGAATTATACTATTTTAAAAACCAGTATACATCATACCATGGCTGGGAATCAAACCCAGCTCTCACTGTGTGGTGGGCAAGTCACCCTAACCACTGTACCACTACAGTAGTAAGTGAAGCTGGCCTAAAAATTACCATTTATGCTCAATGCAATAGAAACAGGTTGCTTACAGGGAACCTTAACTGAGAGTGATATGGATGTTTCCTGTAAACAACACCAGTTGCCTGGCAGTCCAGCTGATCTTTGTGACTGCAATAGTGGCTGAATCACACCCTGAAACAAGCATGCAGCTAATCCAGTCTGACTTCAGTCAGAGCACCTGATCTGCATGCTTGTTCAGGGGCTGTGGCTAAAAGTATTAGAGACACAGGATCAGCAGGCGATTCAAGCAACTGGTACTATTTTAAAAGGAAAAATCCATATCCTTCTCCATTTAGGTTCCCTTTAAGGATTTGTAGCATAAAAGCCAACTCTTATTGGCTGGGATTTGAACCTGGGTCTCACTGTGTGGTGGGCATGCACCCTAACCACTGTACCAACTGAAGCTGACTTAAAAATTGCCATTTATGCTCAATGCAATAGAAACAGGTTGCTTACAGGGAACCTTAACTGAGAGTGATATGGATGTTTCCTGTAAACAATACCAGTTGCCTGGCAGTCCAGCTGATCTTTGTGACTGCAATAGTGGCTGAATCACACCCTGAAACAAGCATGCAGCTAATCCAGTCTGCCTTCAGTCAGAGCACCTGATCTGCATGCTTGTTCAGGGGCTGTGGCTAAAAGTATTAGAGACACAGGATCAGCAGGCGATTCAGGCAACTGGTACTATTTTAAAAGAAAAAATCCATAGCCTTCTCCGTTTAGGTTCCCTTTAAGGATTTGTAGCATAAAAGCCAACTCACATTGGCTGGGATTTGAACCTAGGTCTCACTTTGTGGTGGGCATGCACCCTAACCACTGTACCAACTGAAGCTGGCCTAAAAATTACCATTTATGCTCAATACAAGAGAAAAAGTAGACAAGACAAATAACATTTATATCACACTTTTCTCCTGGCAGACTCAAAGCACCAGAGCTGAAGCCACTAGGGCATGCTCTATAGGCAGTAGCAGAGTTAGAAAGAGAGAGAGATATGAATCTACCTGGCTATCTGGGGTTCTCTTTGGACAACTGTTGAACACAAAAGAGAAGGCCATGTCTGGCTACATATCTGTAAGCAGTGGCTGCATGGTGTAATGGATAAGGGCTCTGCCTCTGACACAGGAGACCAGAGTTCAAATCTCAGCTCTGTCTGTTCAGTAAGCCAGCACCTATTCAGTAGGAGACCCTAGGCAAGTCTTCCTAACACTGCTACTGCCTACAGAGCGCGTCCTAGTGGCTGCAGTTTTGGTGCTTTGAGTCCGCCAGGAGAAAAGTGTGATATAAATGTTATTTGTCTTGTCTACTTTTTCTCTTGTATTGAGCATAAATGGTAATTTTTAGGCCAGCTTCAGTTGGTACAGTGGTTAGGGTGCATGCCCACCACACAGTGAGACCCAGGTTCAAATCCCAGCCAATGTGAGTTGGCTTTTATGCTACAAATCCTTAAAGGGAACCTAAACGGAGAAGGATATGGATTTTCCTTTTAAAATAATACCAGTTGCCTGAATCGCCTGCTGATCCTGTGTCTCTAATACTTTTAGCCACAGCCCCTGAACAAGCATGCAGATCAGGTGCTCTGACTGAAGTCAGACTGGATTAGCTGCATGCTTGTTTCAGGGTGTGATTCAGCCACTATTGTAGTCACAAAGATCAGCTGGACTGCCAGGCAACTGGTATTGTTTACAGGAAACATCCATATCACTCTCAGTTAAGGTTCCCTGTAAGCAACCTGTTTCTATTGCATTGAGCATAAATGGTAATTTTTAGGCCAGCTTCACTCACCACTGTAGTGGTACAGTGGTTAGGGTGACTTGCCCACCACACAGTGAGAGCTGGGTTCGATTCCCAGCCATGGTATGATGTATACTGGTTTTTAAAATAGTATAATTCCCTGGCAGAAGAGACCCTCCTCCCTCCAGTAGGAGGGAGGGAGGAAGGGAGGAGACCCACAAGGGGCTAATTAAAATGTCCCTAGCAAAGTGTGTAGCAGCTGTCCCATAACTAATTAGTGTAGGCAGACAACTAAGTCAAATGGTATAAGGACCTTGCTTGGAGGAGGGAGGGCGGGTCCTCCAGCAGTGATGTGTATTTCACTCAATCAGGTGTGCCTCCAGGTATTAGAGCTCTTGAAACTTGTTTTCTATCATTTTTCTAGCCAGGAGAATTTTTTTTAATTTTCAAAGTTCTCCTCCCCATTGAAGTCTATTGCGGTTCGCGAACTTTTTCGTGAACTGAACCTTTCGCAGAGGTTCGCGAACAGGGTTCGCGAACCGAAAATCGGAGGTTCACGACATCTCTAGTTGGGGACTGGGGTACATTTGTTCCTTTTTGCTAAATATGGTACTCTTCATGCAGGCCAAAAAGGTACATTATTCTTATCAGCCATCAACACCCTTTCTATAGCCTGTCCTTCTGGCTTATCCACATGGTCCTAGCAAACTCAAGAGGGCAATAATGTTTTATTTGGAGAGTTATATATCATCACCTATTATAACAGAAATGTAATGTAATTTTTCAAGTCACTCTGCAAGTAATTTAATAAACAGCCATCCATATCGCCCTTCTTGGGTAAGACATATAAATACTACTAGGAATATTTCTGAACAATCACCAATTTATGTTTTCTTTTAGGCCAACTACAATTTGTATTCTTAAAACAGAAGGTATTTGCAATTATTTATCTTTATGTGAGCAAGAAGAAACCCATGGCATATAATTTCTGCTCAGTACATGAATATGCAGTTCTATACTTTATGTCTCTGGAAAGACATGCATATATCCAGACCAGAGCTAGCAAGCCTCCAATCAAGTCCTATCAAAACTAGTGTTGGGCGAACACCTGGATGTTCGGGTTCGGGAAAGTTCGCCGAACATGGCCGCAATGTTCGGCATGTTCGGGCCGAACCCCGAACTCCCCGAACATCCCGCTTTTGGGGGCCCTATGGGGTCGCAGGCATAAGGGGGGAGCATGCCCCGATCGCGGGGGGGGTCGGAAATTCCCCCCACCCCCTCCGCTAGCGCTCCCCCCTCTGCCCGCTTCCCCATTCAAAAGTTAGGAAGTGAAACTGTACCTGTGCGGCCGGTAGTGGGTGACTGGCAGTGGGCGGCACTATGGAGAGACTGAGGAGGAGGAGGAGTCCGGAGAGTGACGCGTTGAGGGAGGCCGGGCAGTGGGCGGATCAGCAGTAGTACCGTACTACTGCTGATCCGCCCACTGCCCGGCCTCCCTCAACGCGTCACTCTCCGGACTCCTCCTCCTCCTCAGTCTCTCCATAGTGCCGCCCACTGCCAGTCACCCACTACCGGCCGCACAGGTACAGTTTCACTTCCTAACTTTTGAATGGGGAAGCGGGCAGAGGGGGGAGCGCTAGCGGAGGGGGTGGGGGGAATTTCCGACCCCCCCCCCGCGATCGGGGCATGCTCCCCCCTTATGCCTGCGACCCCATAGGGGGCCAGTATTCGGGCGAACAGGGCCCTGTTTGTGCCGAACAGGGGCCCTGTTCGGCCAGGCAATGAGCCGTTCGGGCGAACCCGAACAGTTTGGCCGAACACCACCAGGTGTTCGGCCGAACGCGAACATCACCCGAACAGGGTGATGTTCTGCAGAACCCGAACAGTGGCGAACACTGTTCGCCCAACACTAATCAAAACCAAAAAAGCTTTATTGGCAAGACCAAAAACATTTAGCATTGCCAAACCAAAACATTAGCATTAGTATGGGAGGGGGTCACTGTGGGATTATAGGCATTGGGAAGGGTATATGTGACAGTTTAAGTTGTATACAGTACATAGGGTTGGGGAGGGTATAGGGGGCAGTATAAGGGGTATAAACTCCATGATTTATCATGTTCCTCTCAGTTGTTGGCAGGCAACAACATAGCGGGACGAAATTATTTGCACCATTGTTTCCTCTTCCCCCAGTAGGATGTAGAGTTTCCTTTCCTCGTCTGTGGAGGTGAAATACAGGATGTGGGTAGAGAGTTTCTGGAAGTGGGCAGTCCTTATAGGTTCATATTTTCTGAAGCAGTGTACCAGGAAGTGGGCCTCATTATCCAGGCCCCCTTGGTCACACTGCCTGCACTGTCTCTCCTGCCGGGGCTTCCATATTTGTCTGTGTCAACCTATTACTTCTTACAGAGCCATACTAATCTAACTTGTAGTCAGTTGTTTCAGGCTAAATTGACTTTCATCAATGCAAGGCATGGGTCTATATGGCTCTATAAATAGTCCTTGGGAAATAGAAGTTTTACCCAGTTTCCTTTCTTTTAGTAAATCCAGTGGTCATGTGAATGAGGCCTGAACCTTCTCTCTTCAGATGGCAAGACATTGAAATAATGCATAGTCTGTGCTTCTGCTTCATTCCCTTCTTAATGTTTTTAGTGAGAGAGGCATGGTCACTCCCCCTTCTTCCTGCTGTTTTCAGTATAAGGGATAATAAACCATACTGAGAACAAAAAGGCAACCGCAGTTTTTACATTTCCAAAGTACTATATGGTTTTGGGGGTAGGGTGTGAGGGCTCCTGATAGTTTACTACCGAAAATTCTGAAGAATTTCTTTAAATCTATTGTCTGGCCTCCTGTGTGGTTTATTTAAGAACTATACGTATATACTGCATGTCAGCCTTATTAAAACACCTTTTATTCTATTTTATAAGAAAGTTTATGATCACATCCTTCAAATTTGAAATGTAGAAACATAAAGTGCACAAAGGAATACATTTATTTGATGAATGACTGAAGGGAAATAACCTCACACACAACGGATAATGAGCATATTGAACTGGAAAGTGTGGTATGCTGTAAATGATTCTTCTGACTTCTGGTAAAGTTCCCTTTTTTGACGCTGTGGATTATTTCTTGACAGCATGAAAGGGGTGGCTCTAAAATGCTTGAAGCAATTACTAATCTTGACAGTGCTTAAATATGACATATTTTACAAGATATAAACGTAACATTATGTGCATAAGGAACTACCCACTGCTCTGCTAGTTTTCAGGTTTGTAATTGCCAAAAGAATGATCAGACATTTTAAGATATATACCTGATTGGTGAATTATGAAATGAATCCCTTTTTTAAATGGTGGAAGGTTGGGGGATGTTTGTAACAACAGGTAAACAACTTGGCAAATGATGTGGTGGCTACAAAGGTGTGATAAGTGATATGAACACATTTTATTTTGCCCCCTCACAGAAATGGGGCAAATTCTGTTTCCCAGCAATGCTCACAGTTAGTATAAGATCACAAGAGGAATTCGGGAATAAATTCAGGATTTTCCCAGTGAAAGGGTGGTAGGTGGACATCTTTGCTGATGTCCTCATGAGGGATTGGGTTTTTCTTTCATTTAAATGCAGGATTTGTAAAACATGTAGACCTGCCATTTAAATGAGAGATACTCTAAATGAGAGATAAACAATTGATTCTATCCTCCTCCTCAAAATTACTTTTTTAGATAGCCCACAGTTTTATTTTATTTTTAAATCTACTTTTTAGGTTTTTACTGTTTCATTGTCTCGGCTCAATGACACATTCATTTAAGTATGCCAGAGCTAAAATCTATGGACTATTGACCCTTTTTATCTCTTTGCAGCTCTCAGAAGCTATTTTCTGCCAGGAAAGTATTTTATGGCTTTAATTCCTCATCAGTGAAGGTTACATTATAGTCCCGACCCTGACAGAAACTGTCACTTGCATACTTAATTTTTAACTCTTTCAGGCAGAGAATGAAACCTGTCACCTCTTGCATCCTTGAAAGTGTGCTAGAGCTTTGCCAGGTCTCTCTTATGCTCATGGTACTATGGGACAGAAGTCATTTTACCCCTCGTCCCTAATATGTACAACAATTAGAGGAGGGTTCCTTCCTTTTTCCTCACAAAGTACATAAAGAAGGTAACCCCTCTTCTTGGTGAGTTATGCAGTAGGTAGTAGCCAAGAAAAAAACAGGAATAAATCAAAAATGGCTTTTGTGCTACAAAATTTCCAATACCAGAAATATTTCTTTCTGCACTAGTCACGACAAAAGGCATTTGATTTACTATGCCAAGGATTGTCATTTGCAGCATTTTGGCTTTCTTGCTTAGCAGCTGCATTCACCAGTGTATAGGTGAGTAGCAGGGATGGTGAATGAGATACAAACAATTTTGAGTTGCTTGTGCAAATGTTGGCATGCAGCTCAAAAATAGACGGATTGATTGAAAATTAGGTGAGACTTAATTGGTCCACTTTCAAACTTCATATTTGCATAAAAATTGTATTAATCTGCATTATCTCAGAATTATATGCATCTTATTAAGTAGTGCACTTTACTCTGTTTTTGAATCATTTTTACTAATGTGAAGTCTATCTCACATGCAAAATGCTGGGATAACACTCACTACTTATTATCTGACCAAAAAGTGCACAGCAATTTTTTTTAATGAATTTACCACTATTGCAGTTTATTTTGTGTTTGTAACTTTGACTTTAGTGTAAATTGCCTTCTTAAAACAGACGGTATTTGCCATAATTCAGCTATAAGTTAGGAACTGTGGTTTTCCACAATGCATCATTACTGAATATGCAAATTATCTCTTTATGCCCCTGAAGCCAGGTTTACACCCAGAATCAATGATGTATAGCAAGCCTATAGCTTTAAATGTTACAGAGCCACATCAACCCAACATGCAGACAACCTGATTCAGGCTGTTGATCCTCATCAGTACATGGCAGGGATTGATACTGCTCTATGGACTCTTTTTCTATGGACTCTTTTTTTACACCAGATTGATTTGTTTTTGTTCTTTTTTTTAATTCAAAAGTGCTGCATGTAGCATCTTTACTGTTATTCTATTAAAAGTACAGAGACTGAAAAAATCTGTAAAATTTAGTGTTTCAGGATATATTCTATCACAGAAATAGTGCAAAAAAATCACTCTAGCACAATTCTCATATTATTATTATTACTTATTGTATTTATAAAGTTCGAACATATTACGCAGCCCTGCACAATAGATAAATGGGTTAACATACAAAAAAGGACACCGAGAGCCCAATATAGTGTAGTATGTATAAACAAGGGTAATTGAAAGTAAGTAAACAATAATACTCACAAACCAGGGTCACCGTATAGGTAACCACTGTAAATGCAGGTGAGGAGTTTAAGACCTGTCCCCATGTCTCACTCTGTAGACCGGAAGATAAAGGGTAAGAAACCCCTCCACCAGGGGTGGACACCGGTATCGCAGAAAAAGAGAACAGAGGTGCCAACAGGATAAAAATATGCTAAAAACTTGAACATTTTCTAGGGAGGCAGTGGTGGACTTACCTCCCCAAAGCAGACATGAAACTGTCGATTTTCAAACAAATTAAATGTATTCACATACTCCAGAATACAAAGCAACATGTTTCACAGGTATATTCCTGCTTCCTCAGGCAATAACAGGGAGGAGTATACAACAGTATAGTCTCGGGACAACACTAGGTGCCAGAGGCAAATATTTATCCTGTTGGAACGTCTGTTCTCTTTTTCTGCGGGTTAACATACAAGGTAGGACAGTGAGATTGCATAATCAAGCTGGAAACACTAGGGAGGAGGGCCCTGCCAGAGGCTTACAATCTAAAGGGGATTACATAGTCAAAGTAACAAACAAGACATCGACTGCAATAGCTCAGGCAACCACATCAAATAATGCTAAGTACTGAGTGTTATAATACAGCTTGCACGTGAGATAGACCACATATCCTCCTCCACTGCATCGATTGAAGGCAGTGTCCTTTCAAACACATTTGACAAGACCTTGTTGAATATGTTCTCGCTAGTGATGATCATAATCAGCTAATTATGATTATGCACAATTTTGCATCATTTTTTGCAATTACAGCCATACATAATTACAATTTGGGCATTCAATTGATTTTTGTGTAATCCATTCATAATTTTGTGTAATTATGCAAACTTTTGTGCTGACTTTAGCAGTTAATAGCAAAGCCCCCATTAATAATATCATCACCAAAATTTCTAAGAGTATTAAGGGGATAGTGGGCACAAGGCAAAAAAAATCAAACTCAGAAAATTACAGTTTCAAAACTATTTTTCCTTTGCATTTCAAGATTGATTTTCTCAAAATCTCTTTTTGAATTTTTTTTTGAATTGTTCCCACTATTCCTTTTAACATACCCAGCAATTTTAGGGATGATGGCATGTATGGAGGCTTTGCTATTAACTCCTACATTTGGCACAAAATGACACAAAATTGCAAAATTACAGATCCTGATTACATTTACAAACAAAATTAATAACAATTTTTTTCTGAAATTTTGCATTACAATTTTGCATTGTAATTGCGAGTTACAATTATGTGAAATTCGTGATCATCACTTCTTCTCGTGGCCATGCCATCTGTGTATGAGTGTGGCTGCACTGCATAGGCGCCAGTAAGGTTTGCACCTGCCTGTTCAGTAGTATGAAGCTGCTTGTGCATGAAATTTTCCTCCGTGCACGAGCAGCACAGATGGCCATTAGAGTTGGGCCGAACGGTTCACCTGCGAACGGTTCCATGCGAACTTCAGTGGTTCGCGTTCGCGTCCCGCAGGCGAACCTTTGCGGAAGTTCGGTTCGCCCCATAATGCACATGGAGGGTCAACTTTGACCCTCTACATCACAGTCAGCAGGCCCAGTGTAGCCAATTAGGCTAAACTAGCCCCTGGAGCCCCACCCCCCCTTATATAAGGCAGGCAGTGGCGGCCATTACGGTCACTCGTGTGCTGCCTGCGTTAGTGAGAGTAGGGCGAGCTGCTGCAGACTGTCTCTCAGGGAAAGATTAGTTAGGCTTAACTTGTTCCTGTCTGGCTACATACCTGTTCTGTGAACCCACCACTGCATACCTGTGCTGTGAACCCACCACTGCATACCTGTGCTGTGAACCCACCACTGCATACCTGTGCTGTGAACCCACCACTGCATACCTGTGCTGTGAACCCACCACTGCATACCTGTGCTGTGAACCCACCACTGCATACCTGTTCAGTGAACCTGCCACTGCATACCTGTTCTGTTCAGTGGACCCGCCACTGTATACCTGTTCATTGAACCCACCACTGCATACCTGTGCTGTGAACCCACCACTGCATACCTGTTCTGTGAACCCACCACTGCATACCTGTTCCGTGAACCCGCCACTGCATACCTGTTCTGTTCAGTGGACCCGCCACTGTATACCTGTTCAGTGAACCCGCCACTGCATACCTGTTCTGTTCAGTGGACCCGCCACTGTATACCTGTTCAGTGAACCCGCCACTGCATACCTGTTGTGTTCAGTGAACCTGCCACTGCATACCTGTTCTGTGAACCCGCCACTGTATACCTGTTCTGTTTAGTGAACCCGCCACTGTATACCTGTTCTGTTTAGTGAACCCGCCACTGCATACCTGTTCTGTTCAGTGGACCCGCCACTGTATACCTGTTCAGTGAACCCGCCACTGCATACCTGTTGTGTTCAGTGAACCTGCCACTGCATACCTGTTCTGTGAACCCACCACTGTATACCTGTTCTGTTTAGTGAACCCGCCACTGTATACCTGTTCTGTTTAGTGAACCCGCCACTGTATACCTGTTCTGTTTAGTGAACCCGCCACTGCATACCTGTTCTGTTCAGTGGACCCGCCACTGTATACCTGTTCAGTGAACCCGCCACTGCATACCTGTTGTGTTCAGTGAACCTGCCACTGCATACCTGTTCTGTGAACCCGCCACTGTATACCTGTTCTGTTTAGTGAACCCGCCACTGTATACCTGTTCTGTTTAGTGAACCCGCCACTGTATACCTGTTCTGTTTAGTGAACCCGCCACTGCATACCTGTTCTGTTCAGTGAACCCGCCACTGTATACCTGTTCTGTTTAGTGAACCCGCCACTGCATACCTGTTCTGTTCAGTGGACCCGCCACTGTATACCTGTTCAGTGAACCCGCCACTGTATACCTGTTCTGTTTAGTGAACCCGCCACTGTATACCTGTTCTGTTTAGTGAACCCGCCACTGTATACCTGTTCTGTTTAGTGAACCCGCCACTGTATACCTGTTCTGTTTAGTGAACCCGCCACTGCATACCTGTTCTGTTCAGTGAACCCGCCACTGTATACCTGTTCTGTTTAGTGAACCCGCCACTGCATACCTGTTCTGTTCAGTGAACCTGCCACTGCATACCTGTTCTGTGAACCCGCCACTGTATACCTGTTCTGTTTAGTGAACCCGCCACTGTATACCTGTTCTGTTTAGTGAACCCGCCACTGTATACCTGTTCTGTTTAGTGAACCCGCCACTGTATACCTGTTCTGTTTAGTGAACCCGCCACTGCATACCTGTTCTGTTCAGTGAACCCGCCACTGCATACCTGTTCAGTGAACCCGCCACTGCATACCTGTTGTGTTCAGTGAACCTGTCACTGCATACCTGTTCTGTGAACCCGCCACTGTATACCTGTTCTGTTTAGTGAACCCGCCACTGTATACCTGTTCTGTTTAGTGAACCCGCCACTATATACCTGTTCTGTTTAGTGAACCCGCCACTGCATACCTGTTCTGTTCAGTGGACCCGCCACTGTATACCTGTTCAGTGAACCCGCCACTGTATACCTGTTCTGTTTAGTGAACCCGCCACTGCATACCTGTTCTGTTCAGTGGACCCGCCACTGTATACCTGTTCAGTGAACCCGCCACTGCATACCTGTTGTGTTCAGTGAACCTGCCACTGCATACCTGTTCTGTGAACCCGCCACTGTATACCTGTTCTGTTTAGTGAACCCGCCACTGTATACCTGTTCTGTTTAGTGAACCCGCCACTGTATACCTGTTCTGTTTAGTGAACCCGCCACTGCATACCTGTTCTGTTCAGTGGACCCGCCACTGTATACCTGTTCAGTGAACCCGCCACTGCATACCTGTTGTGTTCAGTGAACCTGCCACTGCATACCTGTTCTGTGAACCCGCCACTGTATACCTGTTCTGTTTAGTGAACCCGCCACTGTATACCTGTTCTGTTTAGTGAACCCGCCACTGCATACCTGTTCTGTTCAGTGGACCCGCCACTGTATACCTGTTCAGTGAACCCGCCACTGCATACCTGTTGTGTTCTGTGAACCCGCCACTGTATACCTGTTCTGTTTAGTGAACCCACCGCATCAGTGCGCATACCTGTGCAGTTAAGTGAACCCACCTACCTACGTGAGTGCACGCAGTGTGATATACCACTCCGTGCATACCCGATATGGACAAAACAGGTAGAGGAAGAGGTAGTGCCAGAGCCAGAGGAAGGCCACCCGGCAGGTCTGCGCGAGGTCGTGTAAATGTAATTTCGTGTGGACCTGGCCCACAGTACAGTGCTCGGAAGAAGGCACGTCCCATCACCTCCCAAGATTGTCAGGACGTGGTTGAGTATTTAGCGACACAGAACACCTCATCTTGCTCAGCCACCAGCGCTACTACTAGCACCACTTCCGCTGCATTTGACACTTCGCAAGAATTATTTAGTGTTGAAATCACTGATGCACAGCCATTGTTGTTACAGCCAGATGAATTTTCACCAGCTAATATGTCTGAGTTACGCGGCAACACTATGGATGTAACGTGTCAGGAGGATGAAGGACCTACTGATGGTGCAAGTTTGGATTCGTCTGAGGCAAGCGAAGCTGGGCAGGATGACTACGATGATGACGGTAATAGGGATCCTCTGTATGTTCCCAATAGAGGAGATGAAGAGGGGGACAGTTCAGAGGGGGAGTCAGAGAGTAGTAGGAGGAGAGAAGTTGCTGAAAGAAGCTGGGGCAGCTCTTCGTCAGAAACAGCTGGTGGCAGAGTCCGGCACCATGTATCGCCACCTATGTACAGCCAGCCAACTTGCCCTTCAGCATCAGCTGCTGAGGTCCCCATAGTGCCCACATCCTAGGGTGGCTCAGCGGTGTGGAAATTTTTTAATGTGTGTGCCTCAGATCGGACCAAAGCCATCTGTTCGCTCTGCCAACAAAAATTGAGCCGTGGAAAGGCCAACACTCACGTAGGGACAAGTGCCTTACGAAGGCACCTGGAGAAAAGGCACAAACAGCAATGGGATGGCCACCTGAGCAAAAGCAGCAGCAGCACACAAAAGCAAAGCCACCCTCCTTCTCCTCTTCCTCCTCCATCAGGTGCATTATCTGCTTCTGCCGCTTTCTCCCTTCCACCTTCACAGGCACCCTCCTCCACTCCGCCTCTGCCCTTGAGCGGTTCCTGCTCCTCTGCCCACAGCAGCAGTCAGGTGTCCGTGAAGGAAATGTTTGAGCGGAAGAAGCCAATTTCGGCCAGTCACCCCCTTGCCCGGCGTCTGACAGCTGGCGTGGCGGAACTGTTAGCTCGGCAGCTGTTACCATACCGGCTGGTGGACTCTGAGGCCTTCCGTAAATTTGTGGCCATCGGAACACCGCAGTGGAAGATGCCAGGCCGCACTTATTTTTCGAGAAAGGCCATACCCCAACTGCACCGTGAAGTTGAGAGGCAAGTGGTGTTATCTCTTGCGAAGAGCGTTGGGTCAAGGGTACACCTGACCACGGATGCCTGGTCTACCAAGCACGGGCAGGGCCGCTACATTACCTACACAGCCCATTGGGTGAACCTGGTGGTGAACGATGGCAAGCAGGGCGCAGCGGACCAAATTGTGACACCTCCACGGCTTGCAGGCAGGCCTCCTGCCACCTCCTCTCCTCCTGCTACATGCTCTTCGCTGTCCTCCTCCTCCTTGGCTGAGTGGCAGTTCTCCTCTCCAGCTACACAGCCCCAGCTCCGCAGGGCCTATGCTGCATGCCAGGTACGACGCTGTCACGCCATCTTAGACATGTCTTGTCTCAAAGCGGAGAGTCACACTGGAGCAGCTCTCCTGGCTGCTCTTAATAAACAGGTGGATGAGTGGCTGACCCCGCACCACCTGGAGATAGGCAACGTGGTGTGCGACAACGGCAGCAATCTGTTTGCCGCTTTGCATATGGGGAAGCTGACACACATACCCTGCATGGCACATGTCATGAATCTAGTGGTTCAAAGATTTGTGGCAAAGTACCCTGGCTTAGCGAATGTCCTGAAGCAGGCCAGGAAGTTCTGTGGGCATTTGAGGCGGTCTTACACAGCCATGGCACGCTTTGCGGAAATTCAGCGCAAAAACAACATGCCGGTGAGACGCCTCATTTGCGATAGCCCGACTCGCTGGAACTCGACCCTGCTCATGTTCTCCCGCCTGCTAGAACAGAAGAAAGCCGTGACCCACTACCTCTACAACTACAGTAGAATGAAACAGTCTGGGAAGATGGGGATGTTCTGGCCCGACAACTGGACACTGATGGAAAATGCATGCAGGCTCATGCGGCCGTTTGAGGAGGTGACCAACCTGGTGAGCCGCAGTGAGGGCACCATCAGCGACTTAATTCCCTACGCTTACTTCTTGGAGCGTGCTGTGCGTAGAGTGGCGGATGAAGCTGTGAATGAGCGTGACCAGGAACCGTTACAGCAGGAACAGGCATGGGACCAATTTTCATCAGACCCAGCTGTTTCCTCAACACCTGCGGCAGCACAGAGGGGGGAGGAGGAGGAAGAAGAGAAGTCGTGTGCAGAAGACGAGTCAGACTCAGAGGATGATGAGCAAGGTGTTTCTTTTGGGGAGGAGGAGGAGGAGGGGACAGCGGCAGGAGAACAACATCAGCAGGCATCGCAAGGGGCTTGTGCTGCTCAACCTTCCCGTGGTATTGTTCGCGGCTAGGGGGAGGAGGTTGACTTACCTGACGTCACTGAGGAAGAGCAAGAGGAGATGGAGGGTACTGGATCCGACTTTGTGCAGATGTCGTCTTTTATGCTGTCCTGCCTGTTGAGGGACCCCCGTATAAAAAACCTCAAGGGGAATGAGCTGTACTGGGTGGCCACACTACTAAACCCTCGGTACAGGCACAAAGTGGCGGACCTGTTACCAACTCACCGGAAGGTGGAAAGGATGCAGCACATGCAGAACCAGCTGTCAACTATGCTTTACAATGCCTTTAAGGGTGATGTGACGGCACAACGCCAGCAAGGTACTACTGCCACTAATCCTCCTCCCGTGTCCACGCAGTCAAAGACAGGACGCTCCAGCGATCTCATGGTGATGTCAGACATGCGGACGTTCTTTAGTCCAACGCCTCGCCGTAGCCCTTCCGGATCCACCCTCCACCAACGCCTGGAACGGCAGGTAGCCGACTACCTGGCCTTAAGTGTGGATGTAGACACTGCTGTGAACAGCGATGAGGAACCCTTGAACTACTGGGTGCGCAGGCTTGACCTGTGGCCAGAGCTGTCCCAATTTGCCATCCAACTTCTCTCCTGCCCTGCCGCAAGCGTCCTGTCAGAAAGGACCTTCAGCGCAGCTGGAGGCATTGTCACAGAGAAGAGAAGTCGCCTAAGTCACAAAAGTGTTAAGTACCTCACCTTTATCAAAATGAATGAGGCATGGATCCCGGAGGGCTGCTGCCCGCCCCAAGACTAAGTCAGTCCCCGCACACACAGCATCTCTGCCTGCACGCCGTGTGACTGGCTGCCTGGCCTGCCCCAAGAAGACTAAGTCGCTCCCAGTCCCTCCACACAGCATGTCTGCCTGCAGGCCGCTTGACTACCTTCTCCGCCACCACCAACAGGGTCCGGGACTCCAGGCGGATTGCTGAATTTTTTAGGCCGCTGCTAGCAGCGGCCGCTATAATAATTTTTCTGGTGCGTGTACATGACTGCCTAATTTTTCTGGCTGCACTGCGGGCAGCTGCAACAACAAAAGAAAAGGCATGTACATGCGCCCATTCCCCTTCGTGATCATTACCTTGCCGTGGTGAAGGGGCTTGCGTATCACAATGAAGCAATGACCGGCGCCTAGATGAGTGTCTCGGGGGGCACACCCACGATAATAAGGTCGTTGCCTCATTGTGGTCAGACCAAATTTGATCAGCTGGACAGTCACTGTTCTGTCATTCAGCTACATCAGCCAGGCGACCATATGGGCTGTAAAGCCACCAAAACTTGCACTCTCGCCATGGTGCGCACCAGTCCAGCACGGCCGTCACTACACAAACAGCTGTTTGCGCTGCGTTACACGGTGAGTTTGGTGTGTCAGTGTGAAGCAGTACCTTAATTACAGTACCTGATTGATGTATACACATGCAAGATGTTTGAAAGCACTTTAGGCCTGTCATTTAGCATTCAATGTGATTTCTGCCCTTAAAACGCTGCTTTGCGTCAAATCCAGATTTTTCCCGGGGACTTTTGGCATGTATCCCACTCCGCCATGCCCCCCTCCAGGTGTTAGACCCCTTGAAACATCTTTTCCATCACTTTTGTGGCCAGCATAATTATTTTTTTTTTCAAAGTTCGCATCCCCATTGAAGTCTATTGCGGTTCGCGAACTTTAACGCGAACCGAACCTTCCGCGGAAGTTCGCGAACCTAAAATCGGAGGTTCGGCCCAACTCTAATGGCCATGCCATCTGTGTATGAGTGTGGCTGAACTGCATAGGCGCCAGTTAGGTTTGCACCTGTGCAGTAGTATGAAGCTGCTTGTGCATGAAATTTTCCTCAATGCACGATCAGCGACATGCTACTGCACAGTCACCCTCGTACATGGATGGGAGCTCATCTGTGAAGAAGAAGATGGTCTTGGCGAGCAGTGGTGGGGTCGAAAAGGACATGAGAAGCCTCTGGGTCATCCAGAGGCTTCCCACTACATAGGTTACTATCTAGGTGTCTAATTTTTCTCTTTTTACTTCGCACAGGTTAGTTTTACAAGGAAGTCAGTGATAACTCTTTTTATATTCCTGTCCCTTTTAATGTGATTACGTTCAGCTGGGCAGAGGCCCAGCACTTCCTGCAGAGTCTGTGAGGTAAATTAATAAAGTTTGCTATGTAATACACAGCCACTCCATGAGGTACCAGTCATGACTAATGCTGATCTGCAGTGATGTTCCACAACATCCTTACAAGGACTTGACATCCATAGCCTGATACTGAAACCTGTGGATTTTGAGATTAGTATTATATCAACCTCTTATGTAACCTTTATTTGTCCTGATGACTGGTAATATAGGCACTGAGAAAAGCAAAGAGGGAGAGAGCATGCTACTCATAAGCAGAAATTGGTGTTGTTGTTTTTGGCAGGCTATAGAGGAAAATTGGAGGATTGTAACAGGTAAACGTTAATCACATTCAGCACCTTATTGCAGTAGCTAACTTCATTTTTTCTTTTCAGTTTACATCTGCTATAAACCCCCAACTCAGCTACAAATGTTATCCTAGAACTCTGTAGCACTTAGTTGCAGAGCTTGTTTTTATCTGTGTTTTTGATTAGCTAATGTTATATATCACTTTAAATACCATATATCACTGTTGAAAAGCCTATCCACAGGTGATATACTGTGTGTGATGTGTGCAGCCCCAATATGCAGTGCTCGCATTGGAGCGTGCTACGGCATGTATATATCTACCTCTCCTCACTCTTGCATCAATCTAGTTTTCAGGCCAAAACTGGGGTGGTGGGCTTATGCGAGGGACAGCCTACCCACGCATATGAGAGGAAGAACTGTAGGAGGCATCCAAAAAAATTCTAATCTCTAAAGTATAGTGTATAGGATAGGTAAATCTTACCTCCATAAAATAACAAACCATGATGTACAATAAAAGAACGAGTTTCACGGGCACTGGCCCACTTCCTCAGGTCAATAATAAGTGCCTGCAGCGGTCAAAGGTGTTGGGCGCCTCTCTCTATCCGTGCATATATATATATATATATATATATATATATATATATATATAGTAGCTGTTTAAGAGCTCAGATGCTGTTCAATACCTGTAGCACAAACTATTATTTAAATAGGCTGCAGCCTTCTTAGAGAAACTAAGCAGGTGACTTCCACCTTGCAATACAACCCAGGTACCAGCAGCATTGTCACCCACAGAATCTTGCATCTGGGTCAGCTGTCAAAATATCAAGACAGAATTTGATTTTAATTTTTTTTTTACTGCAGAAGCCTAATTTCACACAAAAATTAAACAAGCGAGCACTCTGATTTCTATGCTATAAGATGATATATGTTTAGATCTATGGCAGTTAAATGGACTTCAACTCTAAGTTTGTCTACTTTACATAACATGATCACATTTTGCCCAAAAAAAATTCTAGCTTTAGAAGTTATTATTTATTTGACAGAAAAAGAAAATGCACTCGGCTTACCACACCATCAAACTGTTTTTTAGAGCCTTGCCTGGAGCTTGGGGATGCAATTCTGAATACAACCTATAACAATATTCTGGCTCTGAAGTTGGTAGGACTATCACTACATGGAGGAGGTAAACAATACAATGTCGACATCAGAATGACTTGCCAGTGTCTGTCCTGTTACAGAAGTCAGTAGGAGGCATGCTCCAAACCTGCTTCAATAAAAAGAATGTGCCATGGTTTCCTGAGTATTAAAGTTGAACAAAAAAATAGCCGTGTAGGTAGATTTGCAGGAAATGGAAATTTACAGGGGACAATAAGAATAGCAAACTATTGATCAATTAACTTGCAGCTGGCTAAAATATGGCTGTTAAAGCAGTGGGGACCCATAATCCATGTTTTTTTATTTTACAAAAGAGTGTGCGTTTCTCCAAAATAAAAGTCGGGTCAGGTTATGTGACAAATTGTGCTTAAAACTATATTGTTACTTTCATTACTGCTCTTGTCTTTTTTTTATATTGGTATTTATACTGTGGGGTAGTTAAACATTAAAACAGCACTTTCTGCATCATGTCTAGATCACAGTTTAGAAGAAAACTACAAGAAAAAAAATCCTTACTTAAATCTTCATTTGTTTTCGTGATTTTATTTCAGTGAATCATTTGTAACCAGACAGTTAGATATTGGAAGGTTTGCATTTTCTATCAAACGTGACATCTTCAATTAGGTTCCCTATACATTTAGCTAGTTTTATGTCATGATGGAAAAGGAAAAGATAGAGAGGTTTATTGCATTCAGGTATCATGTAGCCATTAAAATGTCACTCTAAATTCAAAATGCAAAACACGTCAGGAATGTCTGTTATTTATTACGTCGCATGTGGCAAAGTGTTCTGCTTCTCCTTTTTAATTAGAAATTGTCATGATTTGCTGTCAAGTACGTCTACAAACTGCCTCTGAAAAGCACAAATGACTGCACATGCAAGGTGTGTTACGCACAACATTTTGTCTAAGTCACATTTAGCTGTGTATAAAGTAAATTCACATATTGGTTTACTTTAGTTTTTGGACAGTTAGGCTCCCAGGAGATGTTATTGTTCTATACTGATAAATATCAGTCACGATGTATCATAATTGGCTGACACTTAGTCTGCTGCTAAGCCAGTTTGCAATATTCCTTACAGATGTGAAAGAAAAGGAGCTTACGTTTCTGTGCTGACTATCATTTTTTACTGTCTAAGGATAACATTTACCATCTTTTAACTCTTTCTGTCTTTCTATCTATCTATTGCGGGTTTATCATAAGGTGCTCTTTGGCCCAAGCATACAATTTTAAGTTGCATTCCCAATGCATTGAAGAAAGCCTACAGTTTGGCAAAATGATTCTTAATGTGTCTTGGTATCTGTCATATTTTGAACCAATGGCAATCCACTTCACAAAGCCAGCACTGCACTGAAAATGTACAGTATTCAATGTGAACAAAAGCAATTTTAGTTTTATTGAAAATGTTATCGTAATTAAATACTGTGTAATCTGGTATCAGCTTTTTTCTGCACAACTAAAGTGGTAGAGCCCTAGCGAGATTTATATAGCATTATTTTATCTATTTATATTATATCTATTTATCTTCCTTCTTCAAGACCACCAAAAAAACATAATGAACACCTCTAGTTATCCAGATTGTGGACTCAAATGGACATTTAAGGCTTCACAAGGTTTAGTGCATGAAATGAGAGGTGATGGTAAAAACCTGAACAGTTTGACCCACTGCTTTGTCTGTAGCCAGTAGAGATGTTGCGAACTGTTCGCCGGCAAACGGTTCCAGGCAAACTTCGGGGGTTCGCGTTCGCCTACCAAACGCGAACTTTCCCGGAAGTTCGATTCACCCCATAAAGCTCTATTGAGCAAAACTTTGACTCTTTATATTACAGCCAGCAGACACATTATTGCCATAAACACTGCTCTCAATGCTGGAGGCCCACCCCCCCTCCCCCCCTCCTAAGGTCATTATACTGCCTACACTAATTAGTTAAGGGACAGCTGCTACACACTCTGCTAGGGAGATTTTAATTAGCTTGTTTGTGGGGTTCCTCCCTCCTCCCCTTCTACCTATTCCCTCCTACCTCCTACCGGAGGGAGGAGGGTCTCATCTGCCAGGGAATTCCAGTATTTCAAAAACCAGCTTATATACCATGATAGGGATTTGAACCCAGGGCTCAGTGTATGGTAGGCAACTAACATATCCATTGTACCACCAACACTACTAGCTGAAAGTAGCTGAAAGTAGCTGAAAGTAGCCTAGCATGTACCATTTATGCTTAATGCAAGAGAAAAATTAGACAAGACAAATAACATTTATATCACACTTTTCTCCTGGCAGACTCAAAGCACCAGAGCTGCAGCCACTAGAGCACACTCTATAGGCAGTCGCACAGATATGTAGCCAGACATGGCCTTGTATTTTGTGTTCAACAGTTGTCAAGAGAAAAATTAGACAAGATAGCAGTGTTAGGAAGACTTGCCTAAGGTCTCCTACTGAATAGGTGCTGGCTTACTGAACAGACAGAGACGAGATTCGAACTCTGGTCTCCTGTGTCAGAGGCAGAGCCATTCACCATTACACCATGCAGCCACTGGAGGGAGGTGGGAGGTGGGAGGAGGGAGGAGGGAGGTGGGAGGTGGGAGGAGGGAGGAGGGAGGTGGGAGGTGGGAGGAGGGAGGAGGGAGGTGGGAGGAGGGAGGTGGGAGGAGGGAGGATGGAGTTGGGAGGAGGGAGGAGGGAGGAGAGAGGAGGGAGGTGGGAGGAGGGAGGAGGGAGGTGGGAGGAGGGAGGAGGGAGGTGGCCAATTAAAATCTCCCTAGCAGAGTGTGTAGCAGCTGTCCCATAACTAATTAGTGTAGGCAGACAACTGAGTCAAATGGTATAAAGGACCTAGCTTGGAGGAAGGAGGGAGGGAGGGTAGGCGGGTCCTCCAACAGTGACGTGTATTTCACTCAATCAGGTGTGCCTCCAGGTATTAGAGCTCTTGAAACATGTTTTCTATCAATTTTCTAGCTGGTAGAATTTTTTTAAATTTTCAAAGTTCGCCTCCCCATTGAAGTCTATTGCGGTTCGCGAACTTTTTCGCGAACCGAACCTTTCGCGGAAGTTTGCGAACAGGGTCCGCGAACCGAAAATCGGAGGTTCGTGACATCTTTAGTAGCCAGGAAAGATGTGCAGCTGTCTGTTTTAAGCAGGTAAGGAACTGATACTCTTGATGAACTTTTTTCTTTTTTTGATAAACAGTTTTCATGCATTGGCTGCCAAACTAAGTGTGACCTGGGTTTGCTGTCCCAGGTGTTGGCATAGTTGTTGTGCATAAGACGTTCTTATTCAGGTACAGAAACAGGAGCTATGTAGACTGCATAACTCTTTGTATAGACATGCACTATTGAGTTTTCCATTTAGTCTTCTTTTTGTTAGTTTCTATTGAAACAATGTATTTTATAGATCAATCATTTTTAATCATTTGATTAATGTATCCCATATGTATGGTTACATAGTTACATAGTTATTTTGGTTGAAAAAAGACATACGTCCATCGAGTTCAACCAGGTCTGTTTTATTTAAATAGAAAGTACAATGAATACATGTAACAGGTTATCCACCTTGGCTTAAATGTTTCAGCTGCCAGAATGGACGGAAATAAACATTGGTTCTTTTTCAATAAACTTTTTCTCATGAGTTTTCTCTTATGAGATCATCTTCTTTAAAATAAAAAAAAAATTGTACTTTGCAATTGATAAAGTACCAACAAGTAGGTGAAAAAGTACTGTAAAAATTATTCTTAGCATTTTCTTGCTGGCTGTTTTTTTAAAAGGCATTTTATTGACAAGGTGTAAAAATATCACCTAAGAGAAAACTCAAGAAACAAAACTAAATTGAATAGGGGCCATAATCTGTTAAAGTGATACTAAGACAAGTGCTAAATGTCCTCACATCACTGCCCTATATACCAGAAAGGCACTTGTCATATATCAAGTGTTTTAGGGATGGCATTTCTTTGTAATTTCATTTATTTTTCTTACAAGCCAGAAACATATAATTTCCATAACATATTCAGGCTAACATGTAGATTTGATCTCTATATAGTCTTATCTTCCCATCATCATTTAATCACATATTCTGTTATTATAACCTCTTGTTGGCGAAGTGTATTTTTCTTCCCTCCTATTTTCTTCCCCCTTCTTCTCTGTCTCCTCCTTCCTATTTTAAACCCTGATTCTCCATATTGTTCAACATTCCTCCCACCACCCCTTCTCTTCCCCCCTACCCACCTCTTTTCTACTTCTATTCTTAATTCAAAAGCATATGTGCATCAAATATTTTCTTCTTTTTTAAACATTTTTTTTGAAAAATCAAAACATCAGTGGATCTGAGACAGCTTTTAGCCAAACAGTAGATTTATATATTCTTTCGAGAATTCTAAATCTGTCAACTTCCACCAAGTATGACTATGCTCGTCAGGGTTATTCCTCACTGACCAGACTATTTTTTCCAATTCTAATATCTCATCAACTTTCATGTCGGCCACTTTGTAGGGTAATGTACTGTAGTTTTATATATATATATATATATATATATATATATATATATATATATATATATATATATATATATATATATATATATAAATATATATACAGTGGAGGAAATAATTATTTGACCCCTCACTGATTTTGTAAGTTTGTCCAATGACAAAGAAATGAAAAGTCTCAGAACAGTATCATTTCAATGGTAGGTTTATTTTAACAGTGGCAGATAGCACATCAAAAGGAAAATCGAAAAAATAACCTTAAATAAAAGATAGCAACTGATTTGCATTTCATTGAGTGAAATAAGTTTTTGAACCCTCTAACAATAAAAGACTTAATACTTAGTGGAAAAACCCTTGTTTGCAAGCACAGAGGTCAAACGTTTCTTGTAATTGATGACCAAGTTTGCACACATTTTAGGAGGAATGTTGGTCCACTCCTCTTTGCAGATCATCTCTAAATCCCTAAGGTTTCGAGGCTGTCTCTGTGCAACTCTGAGCTTGAGCTCCCTCCATAGGTTTTCTATTGGATTAAGGTCCGGAGACTGACTAGGCCACTCCATAACCTTAATGTGCTTCTTCTTGAGCCACTCCTTTGTTGCCTTTGCCGTATGTTTTGGGTCATTGTCGTGCTGGAACACCCATCCACGACCCATTTTCAGTTTCCTGGCAGAGGGAAGGAGGTTGTCGTTCAGGATTTCACGATACATGGCTCAGTCCATTTTCCCGTTAATGCGATTAAGTTGTCCTGTGCCCTTAGCAGAAAAACACTCCCAAAGCAAAATGTTTCCACCCCCATGCTTGACGGTGGGGAAGGTGTTTGGGGGGTCATAGGCAGCATTTTTCTTCCTCCAAACACAGCGAGTTGAGTTAATGCCAAAGAGCTCTATTTTGGTCTCATCAGACCACAGCACCTTCTCCCAGTCACTCACAGAATCATTCAGGTGTTCATTGGCAAACTTCAGACGGGCCTGCACATGTGCCTTCTTGAGCAGGGGGACCTTGCGAGCCCTGCAGGATTTTAATCCATTGCGGTGTAATGTGTTTCCAATGGTTTTCTTGGTGACTGTGGTCCCTGCTAATTTGAGGTCATTCACTAACTCCTCCCGTGTAGTTCTAGGATGCTTTTTCACCTTTCTCAGAACCATTGACACCCCACGAGGTGAGATCTTGCGTGGAGCCCCAGAGCGAGGTCGATTGATGGTCATTTTGTGCTCCTTCCATTTTCGAACAATCGCACCAACAGTTGTCACCTTCTCTCCCAGCTTCTTGCTAATGGTTTTGTAGCCCATTCCAGCCTTGTGCAAGTCTACAATTTTGTCTCTGACATCCTTGGACAGCTCTTTGGTCTTTCCCATGTTGGAGAGTTTGGAGTCTGCTTGATTGATTGATTCTGTGGACAGGTGTCTTTTATACAGGTGACTAGTTAAGACAGGTGTCCTTAATGAGGGTGATTAATTGAGTAGAAGTGTCTAACCACTCTGTGGGAGCCAGAACTCTTAATGGTTGGTAGGGGTTCAAAAACTTATTTCACTCAATGAAATGCAAATCAGTTGCTATCTTTTATTTAAGGTTATTTTTTCCATTTTCCTTTTGATGTGCTATCTGCCACTGTTAAAATAAACCTACCATTGAAATGATACTGTTCTGAGACTTTTCATTTCTTTGTCATTGGACAAACTTACAAAATCAGTGAGGGGTCAAATAATTATTTCCTCCACTGTATATATATATATATATATATATATATATATATATATATATATATATATATATATATATATATCATATACAATCTGATGGTAAAATATAGGACCTGTCTTTAAAGTAAACCAGAAGCAAATGTATTTTTCCAGGTAAGGATAAAGCAATGTGCCTAAGGCACACATACCTGGACACTCTGTCCCCGCTAGAGATGGCCCGAACAGTTCACTGGTGAACTGTTCCCGGCAAACATCAGCTGCTCGTATTCGCAGTGGGTAGCAAACAGATAGGGTGGTTCAATCTGCCCCCCATACCTCGTCATTGGACAAAAGTTTGACCCCATACATCACAGTCACCAGACACATGGCAGCCAATCAGGCTGCACTTACCCACGGACCCCGCCCCCCCTTATAAAAACATAGCAGTGCCAGCCATGTTCTCAATCTGGTGCTGCTGCTGTAGTGAGTGGAAAGGAGAGACATTGCTTCTGAGACAGGGACAGTTAGCTAAGCGCTTCTGTTTATTGCTGATTGCTGAAAGCACCCCAAATCAAAAGCCCATTTGAAGGCTCATATTGTTCTATTTGGTTTTTTTGTGTATGTGTGTGTGTGTGTGTGTGTGTGTGTGAGAGACACTGGTCGTAGTGTAGTTCTACTATACTATGTAGTGTAGTGTAGTTCTACTATACTCTTCTATCTATATTGCAAGCAAGCCAGCACACTATCTATCATAAGCTGTGCTTAGCTTGCTACTGTATCTGTTATTCATATCTGTTGTGTGGGTTACACACACTGCATACAGTCCACAGTCAGTTGCTGGGCTTTGTAGTTTTACTATAATCTTCTAACTATTGCAAGCAAGCCAGCACTCTGTGTATCATAAGCTGAGCTTAGCTTGCAGCTGTATCTGTTGTTGATATCTGTGTAGGTTACACTTACACTGCATACAGGCCACAGTCAGTTGCTGGACTTTGCAGTTGTACTATACTATTCTATCTATATTGCAAGTACACTGTCACTACTGTCACTGACACTATCTATCATAAGCTGTGCTTAGCTTGCTACTGTATCTGTTATTGATATTTGTTTGTATGGGTTACACACAATGCATACAGTCTACAGTCAGTTGCTTGGCCTTGTAGTTTTTCTATACTCTTCTAACTATTGCAAGCAAGCCAGCACACTGTCTATTGTAAGCTGTGCTTATCTTGCAACTGTATCTGTTATTGATATCTGTGTGGGTTACACACTGCATACAGGCCAGGCCACAGTCACTGCTGGGCCTTGCAGTTCTACCATCCTCCTCTATCTATTACAAGCCAGCACACTGTGTATCATAAGCAGTGCTTAACTTGCAACTGTATTTGTGATTGAATGTACTATAGGATATCTCTGTGTGTGTTTTAAAGTACACAGCCCTGTAATACACACACACAGCTGCTGTGTATTTGACACTGATTGTGTGCCTCTTTGTAATTACACACAGTCTACCAATGACATATCAGGAAAACGTTAGGTTGATTTTCATGTAAAGTATGCCAAATCGACCTAGCGATCCATCAAAATGCGAATCGGACATGTCGAAAATAATCGAGCGGGCCGGGAATCGCCGGGAATCGAGTGCGGGAACGCACCGTGTGTACCCAGCATAAGAGAATGCTCCACTCGGAAAACTCAGAAGAATCTAATAATCTATTAAGTGAATTCAATCCAACAGTGTTATGATAACAGAGTAATACATAGCTCTCACTTATACTAAACATAGATCTCCCAAAGGACAGACTTATAGTACAGATTTTTCTGCATTCTTCACATTTACAGATTCACAATGTTGGGACACAGTTGCCCCGCAATAACAATAACATATGGGTCCACATGCTTCATAGGGAAATGCACACTAGTAGGGAAATATTCCAATAATTCTCCACTTTAATATAAAGGGATATACTGTATATATACCTGTATATAATTATATATATATATATATATATATATATATATATATATATATATATATATATATATATATATATATATATATATATATATATATATACATCCACACTGAATATGCTATGTTAAATATGAAAGTGCATCTGTAGTCTTGTAGAGTCCAAATTGAGGGGATGTGTAGGGAATATATGGCACCTCCCGGCTAGATATAAATGGCCTATCTTTAAAGCCACCTGACCTAAACAGAAGAAGAAACTATTTTCAGGCAGGATTTACAATAGTAAACGAACAGGTTTTCTTTACTGAAAATACTTTATTACAATTGCATTACACTAGTTTTTTTAAGTCTTGTGAAGTGCATTAGTGCATTTAAAATATTTGTTACATTAGTACTTGTATAGTGATCTCTTTCTTTGTACTGTATATCTACTTGTGTATTATTTAACCTGTTCCATATGCCGCTGATTGAAATCTGCTCCTGTTTACTGCACCATATCCCTGTGTTTACTGCACTGTGTAGATTTCAGTCTGCCACCACTCTCACTCCTGTCACGCTTGCTACTGCTGCACTTACAGGGGTTCTTCCACGAATGAGGAAAAAAATAAAAAGTGGTTTATGCATAAACTATTAACCACTTGCCGACCGCGCACTCATACCGCGCGTCGGCAAAGTGGCAGCTGCAGGACCAGCGACGCAGTATTGCGTCGCCAGCTGCAGGCTGATTAATCAGGAAGCAGCCGCTCGTGCGAGCGGCTGCTTCCTGTCAATTCACGGCAGGGGGCTCCGTGAATAGCCTGCGGGCCGCTGATGGGGCTCGCAGGCTAAATGTAAACACAAGCGGAAATAATCCGCTTTGTTTACATTGTACGGCGCTGCTGCGCAGCAGCGCCGTAAGGCAGATCGGCGATCCCCGGCCAATCAGCGGCCGGGGATCGCCGCCATGTGACAGGGGACGTCCTGTCACTGGCTGCACAGGACGGATAGCGTCCTGTGCAGCCCGGAACACCAGGGGGGCCAGGTAGGAGAGGGAGGGGGGGGGATTTCGCCGCGGAGGGGGGCTTTGAGGTGCCCCCCCCCCCGCAACACCGGCAGGCAGGAGCGATCAGACCCCCCCAGCACATCATCCCCATAGTGGGGGAAAAAGGGGGGCGATCTGATCGCTCTGGATGCACCCTGATCTGTGCTGGGGGGCTGTAGAGCCCACCCAGCACAGATCACAAATAACAACGCTGGTCCTTAAGGGGGGGTAAAGGGTGGGCCCTCAAGTGGTTAAACATCCTTCTAAAATAGTGTAAAAAGTTTAAAAAAAAATATGAATGGTTTCATCAATACAACATGTAATTTAAATAGTGACGTATGAAGGACTGGGAGGCTAATCCATTTGTTAGGGGTGTTTTTTTTTTTATTTCTTTTCACAACCATAACTCCTGCCTGAGTAGTTTTCAGTGGTATAACCCACTTCTAGCAGGAATCGCCTTTACTAACGGCTCCGCTGAGCTGCTGAATATGTGTTTACATTGTTGCTAGGCAACCAGATGCCGTGCAGAGACTCGTTTGTGAAGATGAATATGTGTTTACATTGTTGCTAGGCAACCAGATGTCGTGCAGAGACTCGTTTGTGAAGAGTCATAAGCTGCTGGAAGAATGAATCAGTCCCATCTACACCATATGATTCTTCATCAGATTCGATTCAATTTAATTTGATTCAATCTGGCATGTCCAATTCATGATTTGATTCAATTTGATTCAAACTGAATCGAATCATGAATCGGACATCAGATTGAATCAAATCAAGTCAATGAATCGAATCAAATTGAATCGATCTGACAAAGAATCATATGGTGTAGATGGGACTGATTCCCCCAGCAGCTTATGACTCTAAACAAATGAGTCTCTACACCCGGGGTCTGGTTGCTAATGCCTAGCAACTATGTAAACACATATTCAGCAGCTCAGCGGAGCTAAGCCGTTAGGGCTATAACTGCGATTCCTGCTAGAAGTGGGTTATACCACTGAAAACTACTTAGGCAGGAGTTATATTTATGAAAAGAAAGTAAAAAAAAAAACACCCCTAACAAATGGATTAGCCTCCCAGCCGTCATCCGTCAATATTTACATTACATGTTGTATTGATGAAACCATTCATTTTTTAAAAAAACTTTTTACACTATTTTAGAAGGATGTTTAATAGTTTATGCATAAACCACTTTTTTTTCCCTCATTCGCGGAAGAACCCCTTTAACTGTCTAATGACAATTGAGCTCCCTGCACTAGTCAGGAGCCACTGGCCACTGTGAGCCAATCACTGTTAGTCAATAACAGTGATCACAGCACTAAAATATGAAAAAAGGCTCTGGACCTTAGTTAAAGCAAGTGGCTGGATAGTGTACTGGTTAAGGGCTCTGCCTTTGACATGGGAGACCAGGGTTGAAATCCTGGCTAGGCATAGGGTCAGTAGCTATTCAGTAAGAAGTATTTGGGCAAGACTTCCTAACACTGCAGGGTGGCCCCTTGAGCAAACACTTAGTGACTGCAGCTCTTGAGCACTTTCAGTTGGAAAAGAGCGCTATACAAATGTAAGGATTATATTATTATTAAAGTACACCTGAACTGAGAGCAATATGAAGGCTGCCATGTTTAATTATTTTTAAACAATACCAGTTGCCTTTCAGTCCTGCTGATCTCTTTGGCTGCAGTAGTGTCTGAATCACACACCTGAAAAACATGTGGCTAATACAGTCAGACTTCAGTCAGAAACACCTGATCTGAATGCTTGTCAAGGGTCTATGGCTAAACGTATTAGTGGCAGGTTCACAGGATGGCCAGGTCATTTGCATTGTTTAAAAAGGAAATAAATGTCAGCATCCATATCTCTTATAGTTCAGATTTGCTTTAAAAAGCCAGAGCCTATTTGCCTTGAAAGGATTAATCAAATTAAACACTCCTAGCCACCCAAACATTCTTCTTCACATGCACAAAAATGCAGGTGGTTTAAAGGAAAATATGTAAATTGTAAGTGATGAACACTTTACTGTTAACACCTGCATAAGTCATGCAAGCTATTGTTGTCTGTATAATAAGATGTAGTCATTAAAACAGTCTGACGCATTTTCCAGAAAGCAAACGTTGTTTATAGAATACATTTGCTTCCACATAGATTTACTATCCCTGACCTATTGATACATTACAAAATCCAAGGCACCCTACTCTGGCTTAGCACATACACTATATCTTAGTCACATTTTTATTTTTTATTTCAATTTGGTGATTCATACACAATTACCTTGAAATGTGAGATGTTAGACTACTGCCATTACTGCATGCCAAGCTATTAAATTCATTTCACAGTTTTTTTAAAAGGCAGATAGATAAACCTGAGCCCTCACTAATGCGACTTTGAAACTGATACTTTTGTGATCACTTTATATGACTTTATCCTTTTTCGTAGCAGTTAATCTGCTTTCTTTATTTATTTATTTAGTAATCTGTTCGATCAGATTTTAAAAGAAAAGTAATTAAATAAAAATGGGGCTCTAAAATACCTTACAAATTGTCAATTTAAAAGGCTAAAAAAATTGCCTTGTGTGACTAAACTATTGATCTGCCTTGCAATATTTTACCGGCCAGTACAATCTCTAAATTCATGCAAAATCAGTAGGGAATGAACTCATTTGCATGCTTTCATATCACATTTGTGGCAGCTTAACTCTGTCAAAACATGACCCAAAAATAGCAGCACTGGGGAAAGTAGACACGTTGAGATGTTTAAGTTGATTACAAAACTGGCAGTTCCCCCCCTTTTCAGAAATGTCCTGGACTATAAATCTAACAAAATGCAAATATACACTAATGTGTTAGCTTAGCAGAACAGAATTAGAACCAAGAGCAAAAGCGGACTTATATGCTTCCAGATCAATTTTTTTCCCCATGGTTCCTTTTTTGTGCCTTACTGAATTAGTTGTGTCCTAGAACTGCAAAAAATGAAAATGTATTGTTAAAGGGGTTCTTCCGCGAATGAGGAAAAAAAATGAAAATGGTTTATGCATAATCTATTAAAAATCCTTCTAAAATAGTGTGAAAAGTTTTTTTTTTAAAAATGAATGGTTTCACCAATACAACATGTAATGTATACAGTGACGGATGACGGGACTGTGAGGCTAATCCATTTGTTAGGGGTGTTTTTTTTGTTACTTTCATTTCACAAGCTGCTCCCTACCTAGTTTTCATTGCTGTAATGCAGGGCTATGATGAAGTGCTGTGGAATGGCAGTTACAGCTGTTAAAATAACGGCTGTGCTGCTCTGTAGTTTCTTGTACTTCCTCACAGAGCTGACCCCCTCCCCTCCCTGTAGGCAGAGGTCGGGCAGCTCTTCAGAGCAAATCACGTGTTTACCTCGTTGCCCGGCAACCAGACTTCAGCGTCTGTGCAGAGGACTTCCTATCCTCTGCACGGCAAGTTAGCTGCCTGAGCTACAGTTTATTGTTCATCAAGTTCAGTGCAAACTCAATACCTTATATCATTAATATATCATACTAATTTTAATTATTACAGACAAAGTCAGATAGTTTCATACACCTGGAGTGAATTCTTAAAAACTCACTTTTATAACTCTTCTACAAATTTTAAGCTAACAAACTATACATTTAATATATTATTTAAGATATATACTCAGGGCTGGATTTCTGGCAAGGCCGCATAGGCCATGGCCTAGGGCACCAGAAGTTTAGGGGCGGCTCAGTGAGGGGCAGAAAAGCTGTTCTATGCAGTCATCCCTATCTACAAGAACAGCTTTCACCTTTGAACTCTCTGTCCTGTACTTGCGCCGTCCCTGCAAGTCCTGTAAGCTCTATCCTGCAGGTATACATCAGTCTAACTCTCATGGTGACGCAATAGGTCCATCATTAATGAGATGGCGAACATAACATAAAATTTCAAAACATAACTTCTAATCTATACACGTATTACTAAAATAGCTATTGTCTGTGACACCAATGATGGAAAGTAAGGCGAATTCTCATTGGGGCACACAGAGATAACAACCATACAGATGGTATAGTTGGCCTTGGGCGGTAAAAAGTACAAATCCGGCCCTGTATATACTTTGTGCAGGGCAAAAGTAATATTTTCCAATAATGTTCACACATATTATTCATGTAAATTATTGACCAAATCACAATTCCAGTGTGTCACAAGTTTACATACACTTAGTTAACTCTGCCTTTTAACAGCTTGAAGAATTCCATAAAATGATGTCAAGCCGTAAGCAAACACACAATTAGCTTCTGATAGCCAATTAGCCTAAGTGGAGTCCAACCATAAATTCCACTGCCTCTTTGCTTGACATAATGAGAAAACAAAAAGAAATCATCCAAGATCTCAGAAAAAGAAATTGTGGACCTCCACAAATCTAGTTCTTAGGAACAATTGGGAACAATTTCCAAACATTTTCAGGTTCCATGTTTATCTGTACAAACAATTATACATCAGTAGAAACCCAACCAGACCACATTACACATCACACCGCTCCTAGAGAAGGACATACTTTGTCACTGTAAGTGCAAATCAGTTTAAGAACAACAGCACAAGACAAAAAGGAAAGATTGCTTAAAGAGGAGCTGTCAGCCATACTATCTTAGAAAAAAAACACACATAAATAAGTAGATACATACTGTCTCTGCTTATATAACATATGTATTGTACTGTCCACGTTTTGATTTTAGAGATTTTTCTACAGTTAAAAAAGAGAGAATCCTTCTTAACATTTCCCATTTTAACTGTGGCTATTTTGAAGCCAATCCTGATGTTATTTCCTCCCTTACTCTCCTCTGCCTGCCCTTCGCTATAGAAAGCGCATTGTCTCAGCATGAGAAATACTGGCCAATCAGAGAGGAACAGAGGTGTGGGAGGGGAAAACAGTAGGAAAAGAGGCTTCAGCCAATCAGACTGCATTAGTTAAGTCTGAGGGGAAAGAGGGAAGCAAAAAGGGAAAACCCAGCATGCCCTGCAACTTCCTTTTTGTGTACCAAATTTTGTGTGTACCAAATTAGAGTCAGGTAAACTGGGGAATAATCATTTATCAGCAAGAAAAGTAATAGTGATTTTAACTTTTGGATTGCCTGGTTAGCATCCGTATTACTTGTTTACCAGATAAAAATAAAGAATTGATTTTTGATTTAATGCCTGACAGTTACACTTCAATGCACACCTGAAGTGAGAGGGATATGGAGACTGACATGTTAATTTCCTTTTAAACAATACCAGTTGCCTGGCAGTCGTGCTGATAGTTCTGGTTTCAGTAGTGCCTGAATCACTCACATGAAACAAGCATGTGGCTAATCCAGTCAGACTTCAGCCAGAAACGTGATTTGCATACTTCTTCAGGGTCTATGGCTTAAAGAGAATCTGTATTGTTAAAATCGCACAAAAGTAAACATACCAGTGCGTTAGGGGACATCTCCTATTACCCTCTGTCACATTTTCGCCGCTCCCGCATTAAAAGTGGTTAAAAACAGTTTTTAAAAGTTTGTTTATAAATAAACAAAATGGCCACCAAAACAGGAAGTAGGTTGATGTACAGTATGTCCACACATAGAAAATACATTCATACACAAGCAGGCTGTATACACCCTTCCTTTTGAATCTCAAGAGATCATTTGTGTGTTTCTTTCCCCCTGCAGCTATCTTCCACTGAAGTGTCAGGCTGTTTCTTACTGCAGAGTGCAGACAGCTCTGCCCATATGTAATTCATCAGTATGTGAAAGCTCAGCCAGCTCAGAGGAGGATTTATCCAACTTGTAAAAGATAAGAGAGAAGAGAGAAGGTGCCCTAATCTAAATAATACACAGGCAGTGTGCAGAGAGGGGCCTGGAGGGGGGAGATGCATCACAGAACCACAACACTGAAGAACTTGGCAGCCTTCCAGACACAGGCTGACAAGTCTGACAAGAGAAAGATAAGTTGATTTATTACAGAGATGGTGATACTAGAACGTGCTGCAGTAAGCCAGAACACATTAGAATAGCTTTTGGAACTTGTAGGATGATAAAAAACAGGATGCAATTTTTGTTACGGAGTCTCTTTAAAGTTTTAGAGGCAGATAATCAGTAGGATGACCAGGCAATTAGCATTGATTAAAGGAAATAACTTTGACAGCTTCCATATCCCTCTCACCTCAGTTGTCCTTTAGGGTCCGAGCCCACTGCTGCTTTTTCAAAAACGCATAAAAACTCATGCGTTTTTAAAGCATTTTTGAAATGTTTTTTAAACTCTTTGAATGCATTTTTGTGCATGTTACTGCGTTAAAATATGTTTAAACATGCTAAAACACCTCAAACATGTTTCAAAAACGCATGCGTTTTATGCGTTTTAAAAAAAAAAGCAGCATTGGGCTCAGGCCCTTAAAAGACAACTGAAGCAAGAGGGATATGGAGGCTGCCATAGTTATTTCCTTCTAAGCAATACCAGTTGCCTGACAGTCTTGCTGATCTTCTGCCTCTAATGCTTTTGGCCATAGACCCTGAACAAGCATGTAGCAGATCAGGTGTTTCTGACATTATTGTCAGATTTGACAAGATAAGCTACATGCCTGTTTCTGGTGTGATTCAGCAGGGCTGCAAGGCAACTGGTATTGTTTAAAAGGAAATAACTATGGCAGCCTCCATATACCTCTCACTTTAGTTACCCTTTAATGAGTCCCCGGTTCAAAGAAGCCATAAAGAGCTAGACAAATGTACAACACCAAATATTATTATTATTATTACATATTTATATAAACCACAAAGATATGTCACTTACTGTGTCTCTGAAGATCCCACAATCTATTGTACCAAAGTCATAGGGCCTGATTCACAAAGCAGTGCTAAAAGTTAGCACGCTGGTGAAAAGCCCTTTATCACGCCTAAACTCAGTTTAGGCATGATAAGTTTAGGTGTGATAAGTTTAGGTGTGATAAGTTTAGGCACGATACGTTTAGTCATGATAAGTTTAGGCATGATAAGTTTAAGCACCAACTGGGTTAGCACCGCAGTGTACAGCTGATCAAAAGTTTTGTGCTAGCAAAGTCTGGTGCACTTCGCATAGAGTTTAATGGCGCTGCTTTGTGTGCGGGACTTTGCGCGCGATCTAAACTTATCTAAACTTATCATGCCTAAACTTATCACGCCTAAACTTATCACGCCTAAACTTATCACGCCTAAACTGGCTTTTCACCAGCGTGGTGCAATGGTTATCATGCCTAAAGTCTCTAACTGGGTTAGCACCGCTTTGTGAATCGAGCCCTAATTCTAATATCTGTACCATAATCCAAGGAAATGTTAGGGTAAACAAATTAACTTATTAACTTTTCAGTATTATTTGGATAATTGGGGAAAAAACAGACTGGAGGAAAACCACAGATACATGGGTTGATCATACAAACTCCTTGCAGATAGTGTTCAGACACAGATTTGAAAATAGACCCAAAGTCAATGTGTTGTGCTATCCACCATGCTCTTGTGCAATCCCCAGAGTGAGGAAGTCAGAGTGGCTAGAAGAACCAACACCAACACAGGGAAAACATACAAATTGCATGCATATAGTATTCTGACCAAGATTTATCCTGGGACTCTAATACTGCAAGGTGAGAGTGCTTTACTACACCACGAAACTACTTGTAAGTAGAAGAAAAAAACATTAAAGCAAGAACAAACTCATTTTTTGGCATTATTTTTCTCTTGAAATACACTTCAGTCGTAGTTTTATTAGGCAATATAGATTTCTATTCACCAGCATTTTGAAAACTGAACATAATGCTATTACCTTAATTTGTATATAGAAGTTTTGAACATATAATCATATTTTCTTTGCAAAACACTAAACTGGAAAGCAGGTGGCAAATTATCCAGGGAATTTCAGTGACTGTTCTTCAGTTATGGTAGCATAATTTATAAAGAAGTAACAGATGCCATAGCTCCATTTTCATCTAATGATACTGAAAAACTATAGTGACGCATATTAGGATGAGGTGTACTAAGAGATGATTAACAGTTTCAGAGCTCTAAAAATCGACGAAAAAAAGTAGCACATTACTGATGATCACACTGATTGCATCACAATGATATTCTCCCATCTAGAAACACAGCAATTTATAATTATGTCTAATAACTGAAACAATCCATTCATTAAAGGAATTCTGAACTGAAAAGAATGTAGAAGCTGCCATTTTTTAGTCTTTAAAAAATGATTATTGCCTGCCTTTTCTAGTTTATTTGTTGGCCTCTGTAATTTCTGGGTTAGATACACCTGCAACAAGCATGCAGCCAGTGCAGTCAGTCTAATCTACATACTCATTCTGTGTCATCATTACAATAGCAATGTAATTTTCCTTAAATGTCTCAAGTTGATGTTCACTGGATTCACTGGATTTTGGATCCAGTAGCATTATCATTTGCAGTTTTTAACTTTAATTAGTATATAAACATGATCAGCTTTACAAAGTTTAAAGTCAATTACAAATGCTATGACACATATCAGTGTTGCACAAGTCCATTTGTAAATTAAAGGGTACCGGAGATGAGGAATAAAAAAAAGTTTTGTACATACCTGTTGCTTCCTCCAGCCCTCATCAGGCTAATCGGTCCATTGCCGTCCTTCTCCGCTGCCTGGATCATCCACTAGGCAGCCTGATAATGTTGTATTACCTTTTTTCTTGCTACTAAGTAGAGATGTGGTGAACATAGAATTTTGCATTTGCAAACAGCGAATGCGAACTTCCACAAATGTTCGCGAACATGCGAACCGCCAAAGACTTCATTGGGCAGGCAAATTTTAAAACCTACAAAGATTGTTTCAGGCCACAAAAGTGATGGAAAAGTTGTTTCAAAGGGTCTAACACCTGGATAGGGGCATGCCAGAGGGGGATCCATTCCAAAAGTCCCACCAAAAATTACGGAGTTGACGAAAAGTTTGGTTTTAAGCCCTAAAGGGCAGAAATCACATTATGCACAGCTCTGGGTGTCAGTGGGCTGTGAAATGTCACACACAAAGAAATGCAATAGTACTATCAGAACACAGTGAAATAATAATGCACACGAGTGGTTCTGTATCTGCAAGTTAATGTAGCAACAGCAGTAGTGTGCACACAGCTCTGGGTGTCAGTGGGCTGTGGAAAAAACCACAGGAGACGGATGTACTAGTCCTAAAAAGGGCTGTTTGGGGTGCTTTCACAGCACATGAGGAACAAGAACACAGGCCTAGCTAATTCTTTCCCTACCTATCTGCAGTAAGTCTGACCCTGCTCTCACTAACAGTCAGTAGCCAGCAGAGAATGAATCCAACATGGCCACTGAAACTGCTTTTAAATATGGGGTGGGGGGTCCAGGAGGGGGTGCTAGCTGATTGTTTGCCATGTGTCTGCTGACTGTGAGGTAAGGGGTCAAAGTTTGGCTCCATGATGATGTATAGAGGGCAGATCACCGAGAACGCAAACAGCGGAAATTCACCGGGAACTGTTCAGGCCATCTCCACTACTAAATAGCACACTGAGGCGCCAGTGTGCACACTTGTTAAAATTGTGCATTTTGCCACAGCGTGAAACTACATCACTACACATATAATGAAAGTCAATGGGCCAATGAAGATTTGGGATTTTTCCATTCATTCCATATTTTGTGTTTCCTCTGCATTAAAAAATTGGACAATGAAAAAGGTTCAGAAACATTACATGCTAAAGAAGTAAACCAATTTTTTGAAGTTTATCATACAACAATATACATTACAATATCAGCGGTTGATTATAGTACAATTTTAGGATGGACTGAGTAGACAAAACTCCCAAAATTCTACTTAAAGCATTTGAGTACTCTATTTCAGTGTTCTATCTCAGCTTTGAATCATGCCTGAAGAAGAAACGTGAGGTTTCAAAAGCTTGCAAATAAACTGTGTACAGTTAGTCATTAAATATTATCTGAATCGATATTTGTTTTGTTTGATGTCAACTGAAAAAGCTCTCCTCACTGTAAAATCCCTAGAGGATTAAAATGCTGAGAACAAGTCAACCAATGAAATATTAAAAATCATCTAGGCTCTGGAAATTGTAAAAGTCTGCGTATAGATGGACTTACTGCTAAAACTTTTTAAACTTTCTCCCTAAATTTAATCCATTAGCCAACAAGCGTATTTAATCAATTACTGAAAGGTTATTGTCAACCCTCTAAAGAAATGCTATTGGTTAATATGAGCATCATTCTGAAGCCATGATTAGTGTTGGATATTTCAATAGCTGTAGCGCAGATTGATGTTACTAGTCTATTCTTATTGCAAGATACCAAGTTACTGACAGTATTTAGTTGACCCTGTCCATACATATCATATAGCTGTTCATATATTAAAAAAAAAAAAAAAACTGCTATTGTTCCTTAATTTAGATTTAGAAAACATTTTTGAGCATATTAAATGCAACTATGTCTTACAAGTTTTCAATATACTGTGTTTAAAAGAAATAAATTATCTGCTGTAAGAACACTTTATTCATCTGGTGAAGCTAGTTTAAAGATCCCAGGAATGTACACACATTTTTATCACAATAGGGAGATGGACAAGGCTAGTTTGTCAGTTTCCACTTGTCTTCAAACTTGCTGTTAAACTATTAGCAAGAAACATTTGAATAGGAACTAACAATAAAGCACAAGAGCAAAGTGTGTAAGAGTGTAATCTGTGAAACATCAAAAACAAAATCTGTACTTTGCCATGTTGAGTTCATCATGACCCAGTTCCATTACTGCCTTACGATATTTGTCTTTTATTTCCAGATAGTGCAACTGAATCATCTTTGTTTTTTTATTAAATATAATTAACTTACTTGGAACATCTGGGATCAAAGCTTTTAACAGAGCAGGTGTATGTGTTTCTATCAGCACTGATTCAGACCCTGATCTTTGATATCATAACACCTTGTATGGATTGTATTGAACTTGATTTACTCTCACTCATATTTATGTGTTATTCTTGAGTATTCAATCTCTCTTGGTCTTTGTGGAAAGAGTCAGTAATGAAGTCAGAGTGCTTTTCATGAGTGCGGATTCTTTCACCTGTATAATTAATTTGTGAGAAGCGTTTTATTTATTGCTGTTCTGAGAGTAGAGTACAACATAAACTTTATGCCTGACAGCAAGTTTGAGATCTCACTTATAGGGATTTATTTGTTTTGTGGCTTGGTGTCTGAAAAAGACTCATCCTTTGCCTCTGTGTAGATGCCATCTATCCACTGGGACTTCTGCTAGGGGTAATTGTCAATAACCTAGGTAACGTATGGTGGATCTTTACTGCCAGAATATCTGAAGGATATTATCATGTGCCTTTATGATTGAGAAGTGCTGCCAGAGTCAGTTTATGTAAAGATGCAGTTTAAGATTAGGTTATTCTATTCCATGCAAAGAGCCACTGTTTTGGTAGAGCTCACTCTACTCTCATCCACTTGGTGCCACTTTGTGTGTACTCTGTCAGTTATTAGAATTTTTTTTAAAATATCAAGCTATAATTAATCTATCCCAGTTTCCCAGGCCTCTTTTTATGACACGGTGTCCAGACTGAAGCTAAGTATCCACGTGAAGATGGATTGGGGATCAGTGATGATCGACGATCGTTCCCACATCTATCTTCACTACCGCAATAATGAAGGCGTGAACGATCATTTTAAATGTCCACTGTGGTCAATGGATATCTGAATAATCAGTATTCAATGATTTGACATGATGGTCATGATTGCCGCATGGCACTAAACATCGCTTAACACATTTTCACTAAACAATGATACATGATATCATAAAAAAAATAATTGTCACGGAAAAGTCACCCATCACAAAAAGTCAGCCCAAAAATTGCATCATGGTTATGGACCTTTAGTTATAACAGGAGAACTTTGAATTGCTTTGGATCAGATTTGGTTTTGCAGCCAATTGTATTGTACTAGATTAGTTACTGGCCTGATAGCTGTTGACCACTTTTATTATCTGTTAGTTGTTTCCCTTGTTTAGAAAAGGGGAGTCCTTTTCATTATAACTTTATTTATGTGCATGTGCAAGTAATCAGTCAGGTGCTTTTGTTGGTATGCTGTGATTGGCAGCGCTCCTATGATAATATGCATGAGAAGATTTCCTTTCTCCAGTCAACCAGCTAGCTGCATACTGTCCTTAAAATGGTATTAAACTATGAAAAAATATTCAATTAAATGTGTTTTCCTACTTTTTATAACCCATACAGTTATCATATTTGCTTTTGTGCACAAGTAAAATAATAAAATAATAATCGTAAGATACTAAGTATATTACGATTATTACTTTATTATTTAACTATATTGATTAGACTCTGTATATTTTAGAATAATTTTTATAGCATTTTTACATTAAGAAAAAGGTTTTTTCAACCCTGCCATGCCGATTTTAGGTTATCTGTTTTATTGACCTGAGGAAGCGGGCTGTGTCCCGTGAAACGCGTTGTCTACAGTATAACCGTTTTTATTATAATAAAGACTCCTTTTTCCATCCAGTGAGTCTTTTTTGGAGGTAAGAGACCTCCTTTATTATTACAGTTTTATTTTATTTTAATTTCTATTGTCAAGGACTTATGCAACTTTGATACAAAATACATACCTTGGGCGCATCCACCAACGTGCTTTATTTGTGTATCCAACACCTCTCTGAGGTGCCATCCTCACCACTGGGACAGCGTAGCCCACCGGTGGACAGGACCTAAAGAGGAGAGCGACCACCCAGATACAGAGGGTCCGGGCAACTGAGCGGAAACTGTTTCTTTTTCTGCATTCACTTTCCGTGGTTGCAGGACTGCAACCTACCTTTGTGAGTATACACTATTCACATTTTTTCTCTCATTTCACCATCTAGCGATACTACACCAGAAGGGCTCCCGGTCTCACCTTCTCTTTAGGTCAAGCACAACCCCCTCCTTGTGAAGGAACGACCCTAGACCCACACAGACATTCTCTCCTCCAACTGACATCAGTGTGTTAGCGTGTGTACTGATATGCAAATGAGCAAGTAGCATTCTGGTAAGTGCTCTCACAAAGGGGAGGCAGTTTTGTTGTGGCTTCCTGGTGTTGGGCACAAGTGCCGTGTATGCTTGTTACAGGGTCCTCCATTCATACAGTACTCAGCACTATGTGCAGTTTTTTATCCTTTCATGGTAAACTGAGGATACCTCTGTAATGGGGGATAAATGGTTTTAGAGCGCAGTTACACGTTGCATTTGGAATTTAAAGCAAGGAGCTGGTTACTTTGCAGGAACTGCAAACCCCTGTGATTTGTCCATATTATCCATTGAAAGCGCAATCTTTATTTTGGCTTTTTGCATTACAGTTTATGGAAATCCTGAAAAAAACTTTAAGTTTTAACTTGCTTTCAATTCACCAGACACACTGAAGGGGCTAAGCCTCAGTGTGTACTGTAGGGGAGAGAGCCACCAAGGCACAGCTCACCAGCTCTGATTCACTGCTAATAAGAGGTAATAGGACTCTCCAATTTCACTAAACAAACACAGAGCACACAGCAGTGAATATATTCAGCAATTTATATTTTTCATATATGAACTGTGCTTTGTGAGTTTGGCTATGCTTTAAGTGAGTTTTATGTGGTTTGCACAGTGGGTTATTATGGCACATTCTGAACTACAGGGAGTGCAGAATTATTAGGCAATTTAGTATTTTGACCACATCATCCTCTTTATGCATGTTGTCTTACTCCAAGCTGTATAGGCTCGAAAGCCTACTACCAATTAAGCATATTAGGTGATGTGCATCTCTGTAATTAGAAGGGATGTGGTCTAATGACATCAACACCCTATATCAGGTGTGCATCAACACCCTATATCAGGTGTGCAACTTCCTTTCATTTGGCAAAATGGGTCAAAAGAAGGACTTGACAGGCTCAGAAAAGTCAAAAATAGTGAGATATTTTGCAGAGGGATGCAGCACTCTTAAAATTGCAAAGCTTCTGAAGCGTGATCATCGAACAATCAAGCGTTTCATTCAAAATAGTCAACAGGGTCGCAAGAAGCGTGTGGAAAAACCAAGGCGCAAAATAACTGCCCATGAACTGAGAAAAGTCAAGCGTGCAGCTGCCAAGATGCCACTTTCCACCAGTTTGGCCATATTTCAGAGCTGCAACATCACTGGAGTGCCCAAAAGCACAAGGTGTGCAATACTCAGAGACATGGCCAAGGTAAGAAAGGCTGAAAGACGACCACCACTGAACAAGACACAGAAACTGAAATGTCAAGAATGGGCCAAGAAATACCTCAAGACTGATTTTTCTAAGGTTTTATGGACTGAAGAAATGAGAGTGAGTCTTGATGGGCCAGAAGGATGGGCCCGTGGCTGGATTGGTAAAGGGCAGAGAGCTCCAGTCCGACTCAGACGCCAGCAAGGTGGAGGTGGAGTACTGGTTTGGGCTGGTATCATCAAAGATGAGCTTGTGGGGCCTTTTCGGGTTGAGGATGGAGTCAAGCTCAACTCCCAGTCCTACTGCCAGTTTCTGGAAGACACCTTCTTCAAGCAGTGGTACAGGAAGAAGTCTGCATCCTTCAAGAAAAACATGATTTTCATGCAGGACAATGCTCCATCACATGCGTCCAAGTACTCCACAGTGTGACTGGCAAGAAAGGGTATAAAAGAAGAAAAACTAATGACATGGCCTCCTTATTCACCAGATCTTAACCCCATTGGGAACCTGTGGTCCATCATAATTGTGAGATTTACAAGGAGGGAAAACAGTACACCTCTCTGAACAGTGTCTGGGAGGCTGTCGTTGCTGCTGCACACAATGTTGATGGTGAACAGATCAAAACACTGACAGAATCCATGGATGGCAGGCTTTTGAGTGTCCTTGCAAAGAAAGGTGGCTATATTGGTCACTGATTTGTTTTTGTTTTGTTTTTTAATGTCAGAAATGTATATTTGTGAATGTTGAGATGTTATATTGGTTTCACTGGTAAAAATAAATAATTGAAATGGGTATATATTTGTTTTTTGTTAAGTTGCCTAATAATTATGCACAGTAATAGTCACCTGCACACACAGATATCCCTCTAAAATAGCTAAAACTAGAAACAAACTAAAAACTACTTTTAAAAATATTCAGCTTTGATATTAATGATTTTTTTGGGTCCAGATTGAGAACATGGTTGTTCAATAATAAAATTATTCCTCAAAAATACAACTTGCCTAATAATTCTGCACTCCCTGTATATAGGACAAGTATTTTTTGCAGCTAATTAATAAAGGGAGAATTTAATTGACCCCATTAGTTCATCTCTTCTATTATTTTGAACAAATTAGTGTGCTACAGAGGGGTCTACACTAATGCAGTGGTGGAGTAATGTAAAATGAGTTGTGCACAGATTAACTATTTTTGATGGAGTAAGCCTACAAATTTAATGCAAATGGTTAGTTAGGGGCTAGTCTAATTGCAACAAAAAAAAATCACCTTCCAATCAATATCTACTCCATATTCATCACACCCATTTTGGGGATGCTACACCTTTACTACCAATATATATACCAAAACATAATAAAAGTTTTTCATCTTTTCATTTCTAAAGTAAAAGTGTATTTTTAATGCAATTTGGAATTTGATTGAGATTAATAGTAGTGATTGGTATGCAAAGATGTCATAAAGGATCTTAGCAATGTTTTAACAGAAGATACTGGAACAATATCTGCAAACTTTATTTTTATTCAGAAAGTAAGCTCCAATCTAAGATTAATGTAAATAAAACTGAAGTTTCCTCTATTAGCTAGGCAATAAAGAGGCATTACTTAGCATGAGTATATTAGTGATAGACCTCGTTTTGTCACTCACTATTGAGCCGACTCTATAGGGTTTTACTGTGGTTTGGCAAATATAATTTATGGATTGGGATGAGCTTGAATGTTCAAGTCAAGTTTTTTTTTTCAATAGATACATTTTAAGAACTTAAAAATGTGTTTGCTCGTGTCTATTGACTTCAATGCTTTTGGAAAAATGTATTTTCCTATTTTCGCATACATACTGATTTGTGCAAAAATAAATTTTCTCATGCACACAGACATCAATGCATTTGGTAAAACCTGTTTTCTCATGCTCATACATCTTCATGAAAATTCTCATTTGTGCAAAAATGGCAAAACTAAAAGGCCATACTTGACCATTACTACTTCCAAGCAGGTTATTTTGTCCAAAGCTGGGTGCTGTCAACAATGCTATGCAGCGTGCCCCAGCACCATTCAGAGGGGAGTAGTTGCTACCACTCAGAGGGGAATAGTATTAAGAGCCGCCGGGGTGAGAAGCAACAGGGAGAGCCATCATTCAACTCACCCTGCACCCAGCTCACCGGTGGTGCAAGCATATGTATGCTACTACTCATGGATTATTTTCAGCCTTATGTTGTTGTTTCCCGCCAATTTCTCCTACAACTGCTGTATTTTTAAACTCCTCCTAAATTCTTTCTGGTACAGGTTTAACCACTTAAGCCCGAAGGGTTGTTGATTTTTGCATCTAAGCAACTTTCACCTCCCATTCATTTTCCAATAACTTTATCACTACTCATCACAATGAGTTGGTCTATATCTTGTTTTTTCTACCACCAATTAAGCTTTCTTTGGGTGATACATTTTGCTAAGAATTATTTTATTCTAAATCCATTTTAACTGGAATATTAAGGAAGAAATGGAAAAAAAATCATTATTTCTCAGTTTTTGGCCATTATAGTTTGAAATGAATACATGCTACCGTAATTAAAACCTATGTATGTTATTTGCCCATTTGTCCCGCTTATTACTCCTATATTTAAATTATGTCCCTATCACAATGTATGGCGCCGATATTTTATTTGGAAATAAAGGTGCATTTTTTCAATTTGCGTTCATCACTATTTACAAGCCCATAATTAAAAAAAATATATATTAATATACTCCTTTGACATGCATATTTAAAAATGTCAGACCCTTATGCTGGGTACACACTATGAGATTTTCTGGTCGATTTACTGTCAGATCGATTATTTCCAACATATTCGATTTGCTTTTCGATCGTTTTCTGAGCATTTTCCGATCGATTTCCTATTACAGTGCACGGAAATCGATCGGAAAATGCTCGGCAAACAATCGAAAAGCAAATCGGACATGTTGGAAATAATCAATCTGACAGTAAATCGACCAGAAAATCTCATAGTGTGTACCCAGCATTAGGCACCTATTTATGTTTTTTTATTGTAATTTGTTTTAATTTTTTTTGCATTAAAAATTGTATGTTAGTAATATTTGGTGTGGGAGGTAAACAGCTAATTTTAAATGTAAAAAAAAGTATTTATTTATTAAAAAATGGATATGTGTGTAGTGTTACTATTTGGTCACAAGATGGCCACAGTGAAAAAGTCCTGGAAGCGTGATCGTATGCTTCCAGGAAGAAGAATGAAGACGGGGAACTTTTTGTAACTCAGAAAAACCGCAGCATCTGATGAGATGCTGTCGGCTTTTCTGCGCGGGGTTTCATTGATCGCTGGGCTAATGGCTGGTGGCAGAAGCATGCACGGCCCGCGGGAGTGAGCTCAGCCCAACTGGACGAAAATTCTCATTCAGTTGGGATTAAGTGGTTAAATTAGATCTGCAAAGAATGTTTTGCATCCTATACACATCCTATATTTGCATCCCTTTTGTCACAAAATATGTAGATTTGTTTTTACATTTTGTTTGACCAGAGGACAAACAACTCCTGAGAGTAATGTGATTTGAAAATTTCAGTTTCACTTTAAGTGAAAATGTCTACCTGCTCTTATCACATCATCAGTCTGTGTTATAAAAAGCGGAATGTGGTATATCTGTCATCTTCTTTGATCACTACAGAAAAAAATCTCCCTGCAGTAAACGTAACAGCAGTGTCTTGGGGTTATGCACTTTTCATCATGCTCTGTGCTGACTTTTGGAATTACACTATGAGCAGAATAAGTATTCAAGAAGCATTATTTTTCCTTTGTCAAAAGGAAACACTATCTTGTTATTTTTATTACTAGTTTTTTTCCTCCTCTTATTAGAAAGTGAAAATATCTACTTATTGAAATGAAAATGTAATTTTATTAATGTTATGTTTTGCACAGGAGTATTTCCCCATATATGTATATCATAAAAGTGTTATTCTTCTTTAAAGAATACCTGACCAGAGTCAAAGCTACCTAAGGTAAGCAAAGAGCTATGTTTGTGCTGAATTTACATACCTCAGTGCTTTGTCCATTCCTCACCTCATTTTTTTTCAGACATAAAGAGGCAGGCTTGCTTTGTTGTTCCTCTTCCACGTGTAATTCATTCTCTTTAACCTCCTTGCCGGTCTAATTAATCCGGCAAGAAGGCAGCGCAGAATTTTTTAAAATTTATTTTAAATCATGTAACGAGCCCAGGGCTCGCAACATGATAGCCGCTGAGCGGCGGCATCCCCCCCCCCCCCCCACTCCGATCGCCTTCGGCGATCAGAGTAAGCAGGAAATCCCGTTCAGAACGTGATTTCCTGCAGGGCTTCCCCGGTCGCCATGGCGACGGGGCGGGATGACGTCACCGACGTCATGGACGTCGGGACGTCACAGGGAATCCCGATCCGCCCCTCAGCGCTGCCTGGCACTGATTGGCCAGGCTGCGCAGGGGTCTGGAGCGGGGGGGGCAGCTCGGCATGGCGGGTAGCGGCGAATCGGTGGCGAGCGGCGGAGATCGCGTACTACACGCAGCTAGCAAAGTGCTAGCTGCGTGTAGGAAACAAAAATTATGCAAATCGGCCCAACGGGGCCTGAGAAATCCTCCTGCGCAGGTTACCCCGAGCTGAGCTCGGGATAACCGGCAAGGAGGTTAATAGAAGGAAATGGGAGGGTGATAGGAGGTAACATCACAGCAAGCCTGCCTCCTACTGTTTGAAAATTTGACTTCAGCTGAAAGTCAAATCTTTCTAAGGATTAATGATGGGGACTGGCAGGGCGGGGACAAGGAGAGGGACAGACAAAGCACTAAGGTATGTGGATCCAGCAGGTACGTGTTTATCTTTGGAAGCCTTGCTCAGGTCAGGTGTCCTTTAAGAGTATGTTTATTTCAAGTAGTTCTACATGTTAACGCAGCAGGATTCTCCATTTTTGCACTTATGGATATAAATAGTGCAACTTTTGTTATTGCTTTGAATCCAGATCTCAATTACTAATAGTTTCAGGTAAGTTGTGTCAAGTGTTTCAACCATTCTTGGCCTGATTCAATATACTGTTTTCCAGCGTTAAACAACAGGAAATGATTTTGCCCCTTATCAATTAAAAATCGTTTCCATCCCCCCAGCAAGGAAACAATAAATTATCCCAATCTATATAAGGTTTGATGTTCCCTTTCTTATTTACTTTTTAAGGATTTTTAGCTTAAAATCACAGCCCCTGGTGTCTAACCTTACCCCCACCCCCCATGCTTTACCTTATCCACCTTCTCTGGTGCATAAGTTTAACCAGCCATGCCTACCTTAATCACCTCCCCGTGCCTAACCTTAACCCTGTAGTGCCTAAACGTAACCCCCTTATCCTTATCTCTAAACTTAAGCCTAAAACGTATCCTAAACACCCTAATGCAGATATTTTTGCCACCTTAGGTGGCAATAGTAAAAGCTGTAATTAATGGCAATGAATGGTAATGATGGTGCTTGATAAATAGTGGGCGCTAGATACCTGCCATTTATTGAGCACCATAATTTTCATTCATTGCTGCTAATCGTGACTTTTACTATTCTCAGTGTCATATACCAGCATACCTAATCCGCTAGTTTTGCTTGATTCATCCAGGTAATATAGTTTTCTGGTAATGGCAGACAATAGAGGTGCATCTGAGTATTGGGCCCTTAATAGAGTGAATACTTGAGAGAGAGAGAGAGGGCTCAGTTGTACATAGGAACAGTCTCTGATGTGATATCTTCCTTGTAGAAGCTGGTGATTAGCCAGTGAAACACATAGGTGAGATGGGCCATTATAATTTATGTGAGGCTCATGCTGGCTGGCATGCCATGCTTTAGAGCTCCAGGTCATTTTTGTCTGGCAAGCTGGTATTTCTACCAGGTAGGCTGCATGCATTTGTCAATTCAGTCTATGCTAACTCGAATGTGAAGAGTAGTAACCAGGGAGACTATATCGACACACTGAGAATGAGCTTTGGTGGGAATACATGGAGAGTTGTATCAAACTTTCCCCGCATGTGAAATGTGCTCCGTGCAGCTTTTGATCATCATACTGTACGCCACAGGAAAATAACTTGAGATACCAAGCGGAATTTTGAACCTTTGTGAAGTCATGTTGTTCATTCATATGTAACCACCGGCTTATACTTATGGTTGTCTTTATTGAATATTGCTAGGTATACCGTATACATACTTCATTGGCATTAGTTGCATGCATTCATTGCTGTTATATAGAGTACTTGTATACTGCAAAATCACATATTTCTTTCCTCTGTCTGGTTCACAATCGCATGTTTTTGTGATGGAATTAATCAGTTTGTCTGTTTTATGATTTCTGTGTTAAGTACTAATTATAATCCTCAACTTCTTTATTTAGAACACAGGTGTCGAACTCCAGGTCTGGAGGGCTAGATCCCTGCCAGTGTTTAGGATGAATGAGAAAGAGAGGAATGTGTTCTACCTGATGGAGCACACCTTTCCTGATTCAGACCCAGCCATCAATTAATTTGGGCTGTGTCAAAAATGCGTGAGGACCTCGGTCCTCGAAGGACCTGTTTGACAACCCTGATTTAGAACAACTGGTGACCCTTTTATAATTTACTTAGCGGACACTGATAACAGATGTTTTTAGAAATATGTTTTCGTTATCACATGAACCGTTCCCTGGTTCATAGCAGGTGGTGATTTTGGGGAGAAAATAAAATCTAGTAAACATTTTAATATAGTAATCAAGTTATAAATGGCTTACTTACTTGAGAAGTTAATTTGTTGCAAGTTTATTTGATTTTTAAAGAGATGGTGGTAAAATTGTGGTCAACAACATTTCAATATTCTTAATTTATCAAAGAGCAATTATCAAGTTAAGGTTTCTACATAACATTACAAAACATAGACTATACTGGCTAGCATTAATAGATTAAAAGCGTAATAAACAGTTTGCATGATAATTTTATTTAGGAACAATACAATTCTTTGCCCCAGTGTCAGCTATTTGTGTTTGCTTATACTGCTTCCATAAATCAGTGGAAAAAAGGTTAATTATACAAAATAATTGTAATTAGCTTTTAAACTATATTTCATTTCTCCCTAAGATCCATTTGGTTGTCATCTTATACTCTAGAAAATGTAGTTTGCACTCAATGAAATAATGCATCTCAATGACACACAGATATTTTTACAAGGTTAATTACACTTGGAATGGAGTGCATAAAATATGCAAGTGTTGCTTCTCACATACTGCACAGCCATCGTTTGTTCACTTGATGTGATTTTTTTTACAGACTGTATAATTTATTTTCATTTTTATGATCTCAAAAGTAAACTGTATGTTAAATAAACACCAAGCATCTATCTATGTTTGTCTACTTATTTGAAATATCTTATCTACCGAAGATGTTTGTATTCTGCACAGACAGCCCTATGATTCAGATAGCAATACCTCTAGAAAGCACTGTCTTCAACTTATCCTCACAACTTTTTACTGCACTTCAGCAAACACAGAAAGATCAGTGCAGCCCACTGAACAGTGCAAAATAGTTACAGTACACTACTGTCCCGTCTCCTTGTACAAGTATAGTATAAAGTGAACCCAAGGTGAGAGTGAAATGGAGGCTGCCATATTTATATCCTTTTAAACAAGCATGCTGCAGATCAGGTGTTTCTGACATTATTGTCAGTAGAGATGGCCCTAAGTGTTCGCTTGCGAACACTACATGGGGAATAACTTCGGGGTCACTTACGTGTTCATAAGCTTCCTCAATACTGCGCAGCTGCTTTCCTGATGCTTGGCGTCCTTGATCATGTCATGTGCCCGCAGTCGGGAGCACTCTGCGCATGCACATGACTTCATGCAGAGTGCTGCAGACTGCAGGCACGTGATCAAGGATGCGCGGCCCTTGCAAGCAAACAGTTTGGGCCATCTCTAATTGTCAGATCTGACAAGATTAGCTGCATGTTTTTTTCTGGTGTAATTCAGTCACTACTGCAGCCAAACAGATCAACAAGGCTTCCAGGCAACTAGTATTTTTTAAAAGGAAATAAATATGTCAGCCTTCATTTCATTCTCAGATCTCGTCACTTTAAAGGAACCCTGAAATCCCAGGAATATGGAGGCTCCCACCTTCTTTCTCGATTAACAATGTAAGCTGCCTGGCTTTGGCTATGCCAAAATTGCAAAATGTGTTTGTAAAGTGTTACAAATAACAAGCATTGCAAAAAGTGATCAATAAAATTTGGTTATTCTTACATAGTTACATAGTTATTTTGGTTGAAAAAAGACATACGTCCATCGAGTTCAACCAGTACAAAGTAGAACTCCAGCCTGCTCCCTCACATATCCCTGTTGATCCAGAGGAAGGCGAAAAAAACCCTTACAAGGCATGGTCCAATTAGCCCCTAAAGGGAAAAATTCCTTCCCGACTCCAGATGGCAATCAGATAAAATCCCTGGATCAACATCATTAGGCATTACCTAGTAATTGTAGCCATGGATGTCTTTCAATGCAAGGAAAGCATCTAAGCCCCCTTTAAATGCAGGTATAGAGTTTGCCATAACGACTTCCTGTGGCAATGCATTCCACATCTTAATCACTCTTACTGTAAAGAACCCTTTCCTAAATAAATAGCTAAAACATTTTTCCTCCATGCGCAGATCATGTCCTCTAGTCCTTAGAGAAGGCCTAGGGACAAAAAGCTCATCCGCTAAGCTATTATAATCCCCTCTGATGTATTTATACATGTTAATTAGATCCCCTCTAAGGCGTCTTTTCTCTAGACTAAATAAACCCAGTTTATGTAACCTTTCTTGATAAGTGAGACCTTCCATCCCACGTATCAATTTTGTTGCTCGTCTCTGCACCTCCTCTAAAACTGCAATATCTTTTTTGTAATGTGGTGCCCAGAACTGAATTCCATATTCCAGATGTGGCCTTACTAGAGAGTTAAACAGGGGCAATATTATGCTAGCATCTCAAGTTTTTATTTCCCTTTTAATGCATCCCAAAATTTTGTTAGCTTTAGCTACAGCAGCTTGGCATTGAGTACGATTATTTAACTTGTTGTCAATGAGTACTCCTAAGTCCTTCTCCAAGTTTGATGTCCCCAACTGTATGCCATTTATTTTGTATGGTGCTAGACCATTAGTACATCCAAAATGCATGACTTTACATTTGTCAACATTGAATTTCATCTGCCATGTATGAGCCCATATAGCCATCCTATCCAGATCCTGTTGCAATATGACACTATCTTCCTGAGAGTTGATGATTCTGCACAATTTTGTATCATCTGCAAAAATAGCAACATTGCTCACTACTGCATCTACTAGGTCATTAATAAATAAATTGAAGCACTGGACCCAGAACAGACCCCTGTGGGACCCCACTGCTAACAGTCTCCCATTTTGAGTACGATCCATTGACCACAACACTTTGTTTTCTGTCCATTAGCCAGTTCCCTATCCATGAACATAGACTCTTCCCCAGTCCTTGCATCCTCAACTTTTGCACCAGACTTTTGTGGGGAACAGTGTCGAAGGCCTTTGCAAAGTCCAAGTATATCACATCTACAGCATTCCCAATATCCATATTAGCATTCACTACCTCATAAAAGCTGAGCATGTTAGTCAAACAGGACCTGTCTTTAGTAAACCCATGTTGATGCTGAGAAATAAGATTATGTTCTACTATGAAGTCATGTATAGTATCTTTTAGTAACCCCTCAAATAGTTTGCACACAACTGATGTTAAGCTTACAGGTCTATAATTTCCTGGATCTGATTTTTTGCCCTTCTTAAATAATGGGAAAACGTGGGCTGTACGCCAATCCACTGGGACTCTGCCAGTTGCAAGAGAGTCACAAAAGATAAGATAAAGGGGTTTATCTATAACTGAACTTAATTCCCTTAGGACCCGAGGATGCATGCCATCCGGGCCAGGTGCCTTGTCTATTTTTAATTTATTTAGTCTTGCCTTCACTTCTTCCTGCGTTAAGTATTTAATATTACAGTTAGAAGATTGAGACTCTTCCGCCTCTTTAGTTTGCAACAGTGCTGTTTCTTTTGTGAAGACAGAAGCAAAGAAAGCATTTAATAACTCTGCCTTACCTTGGTCATCCACCATTGAGTTCCCACCCTCATCCTTTAGGAGTCCTATACAGTCAACCTTTCTTTTTTTAGAGTTAATGTACTTGTAAAACTTTTTTAGGTTAGATTTGATATCCTTAGCGATTTGTTTTTCAGCTTCAATCTTTGCCTGCCTAATTTCTTTTTTACAATTTTTATTGCACTCCTTATAATTGCTTAGTGCAGCCTCGGCCCCCTCCTGTTTTAAGACCTTATAGGCATTCTTTTTCCTCTTCATTTTATCTTTAACCTTTCTATTCATCCATAGAGGCCTTTTTTTATTCCTAGATATTTTGTTTCCATATGGGATATACATACTACAATATTGATTGAGTATAAGTTTAAAAGCTTGCCATTTCCCTTCAGTGTCTTCCCCTTGTAGTACATTATCCCAGTTCACCAAACTTAGTGCCTGCCTAATTTGATTGAACTTTGCTTTTCTAAAATTCATAGTTTTAGTGGTCCCGCTGCCCCGTGGCCTATCAGTCACCAGATCAAACGTTATCATGTTGTGATCACTATTTCCCAAATGTTCTTGAACCTGCACATTTGATACATTATCTGGTCTATTAGAAATGATCAGATCCAGTAACACATTCCCCCTAGTTGGTTCAGTTACCATTTGAGTCAAGTAATTGTCCTGTAAGGCTGCCAGAAATCTGCTGCTTTTACCAGAATGGGTAGCCTCAATACTCCAGTCAATGTCTGGAAAGTTGAAGTCGCCCATAATTATGACCTCATTTTTACTTGCAGCTTTTTCAATCTGCTGTAGTAATCGCAGTTCTGCAGCTTCATTAATAAGAGGTGGCCTGTAGCATACCCCAATAAGCAATTGGCAACTTTTATTTCCACCATGAATATTTACCCAAACGGACTCCACATCTTCGCAATCTTCCTCCATCTCATCGTTGAGGACAGCTGTAAGAGAATTCTTAACAAAGAGACAAACCCCTCCACCTTTTTTCCCTGTTCTATCCCACATAAACACATTGTATCCTTTTAAATTAGCTATCCAGTCATGGCTTTCATCCATCCATGTCTCGGTTATTCCCACAATGTCATAGCCTTTGTTATTCAGAATAAACTCTAGTTCGTCTATTTTATTTGCAAGGCCCCGAGCATTGGTTACCATGCACTTTATATTTTTACCACCACATTTACCAATTTTGTTTACATGAAATGGGCTACTTTAATTTTTACCAACCTCCTTAATCCTTACACTGTCCCCACCCCCCTCTCCACCCCCCATAATGTTAGGCTCCCACTGTCTTTTTACCTCATCTTGTCTACGTATTGAGACTTTATCCTCCCCCCAGATCCTAGTTTAAAATCTCCTCCAACCATTTAGCCATCTTCTCCCCCAATGCAGCTGCACCCTCCCCATTAAGGTGCAGCCCATCCCTGCTGTAGAACCTGTAGCCAACTGCAAAGTCTGCCCAGTTCTCCAGGAACCCAAACCCTTCCTTCCTACACCAATTTCTTAGCCACTTATTTAACTCCCTAAGCTCCCTCTGTCTCTCAGATGTAGCACGTGGCACTGGCAGTATTTCAGAAAACACCACCTTGGAGGTCCTTGCTTAAAGTTTATCTCCAAGTACCTGAAAATCATTTTTGAGGACCTTCCATCTCCCACTAACTTTGTCATTGGTGCCAATGTGTACCATGACAGCCGGGTCTTCCCCAGCCCCACCCAGTAATCTGTCAATTCTTTCCGCTACATGCCGAACCCGAGCACCCGGGAGGCAACAGACTGTACGGCATTCACGGTTTCTTCGACAGATTACCCTATCTGTGTGCCTAATAATTGAATCCCCTACCACCAGTACCTGTCTAGCCTTAGCTGCACTCCTATTCCCTTTCTCGTTACAGCAGTCTGCCCCTTGGTTGCTAAGGAGCACATCCTGCTGCAACATTGCTACTCCTAAATCATCCTCCCCAATATTACGCAAACAAGCATACTTATTAGTGAGGGACAACTCGGGACTACACTCCCTGCCACTTTTTCCCCTACCCCTTCTAACTGTGACCCAACTAGCGGCTGCCTCTGCTTCTTGGTCCGGCTGTACTCCACCCTCCTCATCTTCAACGGTTCCATCCAGTGTCTGGATCGTGAGATCCAAGCTCTTCTCCATGTTGTGTATGCGTCTGCCATATTATCCACCACATTAGGTCAGTGTTTATCACTATCACAGTCAGAGTTGGGACAAGGTCCTTCAGCACCCATGGCTGAGGCACTAAAGTGCCCCCTTCCATCCCTCCTACTCCAGCCGTCACACACTGATTGGTATTAGACTAAGATGCACCCCAGAGTCCCCAACCCCCCCCCCCCCCCCCCCCCACACACACACACACACACACACACACCTTAATCTCTAGTTATCTGGCTTGCAGTCCCTGCCATATATCCTCTTTTCTTATTTCTCTCTGCTTCAAACACAATAGGGGAGTGATAGCTGAGTGAGTACACTGCGCCCTGAAGCTGGAACCTCTCTTGCCTCTGCCTCAGCCCAGCCCTGATCACAGTTGAGAGTCAACCAACACAATTTAAATATCAAATACATTTTCACACTTTCACACCTTAACCATTTCAGTCCGCTGGGATTTTTCACCTTATGCATCAGAGCAATTTTCACCTCCCATTCATGCGCTAATAACTTTATCACTACTTAATTACAATTTATTGATCTATATCTTGTTTTTTCCGCCACTAATTAGGCTAAGAATATTTTTTTTATAAATGCATTTTAAGAAAAAATGAAAAAAAAAATTCATTATTTCTTAGTTTTCGGCCATTATAGCTTTAAAATAATACATGCTACCATCATTAAAACCTATGTATTTTATTTGCCCGTTTGTCTTGGTTATTACACTATTTACATTTTGTCCCTATCACAATTTATGATGCCAATATTTTATTTGGAAATAAAGGTGCATTTTTTCAGTTTTGCATCCATCACTATTTACAAGCTTATAATTTAAAAAATATTCGTAGTATACCCCCTTCACATGCATATTTAAAAAGTTCAGATCCTTAGGTAACTATTTATGTTTTTTTTTTTTCATTGTAATTTTTTTCCCATTAAAAATTTTATTTCAGTCATTTTTTGGTGTGGGAAATAACCAGTTCATTTTAAATGTTACTTATGTGTGTATATTACACTGAAAAATATATGTAGATGTAGTTTTACTATTTGGCCACAAGATGGCCACATTGAGGTTTTTTTGTGCTTCTCGCTTCCCGGAAGCATAAGGAGGATGGGAAACTTTTTTTTTTTTCAGAAAGACTGCGGCCTCCGATAAGAGACCGTCGGTTTTTCTGATGGGGGCTTAGATCAATGAACGGGAAACATGTTCCCGTTCATTGATCTCAGGGCTACCGAGGAACAGCACGGTGGCACAGGGATGCGCCCGCGAACACGTGTGGGAGCGCGCCAAAGCGCAGCACCACAGCAGAGCAGTGAGGATCACGTCCAGGCGGCGGAAATGGTTAATGATGAACAGACAACATTTTCAGACTTTAAATAAATCGTAAAACCTTATCAAGATATTACATCTTTTTAATTACTATTACAACTTATTATCTTACTAGTCAGATCACTTAATTTGTTGTGTTGATTATCTTAAACTAGATTTACTAGATATGTGCTACACATTTCGCCATGTAGGCATTGCAGAGACAACCATGCGACTGATGAAATCATTACTTCTGAATCGACTGCCACAGTTACACGCTGTTGCAAATTTGGAATGCAACTGTGGCGCTGTTAGATACATTTGAGTTAATTTTGCATACCAATTAGCTAACAAAAAGAAGCGCGGTGCATATTTACACACTTGTCACCCTCAATGACTTTAATTAGCATTATTTTGACAGCCAGTAAACTAATTGGGTTCCAGCAATCTTGAAACACATACGTATATGTTTCATGGTTTAAAATAGTGTTCACACTTCTACCCACATTTCGTCTCACTAACCAAACATATTTGATATTTTTTCTTTTTTTCAAGGTTGACAGAGCATATGTAATAGTTATTTCTAGCATAATGCAGAGTGGAATATTGACAAATGTTTTTCTTACCTTATACTTATATATATATAAAGCAAATGAGCCCCCCAGACAAAAAAAAACCTACCCATTTACTTATAGCATTGGTTATCTGGGTATAGAAGAGGGATTCTTGCTTGTTAGTATCTAAATGGAAATAGCCAGTGATGTTTTTATTGATAAAATTATTATAATTTTTTGTCATATCTAAGACAGAAAAAGATGAGCAGATAAATAAATAAGGTCAGATAGCAAAAATATAACATTATATTACTATCATTATTCTGTACTTGTGTTAAAATCTTCGTCAGGACTTAACAGAGTATGTAGTCATCATGGTACTAACAGCCCCTTAATAGGGCTCACATATTTATCCTTACCCTAGTCGTATGTCCCTTCCATAGGCTAAGGACCAATTTAGGGAACCAGTTAACAGGGTTGTGTGTTTGTTGAATGTGAGAGGAAAATTGGAACAATGCTAAAGGCATTTCACTTTCATGCAATGTAAAGCAGTCAGTGTACAGCTTCTATAATAGTGCAAAGTTGCTGTCCCATCAAAGTAACACAAAGCCATTAATGTCTTAACCACTGGTGACAAAAGTGAGTACAGCCCTAAGTGAAGATGAAGAATGTCAAAATGCTGCCCAATTAGACATTTTCCTTAACTGGGGTCATGTTACTCATTAGTATTTCAAGGTCAATATCTATAAATGGAGAGCATTTATAGATATATTTGGTGAATTGTTGTTATCTCTCTCACACTCTATCATACTGGTCACTGGATGTTCAGCATGACACCTCATGGCTAAGAACTCTCTGAGCATCTTAAAAAAATAATGGTTGCTCTACATAAAGGTGGTTTAGGCTATAAGACGATTGTCATCATTCTGAAACTGAGCTGTGGCATGGTGGCCAAAGCCATAGGGTGGTTTAACAGGATAGATTTAACTCAGAACAGGCCTCGACATGGTCAACTAACGATGATGAGTTCAAGTGCTTAGCGCCATATCCCGGGGTTGTCTTTTGCAAATAAATGTATTACTACTGGCAACATTGTTGCAGGGGTTGTGACATAGTGAAGCAAAGCATGATCCCTTCTCTTTGGAAACTGGGCATTAGGGCAGTATTCCAACATGATAATGACCTCAAATACACCTCCAAGACAACCACTGTCTTGCTTAAAACGGACCTGATCTCAGAATGTCCTCTTTGCGCTAAAATATACACAATAGCATAATGACCTTTACAGAAAAACATTTCTTTGTTACAGCTGATACAAATCCTAAAAATTATCTGCACTGTTTCTACTTCCTGATTCATAGAAGCAGACATAAGGTTAACATCCTGTGCTTTCAAATGAGCTTAAATGCCATCTCTGCCATTGTAGTCAGGTGACACAGGGAAGAGATCAGATTACAACTTGTGATTAGACACAAATGAGGTGCAATGAGACAGGCTAAACTCTCTAAATACATATAGGATGCATTTCTCTATGCTTGCTTCTGTCCTGTGCAAGAGTTCAGGCCCACTTTAAGAAACTGAGGGTAAATGTGTGGGCTGTCCAAGTATGTCTGCAGACCTGAACCCTATTGAGAATGAAGATAATTTTTTTTGAATTCCATGCCCAAGAGAGTTAAGGCAGTGTTGAAAAATAATGGCTGGCACACAAAATATTGTCACTTTGAGCACATTTTGTACAATTGTGCATAATGTATATATTTTTTTCATTCTTCTTGTTCTTCCTGTAATACAATACTTGTGAATATTTTAATACTCTATATATATGTAATGATCTGCTCAGCTGTCTGCACGGGCAGACAGCTGTTTGTCCATTCTTTAGGTCTGAGTGTTGCAGGTCTCTGGAAAAGAGACCTGTCTTCGCTTTGCAACTTTCAGAGTTGCTCTGCTGGTGAGGAATTTGCATATACTTGTCATGCAAATTGCTTAGCTGCCTCCTTTGATGGCTTGCAGTATAAATACCTTTTGCTCCCAGAATTCCTTGCTGGTCATGATGGTTTGTTTCTGCTAACTCTCCTGGAGTATCAGCCTTGCTTGTTTGCTAAAGATTATCTTAGAGTAATTCCTTGGGACTGCACTAGGCATCCCTTCTAGTGCAGTCAGGTTGTATTATCTGTTTTGCCCTGTACTGTCTCTCTGTTGTGATTGTCTTGTCACCAGCGGCGGTTGACAGGAAATCATTCTGTCTGTCTGGGAGTGTAGGCCAGAGCTGCGGTTGCTACTGGCTGCTCCATCTGTCTGGATTGCATTCACCCTAGTGGTAGTGGCAGTGCTTCCTTCTGTATTCTGCCTTAGGGGTGCTAACCAGAGCAGTGGTTGCTACTGGTAGCCCCATCTGTTTGTCTGTCTGGATCGCATCCACTCTAGCGGTAGCAGTAGTGGTTCCTTCTGTGTTCTGCCTTAGGGGTGCTGGCCAGAGCGGCGGTTGCTACTGGTAGCCCCATCTGTCTGTCTTGTCTGATACGAATGCTTGCTGTGGGCTTGGTGAGGTAACCGTTTAGCAAGCGTTCGCGTTCTCTATTTCATGTTGGTGTTTCATTGGTTAGTTAGGGTGGCACGCTTATCACTGGGCGCCTAACGCACGCTGATCGTGTCTTAAACGCGTTCACTGTTGCGAATGAGTGTGGTGTTCGCGTTTAGCTAGCGTTTGTTATTTTCCTTGATGTTCTGATTGTTTTTGCTTGCTGTGCCTTTCTTGCTACTCTCGTGCTCTGTCCTGCTCGGTCTTGTGTCACTGTTGCCAATCGCCAGTCTTGCGATTGCGTTCATACTTTGTTTCTGCTGATGTGTGTTCACCGTCGCTGGGTGGCAATTAGATTGGTGGACACACATTCATTCTGCCTCTATGCTCTCTCTCTTTTAGGGCTATCCAGCCCTGCATTGCTTCAACTCGTACAATGCCCATCTGGCATCTGTGGCTGTGTAGAGGCTGTGTTCGTCTGCACTCCACAGCTCCATATGCCGGTGGGAATCTCCCTCTACAGGTGCATAGCACCATAGCTGGGTTCTCTCAAATTACACTCTTGTGGAGGATTTCCGTAGTGTGCGCTGACCACGGAAATAATTCCCCAATCGTTACAATATATATAATACATAAATATTATATATTTGTTTTAGGTCAGCTCTAGATATTTGGCATGTTTTCCTTGCTTTGCTAGTTAGAGTGTTTAACCACTTAAAGCGGATCCAAGATGAAAACCTAACTATAACAAGTAACTTGTCTATATCTTATCTAAAGTTTACATAGTTTACACAGCAAATCTAGCTGTAAACAGCTTCAACAGTGTATGATTATTTATTCCTGTGCTACAATGTGCGGCCATGTTCTGTTTGTCATTACACACAGGCAAGCTGCTGTGCATCTCCAGCCCTCAGCCTGTGAAATCTTCGTTCCCCTCTCCTCCTCCCTCCTCCCCTCTGCCTCTATGGCTAGTAACCTCATCCTGCCCAGACTGAGCTCCCATAAGCCCTTGCTACTAAGGCTCAGAGTGCCAAGGCACTCTTGAGAAGCTGTGGGCAAGGCTTATTTAGTTTATAGGGAATTAGAGTATTAAAACAAAACAAAAAAAGTATTTGGCTTGAGGAATGCCCTATAAACTATATGAAAGGAATGCAATGAGTAAAAGTTTATCTCAGATCCATTTTAGGACTGTAGGCTTACACCCTTCTAGTGACCAGGCTATTATTTACAATTCAGGCCACTGCAGCTTTAAGGGCTCGCTGTAGGGCCATATAACTCAGCACACAAGTGATTCCCCCCTTTCTGTTTGTGGGCTCTGATCACTGCTCCTACGGTCATTAAGTGGTTAAATCAATGTTTTCTGGTACGAGTATATGAAACAAAAACATTGTAGCAGGGGCCTCATTAAATGTTTTCCCAATTTGTCACCATCTCTGAACAAGTAGTATTCTTTATCATCAAGTGACAGCAACATAGGAGAAAAGTAATTTATGGCTCCTTTTACTCTGGAAGAAACATACTTTTTATTTGTATACATTTACATATATTTTATATGTTAAGATATTTGCGACAGAGGTCCTTTAACCATAACACTACCATAATTTATATGCATATAAATTAAACTAAAATGAGAGCAAATTTTACTCCTAATATTAATGAAAATTGCACTAAAAACTAATTTCATAATTCCCATTTTTTATTATTTGTTTGATACATTTATAAACCAGACTTTGCAAAAAAGTTATTTTTATTTTAGCTTTTAATGCAACATGAAATCTTGTGTTTTTGCATTTATTTTAGGAATATTGTACACTTATGAAAGGATTATTTATGATTATGGACGGATGAAAAAGTCCACATGATTTCTCTTTTCTGGCAACTTTATCTGGTAATATAGAGGCAAAAAGCACCTGTAGTAAAAATAAATTGAGGAAAAGCTTTTAGAGCGGAACTATAAATGTTTATTATAATAGTCAAAATTACTTTATGAAGCTAATAACAATGAAGACTTTACTAAATGTTCAAACTGTGAATTTAACACACTTCTGCCAATTTTCTATAAAATTATACCATTATAGATACTTTAAAGATTTGTATGATTAAAGGATTTAACAATTACACTGTACAAAAGTAGTGAACTTTTCTATTTAGTGAGCTTTAATAAAACAGAACAGATTTTCTGAAATATTTTATTTTATTTATCATAATGCCAAATTAAATAAAAAGATAAAAAATTGATAGGCAAAAATATTTTTCAAGAATTGATTCTCTTCTGTCTTTTTCAAACTGGTAATAGACCTATGTTAAAATAACATTCACACTACTACTGTATATAGAAATGTTGTTATGTAATATCATCTTTTGCACTATTTTTGTCTTAAGGGAATAGAGGTTTGGGCTCTTGCCTTGCAGTGCTATGTACGCAAATGGAATTTGTTTGTTCTCTTTATGTTTACACGGATTTCCTTTGGATATTCTGGTTTCATCCCACGTCCCCAAAACATGCTAGTTACTGTATTAATCTCTCCAAAAAGTGGCCTTAGACTATTAATGTATTTTTGTACTTAAGAACTAAATATGAATTATGGAAACAAATGATGGAAATGAAGAGAGAAGAGTCAAACTGGGCTTGTGCTATAAAACTTGAGTTGAGTATAAAGTTTTGACATTGCATATTTCCTAATGCTGGTAGTCTATGTGTGGCTTATCTATTTAAAGTTTATTTAAGGGATGTAAGATGTTTTGTTTCTGTGGAGATTTCAGTTACAAATCTGGATAGTAACCCATACAATATGCATAATTAGGCATACACTATTCATACATCATCAAGTATACCCTGTACAAATATTTTTTCTTCCATGGCAGCTGTAAGTGGATAGGTTGTAAAAGAGTTGGGTATTTGCCTTTTATACCTATATTAGGAGACTCAAGTTAAGTCTGAAACATGTATGTCCTTTTTACCTTTTTTCTTTTGGACCTATACTGAAACAAAGAATTAGAGGAGGGTATTTTTGAACTTGCTACTATTCATAACGCTAGGAATGTTGGAAGGGGATACAGCAGACCAAAACTTTTCGTTTACATCAATTGGCATCTCCCTATCAAAGAGACACAGATCAGCTTTTTACCCCTCAATAATTGGACATTTATCTTTCTACCTTCCCCACTGCTCTACCCAAGAGCAGCAGTTTTTGAAGACAACTGACATGAGAAGAATATGGAGATTGCCATCTTTATTTCTTTTTAAACAAAATTAGTTGTCTGGCAGCCCTACTGAACTATTTGGCTGCAGTAGTATGTGAATAACATCATCAACAAGCATTGAGTTAATTTTGTCAGATCTGACAATAATGTCAGAAGCACCTGATCTGCATATGCTTGTTAAAGGTCTATGACTAAAATTATTACAGGCAAGAGAACCCTTGGGTGCATTTTACATCTAATCAGTGGAAATTGTTTGTTAGCTCCAATATGATTATAAAAAATGTTAGATATTTAATGGCCTGGTTCCCAAAATAAATGTACACATTTGATTTTCAATCCATCTTGTCTTGGGACCTTATCTTGTTTCCAATATCTATTTTTTTAAACTATGGGATTGATTTACAAAGCTTACATGTTTCCACCTTAACTGTAAGGAGATCTAATGCATGGGATAAACAATAAGGAGAGATAAACAGACAAGAGATAAATAATAGTAAGTTATATAAGGAGAGATATATCACCAGTTAAGTTAGAAAAGGAGTGATAAATCATAGGTTAAGTCATTTAGGGAGAGAGAAATTGGGCCCAATCCAATTAACTTTTCCCCCAAGTTTTATCCTAGGAGATAATTCTCATCTCCTGTTTAAAATAACTTTTCAGCATTCTACAATTGAAAATGTACCAAAAACTAGGTTAAAAAGTACACAGTCAAAGATGTGATATTTCACCTAGGTGAAAACTTAGGAGGAAAAGTAAACTGGATCAGGCCCCATTGTGTGAGCTAAAGCGGAATATAACTCTGCATTTCAACATCAACAATCGGATGATGCTGCAGGCACAATGAGGGGCTCAGTAACAATCTTCTGATGCTGCAGGCACAATGAGGGGCTCAGTAACAATCTGATGATTCTGCAGGCACAATGAGGTGCTCAGTAACAATCTGCTGATGCTGCAGGCACACTGAGGGGCTCAGTAACAATCTGCTGATGCTGCAGGCACAATGGTGGGGAGCTCAGTAACAATCTGCTGATGCTGCAGGCACAATGAGGGGCTCAGTGACAATCTGCTGATGCTGCAGGCACAATGAGGGGCTCAGTGACAATCTGCTGATGCTGCAGGCACAATGAGGGGCTCAGTAACAATCTGCTGGTGCTGCAGGCACAATGAGGGGCTCAGTGACAATCTGCTGATGCTGTAGGCACAATGAGGGGCTCAGAAACAATCTGCTGATGCTGCAGGCACAATGAGGGGCTCAGTGACAATCTGCTGATGCTGCAGGCACAATGAGGGGCTCAGTGACAATATGCTGATGCTGCAGGCACACTGAGTGGCTCAGTAATAACCTGCTGATGCTGCAGGCACAATGAGGGGCTCAGTGACAATCTGCTGATGCTGCAGGCACACTGAGGGGCTCAGTAACAATCATGGGGGGGGGGTTGGTGAGGGTGCAGGGGCATAGCTAGCATAGTTGCCCCAATATAGGGAGTTTAGTTGCCTCAGTATAGCTAGTATAGTGCCCTAGTATAGCTAGTATAGTGCCCCAGTATAGTCAGTATAGTGCCCCAGTATAGCCAGTATAGTGCCCCAGTATAGCTAGTATAGTGCCCAAGTATAGTGCCCCAGTATAGCTAGTATAGTGCCCCAGTATAGCCAGTATAGTGCCCCAGTATAGCCAGTATAGTGCCCCAGTATAGTCAGTATAGTGCCCCAGTATAGTCAGTATAGTGCCCCAGTATAGCCAGTATAGTGCCCCAGTATAGCCAGTATAGTGCCCCAGTATAGCTAGTATAGTGCCCCAGTATAGTGCCCCAGTATAGCTAGTATAGTGCCCCAGTATAGCCAGTATAGTGCCCCAGTATAGCTAGTATAGTGCCCCAGTATAGTCAGTGTAGTGCCCCAGTATAGCCAGTATAGTGCCCCAGTATAGCCAGTATAGTGCCCCAGTATAGCTAGTATAGTGCCCCAGTATAGTGCCCCAGTATAGCTAGTATAGTGCCCCAGTGTAGCCAGTATAGTGCCCCAGTATAGTGCCCCAGTATAGCTAGTATAGTGCCCCAGTATAGTGCCCAAGTATAGCCAGTATAGTGCCCCAGTATAGCCAGAATAGTGCCCCAGTATAGCCAGTATAGTGCCCCAGTATAGCCAGTATAGTGCCCCAGGATAGCGCCCCAGTATAGTGCCCCAGGATAGCCAGTATAGTGCCGCAGGATAGCCAGTATAGTTCCCCAGTATAGCCAGTATAGTGCCCCAGTATAGCCAGTATAGTGCCCCAGTATAGTGCCCCAGTATAGCCGATATAGTGCCCCAGTATAGCCGGTATAGTGCCCCAGTATAGTGCCCCAGTATAGCCAGTATAGTGCCCCAGAGAAGCCAGAATAGTGCCCCAGTATAGTGCCCCAGTATAGCCAGTATAGTCCCCCAGTATAGTCAGTATAGTGCCCCAGGATAGCTAGTATAGTGCCCCAGGATAGCCAGTATAGTGCCCCAGGATAGCCAGTATAGTGCCCCGGTATAGCCAGTATGGGTAGGTGGTGCCCCCCGCCCGTCCCCGCCGCTGTTATTACCTTAACAGAGGCCGCTCTCCCCTCTCCGGTGCGTGTATTTATTCAAGCAGCGTATCTCCCGGCTGCTCTGTGTGTGATGCGCAGGAAGCAGGGCAGTGGCTTCCTGTAGCGGTGATATGTATCGCCGTTACTATGGTAACCGAGCCCTGCTTCCTGCGCATCACACACAGAGCAGCCGGGAGATACGCTGCTGGAATAAATACATGCGCTGGAGAGGGGAGAGCGGACGCTGCTAAGATAATAAGGCGATCTACGGGGGAGACGAGCAGGGGGAGCAGAGAGCGGCGACACATAGCTGGTGCTGCCGCGACACATAAATGTGTCGCGGCACACCGGTTGGGAACCTCTGCTCTAAAACATTATTTACAGCATATTATATGCAACCACCATTTTTTTTTACTAGACCAGCACTGGAAGGGTTACACACAGAGCTTTAAAGTTCCGTGGAGAGAAATGCAGACGCATCTGAAGTTTAGATAGATACATTTAAGTAAACACAATGTAACAAGTGAGGAATGTGACGCCCTCTCTCTCTGTGTCCGGGAGCTCCTGCACAGTCAGAGAGTGAGTCACATTCCACACTTGTTACATTGTGTTTACTTAAATGTATGTATCTAAACTTTGCATGCGTCTGCATTTCTCTCCAGGAACTTTAAAGTTCTGCGTGTAACCCTTCCAATGCTGGTCTAGTAAAAAAAAAATGCTGGTTGCATATAATATGCGGTAAATAATGTTTTAGAGCAAAGTTGAAATGCAGTGTTATATTCCGCTTTAATAAGTAAGGTGAGATAATGCAACAGAAACGTTTTGTGAATCAGCCCCAAAGCATATATTCCATCGTGGCCTTGTTCAAGGAGCTTAATTTTTTCCTAACTGGTTAATTCCTCATGTCGGTTATTAAAATCTGCGGTATATGATTTCTGCTAGAACATATGAAATATTTATACAATATCTTCTGTTTTTGTTTTCAGAGTGCCTTCCAAGCTTTTTATTTTGTTAATTTGGGGTATCTTATGTTTTCACCTCACTAAATTTGTCAGAATTTTCCAGCTTCATTGCCAAATTTGAAGAATTCTCCTTTTCCGGGGGATTTCCAGTTCGTCTTATATCTGTTATATATCCCAGTGTGCTGTCACAACAGCCACAACAGTAAAAAAGACAGCAGAGAAACAAAGCAGGCTTTCTCACTCTACACATAGGGAGGGGAGTTGACCAAAGTTAATAATGATGAGACGATACACTCACAACAGGGAGGAGGGAAGGGGGGAGGGAAGGGGGTTTGGGTTTTTTATTAGAAAAAGCAGGAATAGGTCTGTGTGCAGAACCTATATTATACCAGGAAGCATCCCCACTAGAACTTGCAGTTTTGGTCAAGTGTCCGATAAGTGCCTTCATGTGCTCCAGTTTGCTTCATGGTAGGGCCCCCTGGCTGGATCCCAGAATCCCAGGGGCCGCATATAGGTCTCCCCCCCCCCCCCTCTGTAATGCTCTAACGGCAGCCCTGATCTTGCGGGATCTCTTTTTGAACCCGTTGTTGTAGAGACACACCCAATTTATCTTCCAACAGACAAGTTTGGAAGATAGTTGGACAGATTGTTGATATGTGTATATGAGCCTTAAGGCTAAATTTGTTCAGCTGCCTCAGGTGGTATCTCCCCTGCTGTGCTTTTTTTGTGATGGCAGCATTGTTAGCCTCCCAATTAGATCTTGGAATACCTTAGATTAAAGGAATTTGAATGATTCAACTTGAGTATTAGCTAATCCATTTATTTTTCTTGGTGGGGGATTGTATTTCTTGAATATACTCCCATCTCCATAATCTTGAGAACATTACACTCCAGGCTGTTGCTGTTTGCACCAAGCACATAGCTATCTTAACACCTGCCTGTAAGCAGACTCATCCCTATTGCATATGCTTCACCACCTACGATAATCACACCCTTTACACACATAACTGTAGAAGAGCAGTGATTGGCGTTGCATGAATAGAACAGTGTGGAGAGCGCAAAGCCCTAAAGAGCTCCAGTACTAAGAGTAATTGGGATTGATTAACACAGAATCATTATGCTGTAAAACATGGAGCTGCACACAATATTTTATAGATTTGATCCCCTATGTTGTTCTCTATCAGAACTTTAGTGATTGGCAACAGCAATTTGCTTTTCACTAAAGTAGCCTGTGAAAGGTCTGAGAGAATAAATGGATGTTTGCAAAAGGTTCTCTTAACCACTTGAGGACCTAGGGCTTTCTACCCCTTAAGGACCGGCCACTTTTTTTCCATTCAGACCACTGCAGCTTTCACGGTTTATTGCTCGCTCATACAACCTACCACCTAAATGAATTTTGGCTCCTTTTCTTGTCACTAATAAAGCTTTCTTTTGGTGCTATTTGATTGCTCCTGCGATTTTTACTTTTTATTATATTCATCAAAAAAGACATGAATTTTGGCAAAAAAATGATTTTTTTAACTTTCTGTGCTGACATTTTTCAAATAAAGTAAAATTTCTGTATACATGCAGCGCGAAAAATGTGGACAAACATGTTTTTGATAAAAAAAAACCCATTCAGTGTATATTTATTGGTTTGGGTAAAAGTTATAGCGTTTACAAACTATGGTGCAAAAAGTGAATTTTCCCATTTTCAAGCATCTCTGACTTTTCTGACCCCCTGTCATGTTTCATGAGGGGCTAGAATTCCAGGATAGTATAAATACCCCCCAACTGACCCCATTTTGGAAAGAAGACATCCCAAAGTATTCACTGAGAGGCATAGTGAGTTCATAGAAGATATTATTTTTTGTCACAAGTAAGCGGAAAATGACACTTTGTGAGAAAAAAAAAAAAAAAAAAAGTTTCCATTTCTTCTAACTTGCGACAAAAAAAAATGAAATCTGCCACGGACTCACCATGCCCCTCTCTGAATACCTTGAAGGGTCTACTTTCCAAAATGGGGTCATTTGTAGGGTGTGTTTACTGTCCTGACATTTTGGGGGGTGCTAAATTGTAAGCACCCCTGTAAAGCCTAAAGGTGCTCATTGGACTTTGGACCCCTTAGCGCAGTTAGGCTGCAAACAAGTGCCACACATGTGGTATTGCCGTACTCAGGAGAAGTAGTATAATGTGTTTTGGGGTGTATTTTTACACATACCCATGCTGGGTGGGAGAAATATCTCTGTAAATGACAATTTGTTAATTTTTTTACACACAATTGTTCATTTACAGAGATCTTTCTCCCACTCAGCATGGGTATGTGTAAAAATACACCACAAAACACATTATACTACTTCTCCTGAGTACGGCAATACCACATGTGTGGCACTTTTTTGCACCCTAACTGCGCTAAAGGGCCCAAAGTCCAATGAGTACCTTTAGGATTTCACAGGTCATTTTGAGAAATTTCGTTTCAAGACTACTCCTCACGGTTTAGGGCCCCTAAAATGCCAGGGCAGTATAGGAACCCCACAAATGACCCCATTTTAGAAAGAAGACACCCCAAGGTATTCCGTTAGGAGTATGGTGAGTTCATAGAAGATTTTATTTTTTGCCACAAGTTAGCGGAAATTGATTTGAATTGTTTTTCTTCACAAAGTGTCATATTCCGCTAACTTGTGACAAAAAATAAAATCTTCTATGAACTCACCATACTCCTAACGGAATACCTTTGGGTGTCTCCTTTCTAGAATGGGGTCATTTGTGGGGTTCCTATACTGCCCTGGCATTTTAGGGGCCCTAAACCGCGAGGAGTAGTCTTGAAACTAAATGTCGCAAAATGACCTGTGAAATCCTAAAGGTACTCATTGGACTTTGGGCCCCTTAGCGCACTTAGGGTGTAAAAAAGTGCCACACATGTGGTACCGCCGTACTCAGGAGAAGTAGTATAATGTGTTTTGTGGTGTATTTTTACACATACCCATGCTGGGTGGTAGAAATATCTCTGTACATGACAATTGTTTGATTTTTTTTACACACAATTGTCCATTTTCAGAGAGATTTCTCCCACCCAGCATGGGTATGTGTAAAAATACACCCCAAAACACATTATACTACTTCTCCTGAGTACGGCGATACCACATGTGTGACACTTTTTTTGCAGCCTAGGTGCGCTAAGGGGCCCAACGTCCTATTCACAGGTCATTTTGAGGCATTTGTTTTCTAGACTACTCCTCACGGTTTAGGGCCCCTAAAATGCCAGGGCAGTATAGGAACCCCACAAGTGACCCCATTTTAGAAAGAAGACACCCCAAGGTATTCCATTAGGTGTATGGCGAGGTCATCGAAGATTTTATTTTTAGTCACAAGTTAGTGAAAAATGACACTTTGTGAAAAAAACCCAATAAAAATCAATTTCCGCTAACTTTTGACAAAAAATAAAATCTTCTATGAACTCGTCATACACCTAACAGAATACCTTGGGGTGTCTTTTTTCTAAAATGGGGTCACTTGTGGGGTTCCTATACCGCCCTGGCATTTTACGGGCCCAAAACCGTGAGTAGTCTGGAAACCAAATGTCTCAAAATGACTGTTCAGGGATATAAGCATCTGCAAATTTTGATGACAGGTGGTCTATGAGGGGCCGAATTTTGTGGAACCAGTCATAAGCAGGGTGGCCTTTTAGATGACAGGTTGTATTGGGCCTGATCTGATGGATAGGAGTGCTAGGGGGGTGACAGGAGGTGATTGATGGGTGTCTCAGGGGGTGATTAGAGGGGAAAATAGATGCACTCAATGCACTGGGGAGGTGATCGGAAGGGGGTCTGAGGGGGATCTGAGGGTTTGGCCGAGTGATCAGGAGCCCACACGGGGCAAATTAGGACCTGATCTGATGGGTAGGTGTGCTAGGGGGTGACAGGTAGTGACAGGAGGTGATTGATGGGTGTCTCAAGGTGTGATTAGTGGGGGGAATAGATGCAAGTAATGCAATGGCGAGGTGATCAGGGCTGGGGTCTGAGGGTGTGGGCGGGTGATTGGGTGCCCTAGGGGCAGATGGGGGTCTAATCTGATGGGTAGCAGTGACAGGGGGTGATTGATGGGTAATTAGTGGGTGTTTAGAGGAGAGAACAGATGCAATGCACTTGGGAGGTGATCTGACTGCGGGTCTGCAGGCGATCGGATGGTGTGGGTGGGTGATCAGATTGCCCGCAAGGGGCAGGTTAGGGGCTGATTGATGGGTGGCAGTGACAGGGGGTGATTGATGGGTGATAGGTGATTGGCAGGTGATTGACAGGTGATCAGTGGGTTATTACAGGGAAGAACAGATGTAATTAATGCACTGGCGAATTGATAAGGGGGGGTCAGAGGGCAATCTGAGCGTGTTGGCGGGTGATTGGGTGCCCGCAAGGGGCAGATTAGGGTCTGATCTGATAGGTAAAAGTGACAGGTGGTGATAGGGGGTGATTGATGGGTAATTAGTGGGTGTTTAGAGGAGAGAATAGATGTAAACAATGGATTTGGGAGGTGATCTGATGTCGGATCTGCGGGCGATCTATTGGTGTGGGTGGGTGATCAAATTGCCCGCAAGGGGCAGGTTAGGGGCTGATTGATGGGTGGCAGTGACAGGGGGTGACAGGGGGTGATTGATGGGTGATAGGTGATTGGCAGGTGATTGACAGCTGATCAGTGGGTTATTACAGGGAAGAACAGATGTAATTAATGCACTGGCAAATTGATAAGGGGGGGTCAGAGGGCAATCTGAGCGTGTTGGCGGGTGATTGGGTGCCCGCAAGGGGCAGATTAGGGTCTGATCTGATAGGTAAAAGTGACAGGTGGTGATAGGGGGTGATTGATGGGTAATTAGTGGGTGTTTAGAGGAGAGAATAGATGTAAACAATGGAGTTGGGAGGTGATCTGATGTCGGATCTGCGGGCGATCTATTGGTGTGGGTGGGTGATCAAATTGCCCGCAAGGGGCAGGTTAGGGGCTGATTGATGGGTGGCAGTGACAGGGGGTGACAGGGGGTGATTGATGGGTGATAGGTGATTGGCAGGTGATTGACAGGTGATCAGTGGATTATTACAGGGAAGACCAGATGTAATTAATGCACTGGCGAATTGATAAGGGGGGGAGGGGGGGGTCTGAGGGCAATCTGAGCGTGTGGGCGGGTGATTGGGTGCCCGCAAGGGGCAGATTAGGGTCTGATCTGATAGGTAACAGTGACAGGTGGTGATAGGGGGTGATTGATGGGTAATTAGTGGGTGTTTAGAGGAGAGAATAGATGTAAACAATGGATTTGGGAGGTGATCTGATGTCGGATCTGCGGGCGATCTATTGGTGTGGGTGGGTGATCAGATTGCCCGCAAGGGGCAGGTTAGGGGCTGATTGATGGGTGGCAGTGACAGGGGGTGACAGGGGGTGATTGATGGGTGATAAGTGATTGGCAGGTGATTGACAGGTGATCAGTGGGTTATTACAGGGAAGAACAGATGTAATTAATGCACTGGCGAATTGATAAGGGGGGGTCAGAGGGCAATCTGAGCATGTTGGCGGGTGATTGGGTGCCCGCAAGGGGCAGATTAGGGTCTGATCTGATAGGTAAAAGTGACAGGTGGTGATAGGGGGTGATTGATGGGTGATTGATGGGTAATTAGTGGGTGTTTAGAGGAGAGAATAGATGTAAACAATGGATTTGGGAGTTGATCTGATGTCGGATCTGCGGGCGATCTATTGGTGTGGGTGGGTGATCAGATTGCCCGCAAGGGGCAGGTTAGGGGCTGATTGTTGGGTGGCAGTGACAGGGGGTGATTGATGGGTGATTGATGGGTGATTGATGGGTGATTGACAGGTGATTGACAGGTTATCAGGGGGGATAGATGCATACAGTACACGGGGGGGGGGTCTGGGGGGGGGGGGTCCTGGGGAGAATCTGAGGGGTGGGGGGGTGATCAGGAGGGGGCAGGGGGCAGGGGGCAGGGGGGGAGATAAAAAAAAAAATAGCGTTGATAGATAGTGACAGGGAGTGATTGATGGGTTATTAGGGGGGTGATTGGGTGCAAACAGGGGTCTGGGGGGTGGGCAGGGGGGGGTCTGAGGGGTGCTGTGGGCAATCAGTGGGCGGGGGGGGGCAGATCAGTGTGTTTTGGTGCAGACTAGGGTGGCTGCAGCCTGCCCTGGTGGTCCCTCCGACACTGGGACCACCAGGGCAGGAGGCAGCCTGTATAATACACTTTGTATACATTACAAAGTGTATTATACACTTTGTAGCGGCGATCGCGGGGTTAACATCCCGCCGGCGCTTCCGTATGGCCGGCGGGATGTTACGGCGGGTGGGCGGAGCCAGTTGCCGGGGGAAGCGCGCGTCATCAATGACGCGATCGCTCCCCCGGCATAGGAAAAGGACGCAACGCCCTAAGGCGTATTGCGGTCCTTAAGGCATCCACTTTGCCGCCGCCCATGGGCTGTGGGCGGTCGGCAAGTGGTTAAGGAACCAGATGGGACCCTATTCAATTAACTTTTCTCCTATGTTTTCTCCTAGGTGGTATTTTAACACCTAAGCAATAACATGCCATTTAAGCCACTAGCAAACAAGAAATTGCTCAGAATCATTTTGATAGTTCTTTTTCACCTACTTGTTTGTACCTTTTCAGTTGCTGAGTGAGTGCTGAAAAGAGTAGATGAAACATCATCACCTAGGAGAAAACTTTGGAGAATAAAGTGAATTGCATATGTGCCCACGTTTCCTAACATACTTTCACAGATTCTCCTTAGTATGAAAAAAAAATGATAGTTTGCTATGACATCTATCAAAGTGGTTTCTGGAAGATGAGCAGGTGCAGAAGCATTATTTTCATCATTACCTGTGTTAAACAGTCTTTCAAATACGGCTGTGTAATCTTATCATTGATACCTCAAAATTTTAAAGTATTGCAGGGATTGCGATCTTCCAGATCTGCTGGCTTGATCTTAAGACACTGGATGTCATTTTGTTGCTCATCAAAACAGTCTACAGGTTTTTTGTATTCAGTAATGAGAATTGTTACACTATCCTCTATACAAGAGACCCTGGGCCATAATAACCCATTTAAGGTGATAAGTAGCTTGAAGATGCGAAATTCTTATCACCTTGCCATCGCTCGAGGATTACCGGCAAATCCTATTGCCGGCTTCCTTCGCGCGATGACTGATAATTTGGGAGCATTACTCAGACGAAAAGGCGATATCCTGAGTAATTATTACAGGAGACCCCCAGATGCAGCGGTGACAACATGCATTAGCCAGTTTAAAACTACTCTTTGTGCATAAAAATGTAATTGGATTGAGTGTAAAGTACTTGCTGGGTGATGATATTGCCCAAGCAAGTTATTTACCGCTCATGGGGGTGATATTAGCAATAGGATTAAGGGATGCTCCCAACACCTAATTCAAAGAGAAACTCCAACCTAGAATTGAACTTTATCCCAATCAGTAGCTGATACCCCCTTTTACACGAGAAACATAATGCTTTTCACAAACAGACCATCAGGGGGTGCTGTATGACTGATTTTGTGCTGAAACCCCTCCCACAAGAAGCTCTAAGTACCGCGGTACTCTGGGCAAACTGCCACAATGTAACAATGTTTACAGACAGGAAATAGCTGTTTACAGCTGTCTCTAACAGCCAAAACAGCTAGCAGCAGCTACATAACCTGCCCACAGTAAAAATGTCACCATGTAATAAATGTCAGAATGTAAATCGGGGAGAGGAAAGATTTTACAATGAGCAAACACTGACTAAATCATTTATACATAATTATGATAAAAAATGAAGCACTTTTTTACTACATTATTTTCACTGGAGTTCCTCTTTAAGAACAAGCACTGGTGTTTTCACCCATAGGATATAGTGCCCTGTCTCCTAAGCAGCTGAGTGACTGCTGTTAGTGGTTAGTGACATAAACTCAGCAGTGAGAGACATTTTAAGGGAAATTAAAAGATGATTCATGTAGGCTTGGGTTAAGCCCTGGTCAGAGGCTGGGAGATCTATGGAAGTGAGGTATGGCATGTGAGGAGTGCCAAATATACCATCTGAGCCTACTTGGTCCACAGTGTAGGAGAGCCTTCGTCTGGATTTGGGCAGACTGCAGGATAGGCTATATCTGGAGTCGAGTCCGCTGGGCTGATTGAGAAGACAGCCAACAGCCTACACACATTATTATAAAGCACACCAGTTATGGAGGCTGACATACCAATTTACCTTTTAAAGAATGCAGATTGCCTGGCTGTCTGAGTGATTCTCCAACAGCCCCTGAACAAGGTTGAAGATCAGGTGTTTCTGACTAAATACTGATTGGATTAGCTTCATGCGTGTTTCAAGTTTGTGATTCAGACACTAATGCAACCAAAGAGAACAGCAAGACTGCTTGGCAACTGGCATTGTTAAAAAGGAAAAAAAATATGGCAGCCACCATATCCCTCTAAGTTCATGTGTACTTAAAGGGACACTTAAGTCAAACAAAAAAAATGAGTTTTACTCACCTAGGGTTTCCAATAGCCCCCTGCAGCTGTCCAGTGCCCTCGCCATCTCCCTCCGATTCTCCTGGCCCCGCCGGCAGCCACTTCCTGTTTCGGTGACAGGAGCTGACAGGCTGGGGACGCAAGTGATTCTTCGCGTTCCTGGCCACAATAGCGCCATCTATTGGAAACCCTAGGTGAGTAAAACTCATTTTTTTTGTTTGACTTAAGTGTCCCTTTAAACGCACCATTCATTATGGTGTATGGGCATAAAATCTTAGTCTAAAAGCTTGTTAAATATATGCCACAGAAAGTAATAGAGAAGTGAGTAGGGAACTAGAGCAATGTTTATTTGTGCAAGTGCATTAATCTGCTCCAAATGCTCCAAACCTGGACAAACCTCGACATTTGCAAACGCACTCTTAAAACACACCTTTTTAGACAAGCTTATAACATTTTTTTAGCCCCTGTTTACTTATCTGTTCACAGTGTAATCAGAGGCAAAGGCTCACTGCCTCATCCATTCCCCCCACGTCTCCTTACCTAGTGTGTCTCCCACTACCCTTTAGATTGTAAGCTCACAAGGGCAGGGTTATCCTCCCAATGTTTACTGTTTTTGTTGCAATATTTGTGCTGCTTGAGACTCTGCTGTATATTTTTTGGTTGTACCTATGTTCCCTGTGTTGTCTTACTGTGTTTTGTAAAGCGCTGCAGAATATGCGGCGCTATATAAATAATAATAATAATAATCTGATGCACCCATTATTTTTATGTGGTATACATAAACATTTTAACATTACGCTTTGCGCAGTAAGACTTTATGAGAGCAAACCATTACAACTGAGCAGTGCACAAAAATAATGTGCGCGGCTCCATTCATTACAGCATAATGCTGCATTGTGAATCAACACCATGGAATGTGAGAGTACTTCCCCAGCCTGATGGTCTGTCTGCTATCAGTCATTAAATCAGTTGTGTCCACATGCACATGGGGCTCAGTACCAACAGATAGTAAAGTTTCCTTGTGGAGACATTAAATTAAATCAAATAAAACCCTAGTATAGGTTCTTGGGGACTCCAAAAGTCCCTTTTTTGTAGTTTATGCATGTTTTGGTCAAAATGCAGATATCTTTATAGAAAGAGATATACAGTGGGATGAGAAAAGTTGGGCAACCTTGTTAATTGTCATGATTTTCCTGTATAAATTGGTTGTTACAATAAAAAATGTCCGTTAAATATATTATATATGAGGCACACACAGTGATATTTGAGAAGTAAAATTAAGTTTATTGGATTTACAGAAAGTGTGCAATAATTGTTTAAACAAAATTAGGCAGGTGCATAAATTTGGGCACCACAAAAAAGAAATGCAATCAATATTTAGTAGATCCTCCTTTTGCAGAAATTACAGCCTCTAAACACTTCCTCTAGGTTTGTCTGAGAGTCTGGATTCTGGTTGAAGGTATTTTGGACCATTCCTCTTTACAAAACATCTCGTGTTCATTCAGGTTTGATGGCTTTCGAGCATGGACAGCTCTCTTTAACTCACACTACAGATTTTCAATTATATTCAGGTCTCGGGAGTGAGATGGCTATTCCAGAACATTTTACTTGTTCCTCTGCATGAATGCCTTAGTGGATTTTGAGCAGTGTTTAGGGTCATTGTCTTGTTGAAAGATCCAGCCCCGGCGCAGCTTCAGCTTTGTTACTGATTCCTGGACTCCATGAGTCCCACAATTTTGACAAGATTCTCAGTCCCTGCACTGGCCACACAGCCCCACAGCATGATGGAACAACCACCATATTTTACTGTAGGTAGCAGGTGTTTTTCTTGGAATGCTGTGTTGTATTTCCTCCATGCAAAAAGCCCCTTGTTATGCCCAAATAACTCAATTTTAATTTCATCAGTCCACAGCACCTTATTCCAAAATGAAGCTGGCTTGTCCAAATGTGCTTTAGCATACCTCAAGCGGCTCTGTTTTTGCTGTGGGCGGAGAAAAGACTTCCTCTGCATCACTCTCGCATACAGCATCTCCTTGTGTAAAGTGCGCCGAATGGTTGAACGATGCACAGTGACTCCATCTGCAGCAAGATGATGTTGTAGGTAGTTGGTGCTGGTCTATGGGTTGACTCACCATTCATTGCTTCTGTTTATCTGAGATTTTTCTTGGTCTGCCACTTTGAGCCTTAACTTGAACTAAGCCTGTGGTCTTTCATTTCCTCAATATGTTCCTAACTGTGGAAACAGCTGACATTTCTTAGACAGCTTTCTGCATCCTTCCCCTAAACCCTGATGTTGAACAATCTTTGTCTGCAGGTCATTTGAGAGTTGTTTTAAGACCCCCATGTTGCTACTCTTAAGAGAAAATTAAAAGAGGAGGGAAACTTACAATTAACCCCCTTGAATACTCTTTCTCATATTTCTCAGATTTACCTGTGTATGTAGGTCAGGGGTCGCTGAGCTTAACAAGCCAATTTGAGTTCCAATAATTAGTTCTAAACTTTCCTATACCACTGTATATAATATAATGGCCCAGTGCCCATGTATATGTTAAGTTTACTAGTTGCATCTTTAAATACACTACAGTTTGTTGTTTTAAAGTGTACATGAAATCTAATGTATATGTGTTTTTATACTTACCTTGGGCTTCCTCCAGCCCCATGAGGTGAATGGGCTCCCTCAATGTTGTCTTTTTATTGCCGCCAGTAATCTGGCCAGTCGCGGCTAGTCCTGCACTTCTGGGCAGGTGCAGTACTACTGCGCAGGTGCAGAATGCTCACGGCTGCGAGAGCATCGTGATTGGCACATGTGCAGAAGAGCATGGTGAGCCAGATTACTGCCAGCAATATGAAGACAATGGAGTGACCGGAGAGGACCACGGACATTGTATAACAGTAATCAAGTATTTTACCTTATGGTTGTGTATTCATTTGTTGCCTACATTTTGCCTAATTGCTATTGGTAATATCTCCTAGAATGAAAAAAAAGAGCCGGGATACTTCTTTTCCACTTCAGTGCTGCAGTGCAGACTACATGCAGGTTCACAGAGTTATGTAAGGAAGTCTCAAGGAGGAATCACGGTCGCGTAGTTGGGCAGCACGGTGGCATAGTAGTTAGCGCTCTCGACTTGCATCGCTGGGTCCCTGGTTCGAATCCCAGCAAGGTCGACATCTGCAAGGAGTTTGTATGTTCTCCCCGTGTCTGTATGGGTTTCCTCCGGGCACTCTGGTTTCCTCTCGCTTCACAAAAACATACAGATAAGTTAATTGGCTTCCCCCCTAAATTGGCCCTAGACAACAATACATTCACTACACAATAAAGACATATGACTATGGTAGAAACTAGACTAGATTGTGAGCCCCTTCGAGGGACAGTTAGTGACAAGACTATATATACCTCTGTACTGCGCTGCGGAAGATGTCGGCGCTATATAAATGATAAATAATAATGTGTTTCTAGCTCATCACCGCATGCGTTCTGAAGCACTGTAACATCTTTGCACCATGTAATGTTTCAATCACATATAAACAAGTTCTCCCACCTAAAAAAGTGTGTCCCTGGTTTGATATTGCAGGGCTGTGGCGGTACAGATGTTTTACTAGCCTGCAAAGCTAGCGGTGCGTTCTGTTGCTATCAAGGGGAGGAGAGCACCAGTGATGTTACATGGTGGGCAGGGTGAATGGGGTGAACAATGCTCTTGACCAGCTCTCGACCAAATGTACACACACTAGATTCTGAGCAGTGGTGGTCATTATGGGCCGTCTCAGCTGAATTTCATCCACAGTATCATGTCTACAGAGCTTTACCTCTTCTCTTAATCCTCATTGCCAGCCTCCACATGTTCCAGAAGTTTGGACACTGTAGAAACTCCAAGCATAAATCTGATTCAGAAGAGTTCCAAATGATTAGTGATTGCTCACTGGTTTTCTTGCTCAAATTACATATGGTAATATCAACAAACAAGATCATTCCAAACAAATGTAATAGAACTCAGCAACTTGCTGAAACTGCCATTCCTAATGTCATCTGTTTGTTTTCACTTCTGATAAGCAGCCAACACATTTTTGCCTCTGGTCCTTGTGGACTTTTGCAACCAGAAAGAGAGAAAGGATAAAAAAGTTTAAAATCATCCTTCACCAACACTTTCCTTCCAATCATGGTTTCAACACCAGCAAAAACAAATCCCAGTCTCGCCAGAAATAGACCTCTCTCTCCCATCTCCCAAATAGCAAAAATAGATAAGCAAAGCCTTCACACAAATTCAATTTAGCTTTATGGCTTCTCTTAAGCCTCACTGCCAGACTGAATGCTGTTGCTCCAAAATATTAGGCACTGTAGAAATTTCCAAGCATAAATCTGATTCAGAAGTGTTCCAACCCAAGCAAAAGCAGTCTTACCAGAACTAGACTTCTTTCGCCAAACTCCAAAGTAGCAAAAATAAATAAAAGTAAAGTCTCCACACAAATACAATTTATAGTCTCTCCTTTAGAAATAAAAACACTTTTCTATATAATATTTAAGTTACCTTTAGGTACAATTTCAAGAGATCTCAGTATGCGTCACGCCCATCACCCCTTAATATGATGAAAGTATAGAAAGTCCACTGCATTAAACACTGCGCTAAATGCATAGCAGCTGTCCTAAACAATCCATTACATTTTAGCTGCTGAATAAAACACTGAGGTGGATTAGTTTCCCATGACAACTGCTCTTACTACTCTTGCTCCTGTGTTCTTCCTATTTTTTTGCTAAATTCCCACCCCCACTGTTTGAAGAAGATGTATCCACTGTGAAATGGATTGCATAGCCTATTAGATCATTCAAAGCTATTTATATTGGTTACTTGACTTGCGAAAGAAGCATCTGCTACAAGTGAACAAATGCCAAAGATATATCATAATCCTACACATCCCTTGGGCAGCTCCAGCAAAGTAAAATGGTTGATCACTGGATGATTCCAACCATATCAAACAATAACAATGCACGCAGAAACCTTGGTGTGTCGTAGGTGCAGAAAAAACAAATGTTCTTGCTGCTTGAAAAGCATCATTCATGGCTATATTATCCGTGTGCTTGCTAGCAAGCTCGTAATGTGTATGAAGTCTCAATTTACCATAAATGATCTCTTTTCTGACAGAAAATGCACTTAGACCAACATCCTGCCTACTCGCTTAATCAAAGAAAAAACTGAAGCAGAACTGCATTCATAACTAGAACTTGTATGCTCACAGAACAAGACTTGTGCATAATAAAATGTCCAGAAAATCCATGCTTAAAATTCTGTTCTAAAGGCAGCTGCTGCAATGGGATTTTACGTGTTCTTTTTTAATTTATTCTTATTACAGTTAACAAAGTGCAGTAATAATCCAATACACAGAACAGCCCCTAATACAACTATTTATCTTCCTATAATATTCACTGTGCATATCTTTGTCCTATGTGGTTTCTTTCTGTTATCCTTGCTACTTATTTTTTTTCAATAAAACAAAGAATAGTTGGCGCTTAAGTCATGGTGATGTGCTAGTTTATTTAATTGGCTTACAAAGACTGGACCAGTAAGCTAACCAATGTCCTGTGCTTTGTAATGTTGATCAATTCCTGTGATGGATGAGTCAACTTCAAAAGCTTGATAACATTCTGTGAGCATGCACATAGGATTTAGTTAAAGATCACTCCTCTTCACTGAGGTCAGGTTGTGCTTGGAATTTAAAGTGATGCAATATTAATGTCTATATAATTGCAGTATTTGTCAATGTAACATTGCCAGTAAACACCAAGACATTTGGAAACATGGGTTTATGTGCTAATCGTGGCTTCGAAAATAATGGCTTTTTCTGACCTTAAAGCCACATTTAACACAAAAAGAACCTTTTAAACTATGTCAGTTTCTTTTTTTTACTACTAAATTATTTCACTGCCAGTAAATAACAAAGCTAAAGAATCTCACAGAACACCTATTTTCAAAAAAATGACAATAATTCCATGTGAAGTCTTACATTCATGAAACTCTTTACCTGTCTATCAGGTAATAATCTCAGGAATTATACTTCTCTTGTCCTTTGTAATAATATTTTTTTTTATTTATTATTTCTTTAAAAAATCTCAGTTTTGTTTTAAGTTGTGCAGGGGTATTTTTGTCCCATTGTTAAGTAACGACAGCACGCTGAAATAAAGAGAAAGGAGCACAACATTCTCATGTATGTTCTCTCAATATTCCACACCCGACCGTTGGCTGAGCATCTTTAAAGCACAGTTTACAAAACTAATAACAGTGGTGTATGTGTCCTCAAAGCATGTCTCTGCACCCCTGTTATTCAATACAATTTCTACTGGTAGTACCTTAATTGCAGTAGGGGTAAGCAGAGGTGAACTGGCAAAGTGACAGCCCTATCTCTTAACCACTTGACGACCAGGGGATATTCGGCTGATCTGTGCTGTGTGGGCTCTCCAGCCCACAACACAGATCAGGAGGCATGCAGGGCGATCAGACTTCTCCCCTTTTTTCCCCACTAGGGGAATGTCCTGCTGGGGGGGGTCTGATTGCCGCCGCTCTGTTTGGCCGAGCGGGGGGCGGCTCTTCAAAGTCCCCCTCCGCAGCGATTCCCAGCCTCCCTCTCTTTCCCTCCCTCCCCTCCTCTTTCTGGCATCGCCGTCCTGTGGCTTCAGCTCATCAGATGCCGGTGATCCCCGGCCAATCAGAGGCCGGGGATCGCCGATCTCCTTTACGGCGCTTCTGCGCAGCAGCACCGTATGATGTAAACACAGGGGATTTCTTCCCCACATGTCCCCACATTCTTCCCCTACATTTAGCCTGCGAGCCGCGATCGGAGGCTCACAGGCTGTTCACGGAAACACCCTCCGTGAACTGACATGGAACGGCCGCTCGAACTATCGGCGTTAGGCGGTCGTTAAGTGGTTAACCAACACCATAAACACAAAAAAACACATGCACCCTCAGAAACACAAACACACACACACACACACACAAACACAGCTTAAAAATGTACATTTAATGGTTTATCTCTATATCTTATGCCATTTCACTGTTTGTCCTAATTCCTAGCAGTTTTTCCAGTCTGAGGAGCATAGCCACAACTTACTACCTTCCCAGGCTTTCATCCTTCCTGTGATGGGCAGGTAACTTCTTCAAAGTCCTCCATGATATAGAGTCCTACGGGACATAATTTGTTCCAGAAAGGTCTATGCCATCATCACTGAACGGCAGTTCCCTCAAACTATTCCCCCTCAACTCATTCCTTTCATGCTTAAGGCCATGTGACTGTAAGTACCATAGCGTTTTTCATGCTGCCTCATAGTCTAGGTTGATGACACTAGGTGGAGGACACAATTTTTTCTTAACTGGACTGTTAGTCTCTCTTAAAGTGTTTTCAGCCTGACACTCTAAATACCAGCAGGCATGGAGCATTAACCTAACACCACATATGGTAACCACCATCTATTCTTTTCAGCATCAGGCATGCTTTACATGGTTCTTAAAGAGGAGACACCTATCAATGCACTGTTATCCAAAACTGACAAATATCAGTATTTTTCAGCATCTGCAGTGGCTGGTAGAGGTTGCTGGCATACATTTTTCTGCTAGGCATAAACATAAACAGGAGACCTGTCATGAAACCTAGAATAAAGAAGATTACAGAACTGTATGTGTATGTTAAATATAATATGTAAAACTTTAATTTCAACTTTAAGAAATTGTTTTGAACAAGTTTATATCTGCTAAGTCTTACCTGCTGCCCTATTGGGTGAGCTGGGTCTGTCAGTGCCAGATGAGAGACTCCCATCACAAAAGCTAAAGTGTTCCCAGGTCCGCATAATATCGCTGTCCTCCAGTCTAGTCCTGAAAATTAGCTTAAAGCGGTATCGTCACCATAAAAATCAAATTTCAACAACAACTGGTCTGAGTGTATTAAGTGATAAAGATGCTAATCCTGCATTCAAAATTTTCAAAGCTTTATCTGCTGTTATGATTTGGAGTTATCACATACTTAAGGAACACTGGCCCTTTAGTAGTCGTGCCAAAGAATTGCATGCTGGGGGTTCTTTTTATCTATAATCTATTCTTCCTCTTCCCTTTATTTCCCTGCCAGTTTCTTATCTGAAACCTAATCCCCTACTCACTTGTGTTTACAAGCAAGGCTGAGGCGACTCAGCGATTGGAGGAGACAAGAAAAAAAAGTAAAGGGCAGAAATGACATCACAAGTTAGCCTTAACTGTGGGCAAAAACATGGCCCCCACCAGGAACAAAATTCTTGTAATTTACTATATAACATTCACTGAAATCAGAACGTGGACAGTATAATACATGTGTTATGTAAGTAGATCAAGTATTTATCTACTTATATACGTGTTGTTTTTCCCCGGCATAGTATGGCTGATCCTACTGCTTTAAAGTGCAGTCCCTGTTACTGTTTTGGTTTTTGTTTGTTTGTTTTTGTGGGATTTGTAAGATGTTCACCTTGTAGATGTGAAGAAGTAAATGTAGATTTCCCACTTCACTCACCTAACCACAGTGGGCACCCTTGTCTGTCCCCAAGGCTGTTATGAACGTGTAGGATTTGAGCCATACTGCTATTATGTTTCCTGATCAGTCAGTCTTTCATTTAGAAATAATGGTATAATATATACTTTGCGCCAGTGTTTTACTTTTATTTTCTAAATTCGGAATGCTGGACCTTGTGCTAAAAATAATCACTGGTGCTAAACCACTGGAATAGAAAGTTTCTCTACACAGGGAATATGCAGGACCAAAGGCCACATAAGCCATGGACCTCCATTTCACAGATCAGCTAGGTAGGATATCCACCCGCATCTAGCTTTGTGGCGAATAAGTTTGAATTTCGCTAACAGTCATTTTAAGATTAATGGAGGGTGAGAGCAGCACAGCCATGGCTGGATTTGTACTCTTTACCGCCCAAGGCCACTGCCAGCAGCTGCCCCTTGTCAGTACAGATATCCAGATAACCCCTCCCTCCAGTATAGGTAGCCAGATGACCCTTCCCCCTCCCTCCAGTATAGGTAGCCCATTGACCCTTCCCTCTAGTATAGGTAGCCAGATGACCCCCCCCCTCCCACCTCCAGTATAGGTAGCCAGATAACCCTCTTTCCCCTGCTACAGTTTACATAGCTTGATGACCCCCTCCCCCTAGTATAAGTAGACAGATGAACCCCCCCCCCCTTCCATATAGATAGCCTGATGACCCCCCTCCCTCCAGTATAGGTAGCCAGGTGAACCCTTCCTCCTCCTCACCCAATATAGCCTGCTGCCCACCTGCCCTTGATTCTTTGGTGCCCTAGGCCATGGCCTATTTGAGCCTTGGCTTAAATCCGGCCCTGAGCACAGCTCCCTTCAACCAGCTCACTCTCCAAATGACATGTCCTGAACTGTGTCATCGCTATGTAATACAGAGATGTCATGCAGAATGCAAGATAGTTGCAGCCTGTCAGGGTGAAAAATACCCCCCAAAATATGGCTGCCATTATATAGGAATCTTCCCCCCCCCCCCCCCCCCCACAGGCTCAACACTCACTCAAGACAAAAATGGGTTTAAATATTGGGATATGTCTATGGTGTACTAGTTTCAAAAGCCCAACAGCCTGCTAGCTAACTTTCAGAAACCACTGGTGTCTCAACAGTAAAGTGACTATGACAATAGCCGGTTGTTAGTTTACTTAGATACAATTAATATACTTCATAATATCACAGTAGTTTCAAACCACTTTGACTCTGGGCCATATTTCCTATGCAATATATTTATGTTTATATTTTTACAGCACTCTGTGGTGGTCTCATGGAAAATCTACCCAATGTGGACAAAAGTTGTTTGAAGATAAGTCAGAATGTATTTTTTCTTTTCTAACTATGCAATACTAAAATACTTTTTTTTTTTTTAGCTGTGCTACAATTGTAGTGTTATTTTGAAGATAAATAAGTCACCAATGTAGTTTAAAGTATTCCTGACCCAAACTTGTCCACATCCCTTCTTTGTCCTACATACTTGAGTACCGTTGCTTTAATGCTGCACAATGTCATCTCACTTTGTTTGCCAGGGTTGCAGAATCTCTCTCTTTTATTCCTCATGTTCACTCCATAACCAGCTCCTGCCATCTCCAACTCAAAAACATATCTCGCATCCGACCTTTTCTCTTTCAAGACACAACTAAAATGTTAACACATGCTCTTATAATATCTCGTCTGGACTACTGCAACATACTACTTTGTGGACTACCTTCTAACAGACTGGCCCCACTCCAGTCGGTACTGAACTCAGCTGCTCATCTCATTTATCTTTCTTCTCAATCTTCCTCTGTCGACCCTCTTTGTCAAGCTCTTCACTGGCTGCCAATTAATCAGAGCATCCAGTTCAAACTCTTAACCCTAACTTACAAAGCTCTCTACAATCTCTCTCCCCGGAAAATACCCTCAATAATTTCCAGAAACAAACCCAATCGCAATCTCAGATCTGCACATGATCTTCTGTTGTCCTCCTCTAGAATTACCTCCTCACATTTACGTTTACAAGATTTTGCACGTGCTTCACCTCTCTTCTGGAATGTCCTCCCATAACCAGACCCGGGACAAGGTCCTCCAACACTTAAGGCTGAGACACCAAAGTGCGCCCCCCCCACATCCCATAAACCCCAGCCGTCACACACTGATTGCTATTAGAGTAAGAGGTGCCCCAGGGCCCCCAACCACCCTAACACCTTAATCTCTAGTTATCTGGCTTGCAGTCACTGCCATGTATCCCCTTTTCTTGTTTCTCTTTTCTTCAAACACAATAGGGAAATAATAGCTGAGTGAGTTGTACGCCCACTCCTACACTGCACCCTGAGGCTGGAGCCTCTCTCGCCTCTGCCTCGGCCCAGCCCTGCCCATAACACATCTGTCACTCGCCAACCTTTGTTACTTTTAAATGCTCTCTAAAAACTAATTTGTTCTAAAAAGCATATGCGCTACCTTACTCCTCTTCCCTTTGTCCTAAGATCAAATTGCACTCCTACTAGGTATCCTAAAACACACTGCTTCTATATATTTGCTGTATACTACCCCCCCCCCTCTTTCTTCCACAATTCCCTTTAGATTGTAAGCTCGCAAGGGCAGGGCTC